>NC_084730.1:2073135-2400024 GCF_033807575.1 Cydia pomonella
TGTTATGGACCCGGGTATGTCCTTAAACTACGTCCAAAAGAAAGGTATGGGCACTGTGAATGTTATCTCGCTTTATGTGGTAGGGTACAGCACAGCGGATGGCATTCCAGATCTAGAGCACACCCCAACTCGGGAAGTACCTCCACCTTTCAGAAAACCGCAGCCAAATAACACTAGAAGACCCTACTCATACTGTTGTGTTCCTGCCGGAGATTAAAGTTGCCAAAGCTCAAGGAGGGTGTGGAGTGTTAGGGTCGGCAACGCGCATATAACTCCTCTGGAGTTGCCAGCGTCCATAGGCTACGGAGACTGTTTACCATCAGGCAGGCCGTATGATTGTTTGCCACCGACGTAGTATAAAAAAACAATAGACACTTACCCTACTACACCCGCCGCATAAAAGTACGCCAGAGTGGTGCTGACGCCGGCGTGGTTTGGAGAAAAATAGTTTATTAAGCCTTCGAGACACATTGGAATGGATAGCCTGAAAACAAACAAGTATATTTATCCTCTGCCCTATATCAAAGAGAATTTGAAATACAGGTGTATTGTCAAAGAAAACTTTGTAGCGACGTAAATATACGGCCATCTTCCGACACATTATCAAAACTTTTAGAACGCCATTTGAGTTTGATCCTTAGGGCCCATTTAGACGGTGCGAGAACTCGCACGCGAGATTAATTACATTGCGGTATTTGTTCGGTCGGCCGAATTGGTTGTAACCTCAATAGTCGGCAATGTAACTTAAATCGCATGCGAGTTCGCGTGCCGTCTAAATCAGCCCTTATTCTTTCACTGGTATGTCAATTTGTTAAATATTAAAAATTGGCACCATCTTACCGGGCATTACATAAAGGTTATAGCGCCATCGCTCGAAACGATGCTTCGGCCTTTGCGACCTTTGGCCTTTGATCTATTAGATGGCGCAACTTTTTATATTTAACAAATTGAACACATATTAATGAAACAATAAGGATCAAAGTCAAATGGCGTGCTAAAAGTTTTAAATATGTGTCGAAAGATGGCAGTAAATTTACGTCCCTACAAAGTTTTCTTTGACAATTCAAATTCTCTTTGCATATACTAAAGCCCAGCTAGTCAGTATCTAAATAATTATTCGATTGTCCATTTTTTTTTCAATAAAAAAGATATTTTAGTTAATTTAATTATTTTCATTTTGTTTATTTTTAATTTGACCTTGATTTAAAGTCACTTTTAGGCTTCTATTATACTTCACTTTAATATCTTAAATGAACTGTGTCTACTAATGAAAAGTAAAAGACGTGACGCTAGAAGTAAGGACCGGAACGCTAGAAGAGGAAATATTTAATTTCCTTTTTAAATAGATACAAATATATTTGTCTCCTGAGTTACTGCCCAAAAAAAGGGCCTATAAATAATTTAGACCCTCCCAAATACTAGGTACATAATATTTTGCTATGTCAGTTTAGAACTAAGAAAAATTTAATAAAAACAACTCACTCTTATACTAGCGTCGACGATGGCGAACAATATATTTCCTATGATAAACTTAAGACCGTATATCTTAATAATAGCACGCAGTAGGGACGGATTCTTGCCTTTTCTGAAATATAACACAATATATAACATACGTGTGTTAGAGATTAGACACACGTAGAATATAATTGTCATGTTCATAAAACATTTATAATATGTTAATAGTAAGTAATAGGTAGGTAATAGTTTCACTGCGAAGACAAATTTATCATCAAAGTACAAAGACCAAACGGTATAATAAATGAATAGAAATAAAAATAAAAACATAAAAAAGGTAAATTTCTGCAAAAAAATGCAGTCATGCACACGTGTCTCTAATACTATTTTGATTTAATTTTTGACTAGTTGACATGGTTGTGTCTCCTGGACAACGTTATACTATATACATTTATTGTTGCCCGCAACTTCAAGACCTGTTATTTCCAAACATTTTGACTTTGTCGTTAACTCTATTTTTTGTTAAAGTAATTTTGACTCGTTGACATGGTTACGTCTCCTGGACAACTATTTGAAAGTGTGCTTTCGCCACAGGATTCTGAAGATTCTTAGCTGGCAGCTTCATTTTTTCTACTTGTTTTGCTGACCCTCATCCCGGGCTCTCGTAAATAATAGCAGCATATTAATAATATGTCCGCTTTTTACACCGTGCAAAATTCCTTTTGTTGTCGTTTTTTCATTTAACTACTAAAAAATGCGGAACACGTGTGGTTTTATATGTTGCTAGATTGAATAAAAAGTATTGGTATTTATGATAGTTCACATTAATATTGTACGTACGTCGTTGTCACTATTGTCTCCTGGCCAACGTGACTAAATTGTTTATATTTTAGGAAATATAGTGCTCGATTGTAATGCAAGCCTAGCCCTAGATTTAAAATTCGAGCTTGTACCGAGTTTCTCCAAGATTATGTGAGAAATATAATAATAAGTCGCATTCCGATATTTTCGATAAAGAAAACATCGCACTCGCAGCGGCCAGGTTTATTTTGCATTTACTTCCACCTCTCGCGTGGAATGTTGGTGCCTATGACAGTTCATTTTTATATGAACTAACTGTTGCGTAATGTTTGTAGATATTGTTTCAAAGTTTAGTAGGTACCTAATTGAATTTATTTATTTGTTCGATCAAAGTTATTGATTACAATCAAAAAATGTTAGGTGGGTCTTTATCGCTCGAGTATGCAAGAGCCGTCAACATGGACATAATTCATGATATGGGGGAGGAGAGAGAACGCTAGTGTGCGTAGAGCACCATAAGCTGGATATAATTTCTTTTGTGGTGAGCGTTCAGAGTGTTCCGACTCAACACCAAGCGACTTTCACCAAGCAGGAGTTTTGGCGGTCAAGTTCCGGCGGTTCTGCGGCCGGCTCCCTGACACGGCGGGGTTGCGGACTACATCGCAGCCATACTTGTGCGTTTTTAGATTATTTTTTTATTATTAAAAAAAACTGATCGGCGATTGGCTCTAGTCACACCTGATGGAAAGTGAAGACAGGGCCTAAGATGGAGCTCACCGGTTCAGTAGTAGCCTATTCACTCTTGCTTTAAAGAGACCGAGGTCATATTTATCAGGGAATACAGATGGCGGGAGCGCATTCCATGCTTTAGCCGTCCGTACCAAAAAAGAAGAGGTAAACCGTTTCGTGCGAACAAATGGAATGTTTACTACGAACGGGTGCATTCGCTCCCCACGCCTGGATGTCCGATGATGGAAAGGGGAAGGTGGGATCAGGTCGTGCAGTTCTTGTGCGCACTCCCCGAAATGTATAATAATAAGATATATTTAATAATAATATGTATGCTAGTTTAAAAGGTATTTCTCTACGGCACAAGAGCATAATTATATTGCTGTCAAACTCGCACAGTGACATTGACAGCCGGCATCTTTGGCGGGACAGCCATATATAATTATGCGCGTACAAGAGAGATAGCAACCGCCAGGTCACTGTACGAAAATCTATCTGGAAAGCGTCTCTGCTTTAGAAAAAAGATTTAATGGCGGCCCGAATATATGGTGCTCCGTTTCGTCCGTTTCCGATGCTGATAGTACTGTACCGTTATTATTTTATTTTATTTCCCACACTTTTTTTCCTTGTACATCCATCATATATATCGGAGCGGTCAAGGTGCCCAAAAATATGTGAACATGTACTCTTGTGCGTACAATAGAGGCGTGTTCATATATTTGTGAGCACCTTGGCCGCTCCGATATATCTGATGGCGACTGTAATTCAAGTGAAAAGTATCATTTGAAGTATGTTATTATTACCCCGGTTATCCAGTTCTTGTTTCCATTTTTCGGCGAGCGCGTCTCCCCGAGGCGCCGCCCTGTGGCCTGGTGTACATCTGAAAAAAAAAAAACAAGAATAAATTCAATTTTAATATATAACGTATAATTGTAGGTACTAAAAAGACTCAATCTGTATTCCGAATTATTTTTGTTTCGTTTATCGTGTGCTAAAATATCCGTAAACAAACGTTTTATTTACAAAACCGTTATTTAAATTTTTTGGGTTTTTGACATTTAACACATATTAGTGAAAGAATAAGGATCAAAGTCAAATGGCGTTCTAAAAGTTTCAATCATGTGTCGAAACTCGAAAGATGGCGGTTATTTTTTTTTTATACCACGAAAGTGGCAAACAAGCATATGGCCCGCCTGATGGTAAGCAGTCACCGTAGTCTAAGGACGCCTGCAACTCCAGAGGTGTTACAGTCAGCTGCAAAAATATGTATCGGGAGAATCGTCTCATAAATATGGTACCACACTCTTATTACACTGGAATAAGATGCTATGGGACATATTTTTGAGTAAGATGTTCCCTTTAAAAATCTGTACACTCCTTTTTTGAAGAACCTCATTCTGTGGAGTGTGGACCCACAATTTACTGTGGCTACAAAATTTTCTTTGTCAGTCCACCTCTATTTCAAATTGTCTTTGGTACAGTCAAGGTATTAAATATTGATACGGACAAAGTGCCAAAAATATGCATACACGACCTTATTGCTTATAAAATATGTATATTAAGGTAGTGTGTACATAATTTTGTCACTTCGCCCGTATCGATATTTAATACCTTGACCGCACTACACGCATGTTGACAACGTAGAGAGCCAATCAAAACTTTTATTGAAAATCACTAGGTATTTTTATTTATTAGCGGGCAATTATGTACTCGTATTGGGTAATATTCTCTCTGGACCCGGGTACGTCCTTAAACTGCGTCCAAAAGAGAGGTATGGGCATTGTGAATGTCATCTCGCTTTGTGTGGTAGGCACAGCACAGCGATGTCATTCCAGATCTAGAGCAGAGCCCAACTGGGGAAGTACCTCCACCTTACAGAAAACGCAGCCACATAACACTAGACTTTTTCAAACGACTACTTCGCAAGCATCTTCTGTCAGAAGACTTAAAATAAGGTTCACCATCATGTATATGTACATAATTATATGTATTAGTCTATCTTTTATACATTATATAAGTGGTAGTATTTAACTATTTATATATTTTTAATATTATTTGACTTCACGTTTAATTTTTTCCTTATTATTTGTTATTATTTTTTTCCTGCACCAACATACACAAAATGTCTCTGTTTGACCCAATGGTTGACTAGTAGAGAATGCCTTTTTGCATTAAGTTCGCCATTTGTACATTTTTCTTTATGTGTGCAATAAAGTTTAAAATAAATAAAATAAATAAATAGACCCTACTCATAGTGTTGTGTTCCTGCCGGTGAGTAAGATTGCCAGAGCTCAACGAGGGGGGGTAAGGGTCGGCAACACGCATGTTACTCCTCTGCTTACCATTACCGCCAGGGCGAGCCGTATGCTTGTCTGCCACCGACGTAGTATAAAAAAAATTCGCTCGAGGCCTAGACGCTTTTTTTTTTCACTTTTTTTACAATAAGCCATTAAAAATTGGGTTTAAATAGGATTTATATGTACAATTTTTGCTGACACAGGTCTAAAACCCACCTCAAAAACTTACAAAAAAACTTACATACTTTTTGTTGTTAAAACTTACAAAAAAAAAAAACAAAAATCATGATACTCTCACTGGAGCAGTGAGTGAAGAAACCACGGGGCCTTAATCAGATTCTTCTTAAGCTTTATAAGATAATTTCTGTCATAAAAGCTAAAAATAAATACACACGCTGTATACATCTGATATGCTAAGCTGTCCTTTGCGACCTTTCACGAACAGTGGCCTGGTATACCTGAAACATGTGAATAAGTACGGCTACCATGAGCTTATCACTGACATGACACTATACTATCCGCAAAACTATCTGGTCCGTCAGGTCATAATGTCATCTCTTTCACTCTTGGTTGTCTTAACAAGGGTAAAGGAGATATCATTATGATCTCAGTGGCCATTTAGTTTTGCGGCAAGTATAACATATTTGTTAGCGTATGCGAAACCATTGACATATATCTAAAGGACAATAAGAATGGTGCTAGTTCAGCGGTGTCACTCACGAATTCGAGACAATCCTGGGCTACAACCGCGAAAAACAAAGTTCGTCAATTGCGGGCATTTTTCCCTGTCACACTAATGGGGTTGGCTGGTCGAAGTATTCAACAGATGGCGCCATCATAGCTTGCCCTGTCAATCCCTAGAATTGTGTCAAATTCTTGTTTTTTTTTTGGAATTTGTGACCTGGATTCCAGTACTTTAAGCCAAATCTCATAAAACAAAACTAGAGACAGGGGCAAGCTATGATGGCGCCATCTATGCAAACCTTTGACAGTTGCCAACCCCATTACGTCTTAATGAGAGTAAAAGAGAAAGATCCCCGCAATTTGCGATTTTCGGTTTTCGCGGTAGGCCCCCTGCATTCCAAGGCAACTAGTTGCGACTAATCGCACGCGTGATGCGAACTCATCAACCAATCGCGTTGTGACGTTAGACTGCACGATTGGCTTGAATTCGTGTGCGTGACACCGCTGTACTGGCCCCATTCTTATTGCCCATAAGGCCCGTCCTTAGTCAATGTGCGAAACTAACTTTTCTATGCATCTCACTTGTACTGGCATGTTAATGCGAGCCAGATATACACCGTGTTTTTTTTATTTCCGTTAATTTCGAGGGTGCCCTGAGCTTAAATTAAATAACTGTCTCAAAGACACCGGTATTCTAATTAACTCCATTTGGGAGATAATCAATCATTCATTTTTATCTTATAAGGCCCTTACGAGCGTTTACAATTGCCTTAAGGCCTGTTTACATATTGATTAATGTTTATTGTTTAGTGCGAGTTCATACATTTGCTACTAAACTTAAGTACTATCTCATAATAATAAATATTATAGAACATTATTACACAAATTGACTAAGTCCCACAATAAGCTCAATAAGGCTTGTGTTGAGGGTACTTAGACAACGACATATAAAATATATCAATATTTATAAATACTTAAATACATAAAAAACACCCATGACTCAGTAACAAAATGTAAATGACTCATCACACGAATTCCCTTACCAGAATTTGAACCCGGGACCATCGGCTTCATAGGCAGGTTCACTACCCACTAGGCCAGATCGGTTGCAAATGTATGCAAGATTCCTCACGATGTTTTCCTTTACCGAAAAGCTAGTGGTAGAGGTAAATATCAGTGTAAGGCCTGAGTGGACGCCCGCTCGGCATGGCGTGCAGCGTGGCGTTGGCTCACAAGCGACGTGAGCAGCGTGCACTGCGGCCGCTCCTATACGTTTGCATTCGTTTAACATTCACGCTGCACGCCCCGCCCCGCTGCACGCCCCGCCCCGCTGCACGCCCAACTCCAGCATCCACTCAGGCCTTACAGTCTTCTTCTTCCTCGCGTTGTCCCGGCATTTTGCCACGGCTCATGGGAGCCTGGGGTCCGCTTGACAACTAATCCCAAGGTTTGGCGTAGGTACTAGTTTTCAGGCCTTACAATCGGTTGATTAATTATGTATCAAGCTGAGACGACTGAGAACGATGCTATTAATTAGGGTGCCTCCCTGAAAGCATATGGTGGAAATATTTGCAGTGTTGGATGATGTCTTAGTAGCTTAGATGGCAGAGCACTGGGCTAGCGACCAGTAGTCGTAAGTTCAAGATGGTAATTTTTTCCACTTTTATTTAATTTTTCCAAGCTTAATATCAGAAAATTTCAACTTACCAAAACATGATTTCGATATGAGATTGGCTGTCTCCCTCGGATTTTGCTTCCTCTCTACATCGAAGTAACCCGGGTCCATGTTAAAACTTATTTAAGTACGAATGTAAGTAACACTTATTTGTAGATTGGCACTGTTGGTTACGGCATTGTATCTGTAACAAAAGACAAGGTTATATTAGAATAAGTTTTAAACAAGTTACTGTCAAAATAATAGTTACTGTCAATAGGGTTTAGGCAACGAAGCTTGCTGAGCTGCCTAATTAATGCTCAGAATGCAATTGAGGATGTCGCGCAGGCGACGCATCAGTGAAGCGCACCTCTTGCGCATTATCGCCGCAAAGCTGTCAATTTGTGCCTGCGCAAACATGCGAGAGGCAAGGCTCGAAATCCGGTTAAATTTCCTAACTATTATCATTGACGCAAAACCTTTTCATTTCGGTTTCATTCGTAAACCTGTTATTTTTAAACCGGTTTTTAAGAGAACATTTCCATAATGTTCTTGACAGATTAACCGGTTTAGAACAATAAAACCCGGTTTCTTCGTATGTCGGTGTTTTTGTTTACGCGGCCCACCACCAGGCCGGCCGGCCGTTTCGTCGCTCGTCGAAAAAAACCGGTTTATTTACAATAAAGATTTTCAAAATGTTCGCGTTCTTATGAAAGTTCGGAGTAAATTAAACCGAAATAAACCGGTATCTACCGTTATTTTTAAAAACCAATTCAGAGCCTTGGCCAGAGGCACTATAAAATCGCAACAACCCATCAACACCCGGAACGCAGCACCAACAGTAGCAGCAGCAGCAAAGAGCAGGTCAATTTTTTAAAAACTCCACTCTAACCTACGGCACTTTAACTGACCATTGGTGAACCTTATGTCTTTGCCATAAGGTTCTTGTATTGGCATTTAAAAGCGTGAACGATGATCGGCCCCGGTAGTGTTGGTTTAGTTAGACTAGAGTCCTTCGAGTCCTCTGCTTCAAGAAGACTCGACTCAGTTTTTCACTCTTATAATTAAGACGAAACTCGAGTTCTTTTCAACTTATTAGACACCCGAGTCTTTTGTAGAGACTTGAGTCCTTTTCGGAGAACTTGTATTTTTTTACGAATAACTTCGAAATGCGTTGTCTTTATGTAAAAATTTTAAACGCCTAAGACGCCTATTCCTTTACTGTAGTGTGTAAAACCTATAAAATTGTTGACTGAGTCTTTATTCGGAGACTCGAGTCCTTTTGAAGTTGCGCTTAAAAAAGACTCAATAAAGGACTCGACTCGGGACATAAAAGACTTAGAAGTTTTTTAAGCTCTGCGGTGGCAGCATGCTTCCATTTTTATCACTTGTCACTATGCCCGTCACTTTCGCGCTTACATAATTGTTAGAACGTGATAGGCATGGTGACAAATGATAAAGAGCCGACCATCTTAGCTCTACTGAGTCGATATAGTCGAGTAAAAAACGAGTCGATATCTTCAATTTAGACACAAACGACTTAAGTTCCTACTAACACTAGATCGGGGAAGCCCACTAGGTTTATTAAATACAATGACACATTGAGAGTCCAAAACCGGAGAGAATTAAGATCATTACCTACAAAACCAAAACTAGACTTTATAGCTTCAACTTTAGGTTGTTTTTCCTTCGCAACTGTCCATTTTAACGACGAGTCATGGATGCCAATAGTAAATACTTTAAATTCGTTTCTAACTATAGATCGTGTCATTCACGACGACGCGAGCCATGACTCGTATTGGCATATTAATAAAGGTTAGATTTGACAAATCTGCGCGTCATCGTGGATGACACGAACTGTATATTTTTTACCTGCTTACGCCAAGGTTATAATTATAACGGTTTATTTATGTGATTATACTGTCATTAGTGGCATTACTTATATTATTTTATTTTTGAAGTGAAAACTTCTTTAGCGGCGCTGTGCACTTTTTGTGAAGGGGAAAAAATGTTAAACTCGCGACAGGTCACGTGACCGACAGATTCGACAGATTGAAAATTCGTAAGACGGACACGTGACGTCGTCGTTGAAATTATGGATGGAGGTTGATTTTTCTGAGAGATAAACTTTTCAATATTAAATAATTGTAATAGTTCTAAAGTGTTAAATTTTTAATGTAATAAAAATTGTCATGTTTGTATTCGATAGCGCAATAAATGAATATTGTATTTTACCACATAAATAATAGCACTTTTATACTGATAATTAAAGCAATTCGTACAAAATTATTCCCTAAACAAGCGCTGATTCGTTCGGGTAAATGTTTCGTTTCGAGTGATAAGTGATGTGATATCTCAGTGTAACATTACGTTTTCGAAAAAGTGATGTGATATAGCATTACTTTTTGAAGCACTGTTTCGCGCATGTCTACTAAACATTCCAAAATATTAAAAATGGCACAACGTTAATATTCAAGTTTTCACTTCTGCCGGCACCTCCGGAGTGCAACCCGTTGTTTTATTTTTTATTTATCAAGGAGATAACAAAGAAACATACATGGAACGTGCAGGTACAATAAAATGTTGGTTACATATTTGAGTACAGACGTTTCCTTAAAAGTATTTCACTGTACGTAAAAAAGTATATTACTCTAAATTACTCTAATTACTTACCTCAATACAATGGGCCAATTGTCTACAAAAATTTCTAACGTCTGCCTATCTCGTGGTTATTTATCACGAGATATATAGCGACTATGAACGACAGGTCTTACGGTGTTACTCCACCTGTCCAACTTCTTGATCCAATGTGTTTTTGCGTCTCTCATTTTCATCATGTTTAATGAGAGCAAGGACAATTGATTGTAATAGAGAGGAAGTCTAAGCAAAAAAACGTGCCCCTTAGTTTGATATCCAAAACAAATGGCGCTGTACTGCGGCATATGTTTTGCGGACACTGAACTTTCAAACGTCAAGTTGACAATCAGAGTTACCGCAAAATGTATGAAGCTGTACAGCGCCATCTCGTTTACCTTTCAAATTCGAAGCACGAAATTGTTTTAGATTTTACGCATCTTACTCAATCAATATATATTTGATGAGAAAGTGAGACGCAATGCACATTAGACCAAGAAATCGGAGAGGTGGATAAATAAAATTATTTTATAAAAATATTTTGACTTGCGTTATTTCAAGATTTGATGTAATATATTAAAAAAAGATGATTCTAAATACTAAGATTTAATGTATATTTAAAAAAAAATACTTCCCGCCGACTTTCTTGCGCCGGTATCTTCTCGCGCTGTGGTGCAAGGCATAGACAAATAAGTAAGGATAGAGTGCTAACTCCATACATCAGTTTTCTTACCAAAACGCGGGTTATTTCGTAGTCGACATACGCTAGATGTAGTAATAGTGGATTTATCAGTACCGCTACCAAAGAGACTGAAATATCACCTCTCCCTCGGATTGTAAAAGTAAACTTTTAGAATGCCATTTGACTTTGATCCTTATTCTTTCACTGATATGTGTTACACTTGTTCAATATCAAAAAGTGGCGCCATCTACTAGAGCATTGGCCAAAGGTATGGCGACATCTTTTCGAGCGATGGCGCCTCTCGCCTTTTTTTCTATCGAGCCAACTTTAACTTTTAAAGGTTTTGGTTGAACAATATATCATATTCATATCATATCATATCGTTTATTGCATACAATGTGTTACAATAGGTATTTTATAGGGTTCCGTACCCAACGGACAACAAATACTAAAAAACAGAATAAAATAAATATTTAAGGGGGCTCCCATACAACAAACGTGATTTGTTAGCCGTTTATAGATAATGGTACGAAACCTTTTGTGCGCGAGTTCGACTCGGACTTAGCCGGTTTTTATTTATAGTTTAGGTTAAAAGTTACAACATGCACTCATCAGGGCATAGCAAAATAGGTACTCACATACTAATTAATCCTATACCAGTATATCATTGACATATACATATCTAAGGGCGGGAAGATCACGAAATCGAGCCAATCGTGCAGAATACATGTCAATGCAGTATACGTATCCCCCCTCACCCCTCCCCCCCCCCCTCCCCACGTAACGCCATCACAACTACTAACCCATTGTCCCATATTAGTTCCAAATAATTACGGCAGCTCTAGTAATAAACACACATTAATGTCTCGAGTTGAACGACCCGCGTACATGATTGCAAACGCCACGTGTTTTTGAGGTCACTATGCTAATCGCCTGTTTTTGCATAACGCCGCTCACGAATCGATGTGATGATGACCCCGTGATCTTTGGGCTTTAGACAGGGATACACGTACAATCTGGGCGTTTTCACGTAACTGTGTACCTTTAAGAGGCAACAGGAGTAGTCATTTCTCCATATAAACGTACTGGACTGATTCCTCTGTGGTTTTTGAAACTAGAGCAATGATTTTCTTTCAACACAGATTATTATTATTACCTGTGTCGGACTGTTTTGGATACTTTCATTTCTTAAGACGCTAGTCCACTTCAAATATTCGCAAAAAACGGCCTAATTTACTAGACCGCAAAGAGAAGCATGGTATTCAAAATCAACTAGCCCAAAAAGCCAAACAGTCCGACACAGATAATTTCATTACCATTAAGATCTCAAGATTCGTTACATTTGGTTAAGTTTTGGAGGAGGAAACAGTTGAGTACGAAACATCGTTTTTTGAGTGACTGCACGATTGGCTCGAATGTGTGCGTGACACCACTGTACTGGCCCCATTCTTATTGCCCGTAAGGCCTGTCCTTAGATATATGTCAATGAACGTGAGTCATACTTAGAATGATACTCATCCAAAACTGGAGCATGTAACTATTGTAACTAGAGTGGTCCAAGACCTTGGTTGATAAGCTATCAACTCATATGTTGGCAATAGATACCGAGTACTAGTCTTTATATTGCTATTCTCTGATAACATGAGTGATTGGCTATAAACTTATCTTTTAATATGATCCCCTGACAACTCATCATAAACTTAACAAAAAATGTTCACATCACATATGAGGAAATCATTTTCATGTTCATATCCATGTCCCTGTTCATGTTCTTCGTATCCGTGTCCATGTACAGTCGCCATCAGATATATCGGAGCGGCCAAGATGCTCAAGAATAGATATTCAGAAGAATAGGTGTTCAGATGAACACGCACTCTAACGCCTTGACAATAGAGGCGTGTTCAGATATTTGTGAGCTGACCTGGGCCGCTCCGATTAGTGTTGGTAGGAACTCAAGACTTTTGAGTCTAAATTGAAGAACTCGACTCGTTTTTACGAGACTCAGAGCTTAAAAAACTTCTGAGTCTTAAGTCCCGAGTCGAGTCCTTTATTGAGTCTTTTTTAAGCGCAACTCAAAAGGACTCGAGTCTCCGAATAAAGACTCAGTCAACAATTTTATAGGTTTTACCTAAACTACAGTAAAGGAAATAGGTGTTATTGTATGATTTATGTTATGTACATCCATGAATTTTACATAAAGACAACGCATTTCGAAGTTATTTGTAATAAAATTACAAGTTCTCCGAAAAGGACTCAAGTGTCTACAAAAGACTTGGGACTCTAATAAGTCGAAAAGAACTCGAGTTTAGTCTTAATTTTCAGAGTCTGAAGAACTGAGTGGAGTCTTAAAGCACAGGACTCAAAGGACTCGAGTCTTAACCAACACTAGCTCCGATATATCTGATGGCGACTGTACAAGTTCATGTGCATGTGCATGTCCATGACGATGTCCATTTCCAAGTTCATGTCCAAGTCCAAGTCCATGCGCATTTACGCAGTTTAAGGATAAATCATCCACTCAGGCACTACCGATAAGAGAGACGCTGGACCACCTTCCTCGAGCGCGCCTTCCATCCCGCAAACCTATTTGGTCTGACTACCAGCTACAGGGCCAAGAGCCATTTAATGTTTCTGCGGAGTGGAGAAAGCAGTGGCAAGAACAAGATGGTGACTCCAACATAGACCCCACTAAACTGCCGACTGGCTTTAAAGGACAACGGAAGATTTGGGTCACTATAAACCGTATCCGAACGGGAGTGGGGCGCTGCAATCACAACCTCCACAGATGGGGAATTTCGCTGACACCAGCCTGTGACTGTGGGGAGCCTATCCAAACAATCGCTCACATCGTAGAGAAATGTCCTAAGAGGCGGTTTGCCGGAGGCATGCAAGACCTGATTGCCCTCACATCAGATGCAAGGGATTGGCTGCTCAATTTAGATTTAAAACTATAATTATATGTATATTTCTTTTTTTTTTGTAAATCTTCATTCAGGAAAAGCCATACGATATAATAATAATAATACGCAGTTTACGCTCCATCGCTCTACGCGACATTTCCATCTTCACTACTAAAATGGTTGGCATTGGCATTCCTCAACTGTGCGTTTCTTTAGAAACTTCCTGCTTCGCACACCTAAACTGTGGAACGAACTGTCGCTTGCGGTATTTCCGGACCGATATAACCTTCAAACCTTTAAGAAAAGAGCGTACTGTGAAGGTTGGAAACCTTCAGTCTCTTGATAGATAACTGGCAACGATTATTTGAATTCAGAACTATCGCCCTGCTGAAGGAATAAAGATCTGCAAGGCGTTTTTAACCGACTTCAAGATTTCAAAAGAGGAGGTTATCAAGTCGGTTGTATGTTTTTTTTTTTGTTACTCCATAACTCCGTCATTTCTCAACCGATTTTAAAAATTATTTTTTTGTTTGAATTTATATATATAATCACTAATAATCACTTTACCATCAGGCTATTCGTTTGCTTGTTTGCCACCTATATCATAAATAATAATAATTAAGATACTCCGGCGGTTCCTTTCTCTGCTTGGGCCCCGCTGCCGGCGGCACCCTAGGTTAGGTTTATTACTTGTTTTTGTATTTCACTTTTATATCCATGTTATAAACAACCTAACTTAAAAATGAAAGGAAAAAGAGAATCATAATAAGTAAATATTTTGAGGACAATCTGACTCAGATCGACCTTGCCCCAAACTAAGCAAAGCTTGTACTATGAGTACTATGCGACGATATACATACGTATACAGATTACAGATAAATCTTATACCTTTAAACGAGCAATTCTTGTATATATATATATATATATTTCAGGGATCTCGGAAACGGCTTTAAGGATTTCGCTGAAATTTGGTATATGGGGGTTTTTGGGGGTAAACAATCGATCTAGATTTGTTTTATGTTTGGGAAAACGCGTGTTTTCGAGTTTTCATGCGTTTTTCTTTCGACGCAGAATATGGTCGCTAATTTCGTATTGCAGGCCACTGTCCGTCTGGTCCAGCGGGTTAAGACGCGGGCGGCAAGAAACAACCAGTGTTACGGGTTCGTGTTCCGTCCGGTGACTAACTTTTTTCTTTTTTTATATGTTCAAGCTTATATATAATATTTTAATTTTTATTGTTTAAATTAGTAAAAAAATTTAGCTAAGATTATTACCTATACACCACCATATTACAATAAATAATTATAACCGAGCAAAGCTCGGTCGCCCAGGTACTACATACTTATACTCGTATACATAGAAAACACCCATGGACTCAGGAACAAAATCCGTGCTCATCATACAATTAAATGCCCTTACCAGGATTCGAACCCGAGACAATCGACTTCATAGGCAGGGTCACTAGGTCACTACACTCACTACCTACTAGGCCAGACCGATCGTCAATATAAAAAACAATGGTTGGCAACACGTTGACAATTTTCAAACAATTGTAAATCTTCGGGAAATTCATAACGTCCATAACTAAACCGCATCGACCAACTACAAATCACAATGGGCCCGACCTCCGACCTCACCCATTAAATCACAACGACCTTGACCTCGTGACCTTTCCGACCACCATTAACCTGACGCACGTGAAATAAGATTGCGGGCTTAGGGTAAACGCCGTTCCGTATTTGATAGTGCGACTATAACTTTTTCATTTCTCATGCTCTGAAAGTGGGTCGTTGTTGTTCTAAAAGGGTGCAGAAAATGATACGTTTCTGCTCTAGAGCACTGTACTTTCTAAGAACGTATTTTTTTTGTTTTTAAATGGATTTCTTGTACAATTACCTAATAATTAGTCCCCATAGTTTTACCGAAATTGTTTATTGAAAGTACGCTCAAAAAATATTATTGAAGTTTATACTTAGCCGTGTTTTTTAAATGCACATGTCTTTTACTTTCCTCGCAATCCTCGCATTCGAAATGAAAAGTAGGGTGGAAGGCACTATTTCAGTCTTGGACTTTTCAACATCGGCGAAAATGCACAGAGAAATTATGAATGAATTCATTGATAAAGTCGCCATGCACTTTTACGGCTAATGGTACAACTGAAGTTAATTAATATAATAAAGTTTGTTCAAGTTGGTCGCGTTATTCGGGTTCACCCTATATGAAATGAAAACCTCGTTCTCACAGATAATTCATAAATGTTGATTTGATTACACGCTTATCTAGTTTCCACGAACACTTAGACTAGCATTACTTGCAATCCTAATTAACTCGTGTATTTTATGTAGATTAAAGCTGATAACAGACAGAACTACTCGTTCAGTCATTGACCTAGATTTTATCAACCAGCATGTTAAATGACAGTTCATAAACCTTATTGCGATGGCATAAAGCTGCGTTTTTACCAGAGATGCGACTACAGCTGTGCTGAGCGAGGAAAAATAAATAGAAATATTAATGAATAATAGGTAAATGAAGTATTAATAGTAATAGCGTAGTAGCAATCACTTTATTGCACAATAAGCAGGTTCACATGCAATTAACACAAATTGACGTACAAAAGCGAATTTATCCCAATAAGAGATCTCTTCCAGCTAACCTTAGACATAGAGAAACAAGTAAGCATAGAGTGCACAGACTGCACACTCCATACATCAGTTTTCTTACCATAATTATATAATATTATTTTCGTAGAAAGATTTCACGAGAGTTCTTACGTTATTTCTAATGTCCTACCAAAGTCTCGGTTTCGGCATAAAATTTAGATAAAGATAGTTTATTTTCCAAGTAGGCATATTACAATGCGCTTATGAACGTCAAAAAAAGCTACGCTACGCTGGCTCTAACCCTACACCTCTGACCCGTCAAGATTTAAATCCCTCCTAAATTGGAGGGATTTTAAATCCCTCCTAGGAGAGTATCCCAATATGGAAACGGCAAGAAACTCGGCGGGACACTTCTTTTCAAAACATTATAATGAAGCCGAAACCACCCGAAACTAAAGCAAAACTATTAATCTAGTATAACTGGATCAGGCATGAGCGGGGGAGGGGGAATGACCGAACGGGATAGTCTAATTTATTTTCCAGTAGGAGTTGCAGAGAAAGCGGTATTATTGTTTTTCCTTATCACAATATTCACAATCTCATTTCTTTTTTTTCGGCGTAAATTTTTGTATAGTTTATGATGGGCAAAAAACAACCCGACCACATTAAATAAATAAATATTATAGGACTTTATTACACAAATTGACTAAGTCCCACAGTAAGCTCAATAAGGCTTGTGTTGAGGGTACTTAGACAACGATATATATAATATATAAATATTTATAAATACTTAAATACATAGAAAACACCCATGACTCAGGAACAAATATCCATGCTTATCACACGAATACATGCCCTTACCAGGATTTGAACCCGGGACCATCAGATTCGTAGGCAGGGTTACTACCCACTAGGCCAGACCGGTCGTCAAACGTACATTACGTAGGTTGTTTTTGGTATGTTGTCAGTAATGTCCAAAAGTATCCGACAAAAGGATCTACATGTATGAGCAAAGCCGAACTTTCGGTTTCAGAAAAAACCGGTTTCGGTCATTCCGTCGGACACTATATCTCTGTATCTATAGGTATTTAAATAAAAGGGTAGATGAAAACATTACATAATCAAATAATGTAGGTTAAAGTCAGTTCGTTCAGTGACAGATCCAGGCGGTTTTGTATTTGGTTGGTTAACCAATAAATGTTATAACTACCCGAAAATTTACAAGTTGTTTGTTTACTTTTATTTAAATATCTAAACATACAGAGTATAGTATTTAATTCTTCATAAGCTGGTAGGAATCTAGTCAAGACACTCCCAGTTAGCCTTAGCTATAGGTCTTATGCAAGTACAGTTAATAAGTTACTTAACCAGTCAAATGAGACGTCAAAAATTAATTATCTACAGAGGCGACAACCATCAACAGACAACAAACTATTTTGTGTCTTAAAATAAACGTCTTAAGGGTGATTATTACGCGAATGCTTGTGACATTCACTCAGTTTTTTTGGTTCTATAACCTTGTGACGATTGACTCTCGAAGGCTGGGAATTATTTTCGGAATGTAAATGAAACTAATTATTAAGAGGGAAATATACGTGGTCGTCCGTACAAAAACAAAAAACGTTTGAAAACTTGAAAGTAAACATACATGGTCCGTATGAATTAGTGACAGAATAAAATAAAATAAGCGAGAACTCCCTAAGGAGTTATAGCTTTTTTTCACGATCCATTACTCCCGCAGGAACAATATAGGCCTTTATCACCTGCATGAAATAAGATCTTTTTCGAGCGAGTGTGATGAAATAGATTTTTTTATTCGTAAGCACACGGTCAATTCATGAACATATGAATAACATAGAAAGAATAAAGTGTCGTTAGTTTCCTATATTACCTTTGTTATGAAAACGACTCAGACACACGAGTCATGCTTTGAAAACTGTCCGATAGTGAGAACAGTTGTTTGAAACCTGTAAGTCACACCTGATTATGAGAAACCAAACACATTAGGCATAACGGAATACAAAATAATAATTTATCTTTTGTGGTGCGGGTGCTACGACCGCTGTAGGGGACTTCAACCTACTTCGGCCTACCGCGAAAACCGAAATTCGCAAATTGCGGGGATCTTTCTCTTTTACTCTCACTAAAAAAAATGGTGGGAATGTGCATTGGACAGGACCAAATGACCGAAAAGAGGAGGCCCAAGGCGCAGCAATGGAAATCTCTAATAGACTAATAAAAATAAAGTTTTAAAGAGTTAATAGAATCAGGAGATCAACCTATCAAAAACTAAAATAATGACAAATAGCATAAAGAAACCCATTACATTGGAAAATGAAATGGTGGAGTATGTACAACAGTATATCTATCTAGGCAAGCAAATCAGTTTTGACAGTAACAATAACGACATCGAGATAGAAAGAAGATCACGACAAACCTGGAACAAGTTCTGGAGCTATAAAGAAATACTAAAGAGCACTATGTCAATAGACCTAAACATTATGAACTCATGCATACTTCCATGTCTAACATATGGCTGCCAAACTTGGAAATTTACACAAAAAGCTTCAAACAAAGTCACCACATGCCAAAGAGCCATGGAACGCAGCATAATGAAAATTAAAAAAATAGAAAAAATTCGACATACAAAAATAAGAAGTATAACTAAAACCATAGATGCATTATGCTACGCAAAAAAATAAAAAAGATGGGACGAGGATATTAAAAATAACAGCTGGACCAAACTGGCTGCATATAGCTAAGGATAGAGATAAGTGGAAGTCGATCGATGGAGGAGGCTTTCACCTAGATGGGGTCTAATGTACAAAAGAACAACGTAAACCTATAAAACACAACCTAATTTTAAATTATTCACACAAAATCATGGATTTGTAACTGATTTATGCTTAGAATAAAAGGCTTTTTTATTTTTATAATAGTATCAGGCGTTACTTTGTGGGGAAATCCATATTAATTTAAAAAAAAAAATTACTTTGCTTATCCGCGAAAAAGTAATTACTTTGCTTTTCGCGGATAAGCAAAGAAATATGTTTTGTTTAAAAAAAAGTTTTAACACGGTTGTATTTACAACTAGGCAACAAATCTAGAGGCGTCGGTATATAGGTAACTGTATGTTATATTTTTTAGGGTACCTCCCCTACGCCTAAAGTGGGGTGAACATTTTTTTTTGCTTCAACCCTACAGTGTGGGATATCGTTTGAAAGGTCTTTCAAAACTAATAGGGGTCTTCAACAAACATTTTTTGATAAAGTGAATATATTATACAGAGATAATCGCTCCGAAAGAAAACAAAAATGTGTGTCCCCCTGTAACTTTTGAACCATAGGTCAAAAAAATATGAAACTAATCGTGGAAGTAGAGCTTAAGAAAGACATTAAATGAAAACTATAGCGGTCATGATCAGTTTAGCTGTTTTTGAGTTATCGCAAAAAGTTTCCCCTTCATAGTAAAAAAACCTACTATCCACAGTTCATCCCTTGGTTAATAATCTACTATACTTTAAGCTCCAGTTTAGCTTATTGTGACGGAAGAGTAACTACGGAACCCTACTCTGAGCATGGCCCGATATGCTCTTGGCCGATTTATTTCATCGAAGTTTCGATTTTCGTTGATCGCGGACATCGCGTTTCTTAGTTATCTGTGGCACCTATTCATGGAATTTTCTTCTATCCAATTCGTTGCATGAAGGTGACATCATACTCCTAACATGTTTGTTTCGCGTACGTCCCAAACATACAGTAGATTTGTATAGCACCTTATTTTTCCTTTAGTGTTCTTAGGAATGTTCCTTGAAAACTAATATTAATTTCAGCAAAAGTTACGTTTCGTTTCGTTTAAGAGGACACTATTTAACGCAAAATTGTAATTTTTATAATGTTGTGCTTTTGAGATGTGGTGGCGAAGACTGCTGCTTATGCCAAGGTCCAAGGACAACTATACTTGCCGCAAAACTAACTGGCCACTGAGATCATAATGCTATCTCCTTTACCCTAAGACCAACCAAGAGTGAAAGAGATGGCATTATGACCTGACCGGCCAGATAGTTTTGCGGATAGTATAGAAGAACCCCTCCATTCTCAGAGAACTCAATATCGCCACTCTGCTCTCCAGAACATGCTACGTGCGAGCCCTAAGATTCCCCGGACATATTATGCGGCAATGTTGGCCGAAACGTTAACGCAATTAACCATTATTGGCCATTAACCATTATAAATTGCGCCGTAATCTGTTACGGTTGAATTTATAATGTTTAAGTGTAATTAAGTTCGGCCAATACTGTTATGCGGTTTCCAACGACAAACATTTGGGACGAATGAACAGAAAACGAGCTCGGGCTGGAGCATGTGTGATATGGTCGAACGCTATGAAGAGTTGAAGAGGTCGGCTGGTGGCAGTCTGCACCGTGCGGTGATGACAGCAGGAAATGGAGACAAATTACATGTGGTCGCGACCCTGAGAAATGAGAAAAAGAGGAAGAACATGATGCGTCTCAGTGAGCCAGACAAGAAAACTAATAAAGAGAAGCCATAGCAGTCCACTATGTCTAGCAAATTTCAAGGATATTTGGAATTCTATTTTATTAATATACGTCATTCTGAATACGATAAGCCGGAAAGGGTCGGAAATCGGTTCAATTTCCAAACCGTTATCATGTACTGGCTCAAAACCTTTTGATTTCGGATTCGCTCGAAAAACCGTTATTTTTAAACCGGTTTTATGAGAACAGTTCTTGTCAAATTAACCGGTTTAGAGCAATAAAAACGTGGCACACCACCAAGCCGGCCGGCCGTTACTTCGCTTGTCCGCAAACCGGTTTTTTTAGGTAGCAATAAAGTTCTTAAAATATTCGCATTCTTATAAAAGTTCGGAGGAAAACCGAAATAAACCGGAGTTTACCGGTATTTTATAAACCGGTCCCCAGCCTTGGATAAGCCATGGAAAGCATGACTAAACGGAGAGTTACAGATCGGATCAAAGGTCATTGGGACCAGGTAACCCCATAATGCAAGCCAGTTACTAGGGAAATCAAGTTACGTATTAATGTTATTATACATATCTGATATTCATTTACAAGCCCTATTTTACTCACAGCCTATTCAAAACTATACGTACCAGCAACCTGGATTGTATAAATTAAAAAAAAAAAACAACATTTTTATGATTATTCTTAAGAAACCTTGACTTTCAGGATTCTTAAGCCGATTCCACGCCGAAAACACGCCGCCGCCGCTGATTTTTTGGGCAAACGCCACCACTGATCGTTTTTCACGGCGCACACGTCTAGCTAAAAAAGATTCTAATGTATAAAAGTATGTATTTATCAATATAAGTATGTGTTTGTCGTCGCCTATAGTACCCATAGTACAAGCTTTGGTTAGTTTGGGGCTAGGTTGATAAGTGTAAGATGACCCTGATCTTTAATATTTATTTATTATAATTTAGACAGCTACTTTATGTACTTTAACTATCTTTTCCATTTTCTGCATTAAAATCTGCATTAAATCAGCATTTAAATAAAGGGCTCATTATACACAATGTTTGATAAAGATAAAACAAGTAAATACTGCCACGGTTTGCCTCCACAACAAAGAGACTTAAGACTGTACAAACAAAATGTGTACATTTTCTTTGCCATTTACTTAACACGGTGCAAGCTTAGTTACAGGTGGGAAACAGGTAAAGCCTCTCTATACATGGTGTAACACAAAGAACCCGTAAGATTTTAACCACGCATTTCTCCTTTGTTCTCCGTCTGCCTAAAACGGATTGTGCCTATGTCGCGTTATGCCTAAACTTCAATCCTTAAGGGCATAAACACTATCTAGCTTGCTGGCCATTTCGCTGTTTGTCTATATAGTGGACCGCCTGTTTAGAGCTCGTGCCTGATTCTCTAAGTGACATACTCGCGTTTTGCCTAAACTTCAATCTTCATGGGCGATAGGTCATTTCGTTGTTCTTCTATACAGTGCACTGCCTGTTTCCAGCACATACCTAAGTCAGTCATAATACCGCTGTTGTCCTAATGCGTGTTAGTCGTAATGCAATGTAGCTTAACAGCCATTTAGTCTTAATATTCTTTAGTTCAAAAGCTGTAATGGCATGTTGATAATTACGTTTTATGTCATGTGCGATTTAGACTTGAGAGCTACAGAGGCACAATCCGTTTTAGGCAGACGGAGAACAAAGGGCATTTCTTAAGCCAAAGGAGGATAAAGCTGTAATGGCATGTTGATAATTACGTTTTATGTCATGTGCGATTTAGACTTGAGAGCTACAGAGGCACAATCCGTTTTAGGCAGACGGAGAACAAAGGGCATTTCTTAAGCCAAAAGAAGGATTTTTTTATCAATTTCAATTTATTTTATTTCGGACCATGTCCATAGTGTTAGTGTACATTCCTTTAATCCTATGTTAGTAAACCTATACTAAATTAAAATTAATTATAAATTAAGCCTCTGGATCCCATATGTACGGTCACGTCTGAAAATATCGATACGGACAAAGTGTAATATGTATGTATACACTACCCTAATATATGGGGGCCATAAGGTCGTGTATGCATATTAGGCACTTCGATCGTGTCGATGTGTTCAGACGTGACTGTACATCCTCCCTGTGTTTCCAGACAGAAACACACAAAGACAATTTAATAAAGGTAACAAGTTAAGAGTGAGTGAGCGCTGGTGGCCTAGCGGTAAGAGCGTGCGACTTGCATCCGGAGGTCACGGGTTCAAACCCCGGCTCGTACCAATGAGTTTTCGGAACTTATGTACGAAATATCATTTGATATTTACCAGTCGCTTTTCGGTGAAGGAAAACATCGTGAGGAAACCGGACTAATCCCAACAAAAAACTAGTGCCTACGCCAAATCTAGGGATTTGTTGTCAAGCGGACCCCAGGCTCCCATGAGCCATGGCAATATTCCGGGACAACGCGAGGAAAAATAGAGGCTGTCAATACCTAAAGCGCGCACACTGTCTATTTGTATCGGAGTAAATGAGATAGCACTATCGCATGTTACTGGGCCTGGGCAAGGGAATAATAAGAAAAATATTTAAATAAAAAAAGTGGATTATTAGTGTAATATTTTACTCAGGTTTAGATATAAATGTTTTGAAATTGTGATTTTAATTGCAGACCCATAAGTCAAAACAATAAAGACATACCTAAAGCGCGCACACTGTCTATTTGTATCGGAGTAAATGAGATAGCACTATCGCATGTTACTGGGCCTGGGCAAGGGAATAATAAGAAAAATATTTAAATAAAAAAAGTGGATTATTAGTGTAATATTTTACTCAGGTTTAGATATAAATGTTTTGAAATTGTGATTTTAATTGCAGACCCATAAGTCAAAACAATAAAGACATAAAACCGTTTAATTGTGATTTTAAGACCTATCTTTGCAATTATTTTCTATCGAGCCGATTTCGTTTAATCATGTATCGAGTACAACCATGGTCTTTGAAATATAATTAATATGAACATATATTTTTCTTACTTGACTAAAACAAATAGTCTTTCTTAAAAAACTGTTTAAGTAACAACAATTTCAAGGACATTGGGTGTTGACAGCCTCTTAAGAGTGATCTCTTCCAGACAACCTTTGATTTAATATAAGCGTTAACAATAATACTCATTGCCAAAGATCTTTTCCTGAACGGTTGTGAATGTTGAGATGAGGAAATCACCCATTCAATTAATACAGGAAATTACCGTCGTGTTATTAACGCGCAGTGAATGTGGCAGTTTGCCATACCTTTAGCAAAGTTTTGTACTCGTAAACTAAAAGACTGCCAATAGTGCCAATATTTCTGGTGATAGTTAGGCTGCGTTTCCAAACCTGTGCCAATCAAACCAAAGCTGTGCGAGGTATTAGCTGAGCGGTGCGAGGATGCGTAGCGAAGATGTGGAACGATGGGAATGTTTGCACCAGAGAAGTGTAAGGCGTCATCCTAATACAACGCAACTACGCGATTATCGCAAGTTCGCGCGAATTTTACTCGCGCGAACGCGCGATCAAACATATTGAACTCGAATAGGTGTCCTAATTGTCAATCGCGCGACCAATTAGATTAGATTAGTTTAGATTTCTTTATTTCACGATGAAAATTACACTATAAATTTGCTACATTCGTCAAAAGTATGTTTATCTTGGGTGCGTCATGAAACGTATACGCACTTTTGGTATAATTTTACTTTACAAACGTTCATAACGTATAATAACGTTAAGTATAATGTACGAATTTTCTATTTTCAAAAAGTATAAGCTTTTAATGATATAACATACATAAAATATATCGTTGTTTCGCCTTATCATGATCGTCAAAACATTACAAACATTATAAATCAAAAACAATAAAATTAATTGTGTCTCCCAATAAGAATCGTCATATGCAAAGAAAAATATGTCAAATAATTGAATATAACCAACCAACTTAACATTAATTTGGAATTGTCGTTAAAATGTCAAATAAAGATAAAAATATTACAAAAAGAACAATATGTCATGTTTAAAATACAAATGCACACAATTTAATAATAAATTAAATTAGGACACCTATTCAAGATCAATGTTTGATCGCGCGTTCGCGCGAATAAAATTCGCGCGAACTTGCGATAATCGCGTAGTCGCGTTGTATTAGGATAGGGTGACGCCTGAGTGCCTGAGGTAGCTGATCAGTGCGAGGATGTCTAACGACGGTGTGTACGGCTCTTTTCAAATAAGCGAGCGGGGTGCGGTGATCCTTCACTTGTTTTGTATGTACAAAAACCTCGCGCCCCTGAGCTGTTTCCACTAGCGCTGCGCTGAACAAGGATAGATAAAATGAAGTGCATCCCTCCTCGCTACACATCCTCACACAGCTTTGGTGGAAACGCAGCCTTGCATTAGAGGTTGCGGCTCTCCTCTACAGAACCCGGGACCTCTTGTTTCATAGGCAGGGTCACTACCCACTAGGTCAGAACGGTCGTCAATAGTATGTAAATATTCGTAGAAGATAATTTAGTACTTGCTAAATGTCTAGAATAAACAATTAATTGTTTGTACAGCTGTGTTTTTATCAAAGGTGAGATTCTCAATATGGAACTGACGCATGCTCGAGTAAATAAGATATTTTAGGCAAATTGCACACACTGTCTGGTAAAATAGGGCGTCCGCTAGCGTGTGCGGGTGCACGGAGCGGGCGCACGTACGCGGGTTCCACTGCAGGCAGTGGGGCGACACTTCTTTCGGTCATTCTCGGCTCCGTTCGGCTCAGCATTACTCCGAGCAATTATTAGGGTTGGCACAACTTGACGTCCCTTTGCGTGCACGACCACATATAAGATAATGACAACCATAAATATCCGAAAGGGATAATGTGCACTATTAGAAAGGGACAGCATGATTCGTCCCTGAATCGCTTTAAACTTCGGTTGTGTAGGAACTGTAGGAAGTGTCATTTCTGTACGGTAGCACTATTATTTATTCTGTGCTGCAGAATCCGTCGCACGCGTCTGCGCCAGTTAGCAACGCTCATAATATTTTTGGTACTCACCACTCTCACCAGCTCTGTACAACCGCACCAGCTAGCGAGCGCCCTTACAATTTTACATATAAGTATGTATATGTAAGTATGCATGAATATACAAGGTGCACGTGAGCATTGCGAGAGATTTTAACGGTGCATTCCTGATGGCGACAGAAGCAAAAAATGTTATATTACTTTTTGTAAAATTAAAACAAAAATGTTTTTTATTTTTCCCTTTTTTTGAACACTCCTGTACATAAAACGTAATTTTTATTGATAAACACATAACCTAAAATTAACTAAAAAGTTTTTTTTTATTTGAGGGTAGCCACTCGAATACATTTTTTAATTTTTCGATGTCAATCAATAGGTATGTCCAGGCTAGACCTCAAAGTGGCAATACTGCAGTCAAAAATGTGTTTTGTACCGACTTAGGCGAAAGATTCATTTCGAAAAACATTTAATTATCTCTGAAACTAGGCCTAATCCAGAAAGTTTTAAATTACATTTTAGTTTCTAAATATTACCAGGAATGCTTAGTTAAAATATCTTGCAATGCTCACGGGCACCTTGTATGTGTATGCATTGTCTTAATATGATGTAGATTCAAATTCAGGTTTCTTCTTTAGTTTTCTATTTAATTATTTGCACCTTCTAATTAATTAAATATTCTTTTCTACTCGTCGACTGTAATGGTTGAATTAAGATTTCGTATACCAAACTGTTATTGGGTACTTTTCATGTATGGGCTCCCAACTCAACTATAATATTCATTTCGAAACGGTTTAGTCAACTATAATGAAATTCAAGTGGTCAAGAGGACGAAACAAAACGATAGCTCAAATTAATTATTTATTTCCGGTTGTATAATAGAAACTATTGCTTCATAACTACCCAACGCGGAGGTGATTTGTTACGCTGACGACACGGTAATCCTCTTTCATGGACCTAACTGGGCCAATGTCACGAGCGCCGCAGTAGCAGGTGTAGCGGTGATAGCAGATTGGTTAACCAATAACTTGCTCACCATTAATGTCTTAAAAACAAAATTTTTGTGTTTTCATAAGACAAAGGCCTCTGCTCCTCCTGCGTTGTCTAGAATAAAAATACATACCTGCAGCCGAAATGGACCGCCAACATCTTCCTGTCCATGCAGTTTTATTGACAGGTCCCACACTATTAAATATCTTGGTGTAGTGCTAGATGAAAAGCTGGATTTCAGGGAGCACCTAATAACTACAGCAAATCGCGTGCGAAAGCTAATATATGTGTTTAAAAATCTACGAAACTCAGCTCCCAAGTCATTGCTCAGACTAGTTTATATTAGTATTTGCCAATCAGTCTTAAGCTATTGCATAACTGCATGGGGCGGGGCATGTAAAACCCATATGATACTGCTGGAGAGGGCACAACGAGCTGTACTCAAGGTTATCCTTCGTAAGCCCATTAGATACCCAACCCAGCTTGTTTACAGTGACATGAACGTACTCACCGTTCATGGCTTGTTCGTTTTGCGCGTGGTATGTAATGTGCATGGAGCGGTCATAAAGTCAAACAATTACAGCTCCATGTTGCTAAAGCGTATTTTCAAAGTACCGGTACCTTCGACTGTCTCAGTATTCGCTCAGCATCTCCCTAATTTCCTGCATCCTTTTGTTTATAACAAAGTTAATTCAAAAATTCCCATAAAAACACTATCTGTTAGAGAAGCCCAGAAAAAAACATCAGCCTGGCTGAGCTCCCTTTCATATGGGGATATAGAGGATCTTTTGAGAGTACTCAAGTAAACATACCCACTCATAAGCACACACAAGCACACACACACACACACAAACACACACACACACACACACACACACACACACACTCTAATATACCAGACACACAGCAACATTAAAAACGGACGCAACACTTGTAACCACCTCTATTTAGACTAAGTTTATTGTAGATAGTTTTAAGTCCTACCTTCTCTTGTTTTAATTTCATTTGACTAATTTGTAACTTTCATTAAATTTATCGTGTCTTATTGGCTTTCGCAAAAAAAAAAAAAAAACACAGCATTGGAAATTCATGCCTGAAACGGTTACCTACGAGACAGGCTTCGCCTAGTGTAGGAGCCAGTGAAACCTACTGAAAATTCTTAAATGTACATATACTGCTTCTTAGTTTTAAGACTGAATAATTTAAATTTTTGTGTAAGTTATCTTGTGTACAATAAATAATTTTTACTTTTTTTTTTTTTTTTTATAAGTCAGAAACGCACATGTGACACCCTTAATATAGCAACATCCATAGACTACGAAAACTGCTTAGCGTTGCTTGTTAGTCTCCATAGGCTACGGTGGCCAAAATCAAGAAAAAAAACTGTCTAAAAATTGAATAATAGCAAGGAGCAAGTACCAGGGCCTCATGAGTTACGAGAAAGTGCCGTTGACCAGCTCGCCGGGCCCCGGCCGCTGGGGCATGTACGAGCATGAAGGTATCGCAGCTGCTCGCGTATCTTTTAATATTCCCTAGCTATGTATACATTGACATTTTCTTTTTTGTCGTGACATTTCTTTATTTATTAATTTTATATTTTTTGTTTTAATGTTAAGTTGACGATCTTTTAGTGAAAGCCTTTGTTATATCCTTTTGTGTAAAATACTGTGTCTTTTTCTTTAAGAAATAAATAAATCTAATCTAATCTAATCTAATAGCTGTATACTTTTGGTTTGTTTACCTATATGATTATATTAGTTTAAAGTATTATTTTTGTTGACACGTAGAAAAAGTATTGTTTTTTTTTTTTTTTATACTACGTCGGTGGCAAACAAGCATACGGCCTGCCTGATGGTAAGCAGTATCCGTAGCCTATGTACGCCTGCAACTGGTTGAGCTCTGGCAACCTTACTCACCGGCAGGAACACAACACTATGGGTAGGGTCTAGTGTTATTTGGCTGCGATTTTCTGTAAGGTGGAGGTACTTCCCCAGTTGGGCTCTGCTCTAGATCTGGAATGACATCCGCTGTGCTGTGCCCTCCCACACAGAGCGAGATGACATTCACAATGCCCATACCTCTCTTGTGGACGTAGTTTAAGGACATACCCGGGTATTGTATACAATAGTGATATAATCAAGCTTTTCAATCTCGTACCTTACTTAGGCAACTCAAGCTTCGTTGCCTAAACCCGGTACTCGACTGAAAAGCTCTCTATTATATCACAATTGTATGAAATACTATTATAATTTCTCCGCTATCTAAAGGTTTTCTAGATCGTTCTTTAGTGATTGATAACGCCGTATATACAGGGTGTTTATTTAGTCACCTTCAGTAATTTACAGGGTGGTGAATATACAGGGTCATACTGAGCAACGTTTACTATGGGACCGAATCCGAAAACGCGAAAAAAAATTTACTCTCCCATAGAACATAACAAGGTCAGACAGTCAAAATGTATGAAACCGCCATTTTTTTTTTCGCGATTTCGGGGTTGGTCCTCTAGTAAAAGTTGCTCATTATGACTTATATATTCAACCCGTAAATTATTACAGGTGCCTAAATTAACAGCATGAATATTAATCTGTGGCCCTAGTGAAAAAGGGTACAAGTCTCTGGCAGTTTAGGTGTATAAGGGCATAAGTGTTACGTGGAACTTACACCCCTTTACACCTGCGCTGCCAGAGACTTGTACCCTTTTTCACTAGGGCCACACCCCTTTACACCTGCGCTGCCAGAGACTTGTACCCTTTTTCACTAGGGCCACACCCCTTTACACCTGCGCTGCCAGAGACTTGTACCCTTTTTCACTAGGGCCACACCCCTTTACACCTGCGCTGCCAGAGACTTGTACCCTTTTTCACTAGGGCCACAGATTTAATCATCGAACTTGATCACAAAATTTCACGAGAATCGGTTGAGAACTGCTACCTGTAGAGGAAAACATCTGGACATACGTGAGCACTTTTGCCCAAGCTGAAACGTACACCTTCGCTACCCGCGTCCCCGGTCAAAAATACATATAATTTATAAAAATGCTGGAACAACCTACCACCACCTTTTAAGCAACTAACTTCTTTGCAGTCTTTTAAAGTAAAATTAAAAAGTTATCTTCTCTCTAAGCAAAAACTATTGTCAGAGTGATTGAGTGAAGCCATTACAAATCTTAAGTACTGTAACTAATTATTTATATTATTATTTTAGGTACATATATATATATATATATATATATTCTGGACCATGATAGTCATGCTAACATATGATGTCAACTGCTTCATAGCCGCTTTGTTGTTTACCGTCGTAATTATTATAGTTATCTCAGTAACTTAACTGTAGTTGGTAGCTGCGCGCAACTACGCTCCCTACAGGTGTCCGCGGAAGACCAGCGTCAGCGTACTACTTCAGTAGGAACTGGCATTATGCCGAGTGTTCACCTTTTTCAGTAAAATTATATACAGTGTACAAGTTAGTTATAAGTCATTTTTTCTCTTTCTTTCTCTATATGTATTGTATAACTGTGTACTTATACTGAAATAAATGATATTCTATTCTGTTCTATTTTTCTCAGGTTTATTGTAAGTATACCGGTGACCTTAGTTACATCCGCGTGTTTACATATACAAGAGAAGCATGTTTTTTACTAGACCATGTATAAATAAATAATCATTTATTAGGTAGGTACAGGTTCCTTGGTATAGTCACCTGCAATAAAAATATATGTTCATTTCTCATGCTCTGAAAGTGTGTCATTGTTGTTCTAAAAGGTGTGCAGAAAATGATACGTTTCTGCTCTAGAGCATGTACTTTCCAAGTAAAAAAAAAGAAAAAAACGTTTCTTTTTTTTTACGACAAGCAATTAAAATTTTGGTTTTAAATGGATTTGTTGTACAATTTTCATTCTGATAATTAACTCCCCAGTCCATAAATAACGAGATTTTTACCTAAATTGTTAATTGAAAGTACCCTCAAGAAATACTACTGAAGTTTATACTTAACCGTGTTTAAATGGGTGAAAGTCACCATTTTAGCCTCGGACTATTGACTCTCTCACTGCGCTCGAGCGCCAAACTACCTCGACAGAAATGTCTGTCTTTCATCCCTTAGTTAACAATCTACTATACTCTTCGAAGACCGCAAAAATATGTGACACGCTCTTGTGGCTCTAAAAATAAGATCGTGTCAGATATATCTCTCATGCACTGAAAGTGGGTCATTGTTGTTCTAAAAGGTGTGCATAAAGTTATACGTTTCTGCACAAGAGCATTTGACTTTTCAAGTACGTTTATTTTTATTTTATATACTTACGATAAACAATTAAAATTTGGTTTTAAATGGATTTATTATAAAATTTTCATTATGATAAATTGGCCTCAGTCGCTCGGTAGGGTGCCCAGAAAGCTGGCCACTAAGCCCCGCTGGATGGCAATGCTAAATCCGCTGAGCAAAATATTGGCCAGCCCTCTGGTCACCAGAAGCCTCTATAAGGCGCTTTGACAGCTCCTCATAGAAGCGACGCGCGCTGAGCCCCCACGGCCCCAGGGAACCACCATATACGCCGCAAATATGTAGCTATTACCAAAGAGAATTTGAAATTGTCAAAGAAAACTTTGTAGCGACGTAAATTTACTGCCATCTTTCGACACATAATTAAAACTTTTAGAACGCCATTTGATTTTGATCCTTCTTCTTTCACAGATATGTGTTCAATTTGTTAAATATAAAAAAGTGGCGCCATCTTACCGGGCACTACCTAAAGGTTATGGCGCCATCGCTCGAAACGATGCTGCTATACCTTTGATCTGTTGGATGGCGCCACGTAGAGGCTTCCATAAATAACCATACTTTCACGTAAATTGTTAATCTATCACACAAATAAATGTATCAGAATCATACACGCACTTGCTACGCAAATTAACATTTAATATGTTGCATAATTCTATGTAGCGAATACTTTCTATAGTTTCTATACCGGTTTGCGAACGGTACCTACGCTCACTTTTCGGCCTTTAACTTGGCTGATTTTAGTACTTGTACCCAGTCACTTTACTAAGTTGAGTTGTTGAGTATTTGCGCTGTGCATGACTACTACTATTAATAATATAACTAGCCATAGTAGAACGTGATTCAATATTTGTTCTAACAAATTGTACCATTATTGTTGTTGGGATAAAATAACAACTCAAGAAAAGTTCATCAACATAGCAACATAAATAAATAAAAATAAATAAGCACAAAATCGGGAGTTATGGAGAACCAGGGCAGAGGCTTTTGCCCAGCAGTGTGACACTCCGATAGGCTAATAAAAAAATAAAAACAAAACCAAAATCGGCCTAGCCCAACAGTAAGCTCAAATGAAGGCTTGTGTTGTGGGTACTAGACGGCGATATAAATACTTAAATAAACATCTACCCCCTTATTCATAAACGTCTACTAAAGTTAACAAGCCGCTAATAATCGTTTGTCCCTTTCTGACGTATTGGTATGATGGAAAGGGACAAACGATTGTTAGCGGCTTGTTAACTTTAGTAGACGTTTATGAATAAAGGGGCTAATCTATACCACAGGAACAAAATATCTGTGATAAACACAAATAAATTGCCCCTACCAGGATTCGAACCCGGGACCTCCTGCTTCGTATGCAGGGTCACTACCAACTAGGAGGCCGCTAACCAAATAATTATTTATAGACGCGAGTACCGTTTTCCACAGCCAATGTCAACGTCCTTTAAATATAGCGGTTGTGAAGAACTAAGTATGCAATGGATCAACCTTGTTTTTAAATCTACATATTTAAAAGGAGCCTTTATCAATGAGACATGTCGGCTCCGTTGGGCGTCTACATTACAGAGTTTCAATGTGTTACTAGTTATCAAAAAAACTGTACACGAGTTTTAGACAGGGGTTCCGCCAATACCGAGTGAAAAACCCCAATATCAGTTACTGCATTGCCCCTAGCTTCAAATAGTTCCGTAGTTGGATCAACCTGGTACTCAATCCCGTCAGACGACAATAGTAATAAAACATTATTTCGAAACTTAGCATCACTTTTATGAAAGTGTGCCATGGGGCCTACCAGGGTATCAGATTACGTAGCAGGTAAAAATGTAACAGGCATTGTACCAAGGATGCTGTCGGTATTTCCTTGTTGTATCGCAATATTCGCATTATTCGCAATGCTGATACATTGTGCGAGGAAGCCGCCAGCTCTTCCGTCGCCAGATACGTCAACCAGACGCTTGGCGATTTCTGCAAAAAATTGTGCGTGCTGGGACCACATGGACAAATAAATGTTACAAAATGATACTCTCCATTGAGGCTCTTATATTTATTACGTTTAAAAATTTTGGCGCTATCCGCCGCTCCGCTCGCTTTTACATTAGCCCGTTGGAGGTGGGACGGTGCCAGTGTGTCTACGCAGGTAGCATTCCACACTAAGATCCGTCCCAAGCTCCCCAGAACTAAGGACACCCCATCACGAAGGAGGATATTTTACATGTGTCAATTCCCAAATCAATACACCTTATAAAAATAATTCCCCCCGCCGCGTCTGTCTGTAATTCTGTATGTATATTCGCGATAAACACAAACTACTGAACGTATTTTCATGCGCCTTTCACCTATCAATAGAATGATTCTTGAGGAAGGTTTAGGTTAGTTAGTTATAGTTTTTTATGGTTTTGTGAAACCCGGGACGAGTCGCTAGTAACTAATATCTTATATTAGACATAGATATAGACACCAGCCGAACGTCAATGTCACACGTCACACAAATAATAATGTATGATTGTTGAACCGGTGAGCTCCATCTTAGGCCCTGTCTTCACTTTCCATTAGGTGTGACTAGAGCCAATCGCCGATCAGTTTTTAATTTAAAAAAAAAATTATTACATGATCTTTCATCTATTAACAAACATAATAATTCGCCTCAATTGAACTATACGAGTTTAGATTAGTCCAATCACTGATACCAACATGTCAATTGATTCTAATTTATCTTTCGTTGACATTTAAGTCTTTATAATGCATATATAAGGGTGCCAGAAATACAAAGGTCAAATACATAGTATAGCAGCATTGCAAGTTAAATAATACTTTGTAAATATCCGCTTTACTACTTGCTTTCCTCCACTTTGCGCGATCCTGGGCGCCCTCTCGTGTGAGCCCGTCTTTCTCGATATCGAGCCATTGCTTTTTTGGTCTGCCGTGGGGTCGGGGCCGTAAAGGGTTATGTGAAAGCATATGCTTACTACTTAGTCAGTCTTCATAACCACCCCACCAACCCACCCCAGCTCAGGAGTCAAGACACATCTGTGATCGATGCCGCAAGAGATGCCGATCGGCCACTGGTCTATACAGTCATCGCAGTCGATGTAGCTGTAGACTACTTCCTCAAAATACCTCTTTATTCGCTGCAACTATCATCTGCAAAGATGCTGTGGCCAATGATGAGTCAGTCTTCATAAGTAATAGGGACCGTCCATGAACTGTAGGAGGCAGCACAGAAGCCGTCAGATTTTTGGCGCGAGGCGTAAATGTGATGTTTACTGTTCCGATGTAGCCCACAAGATGGCAGAACCTACTATGCACAAGAAAACACGTGACGTGTGAATGTACATGTTTATTGTTTCGATTCAGGCCACAAGATGGCAGATCCTCTAACGCGCACGGTCCCTATAGTTGTATCTACTGATTTTTAAAAAGCGTTTTTCAATAAAAGACATGTCAAGATTGTTTAGCTTTTTTCTAATGCTAAAAAACGAAGTACCTATATATATGGGCACTGTGTATAAGAGAGGTATGGGCACTGTGAATGTCATCGCTCTTTGTGTGGTAGGGCACAGCCCAGCGGATGTCATTCCAGATCTAGAGCAGAGCCCGACTGGGGAACTCCGCCTTATAGAAAACCGCAGCCAAATAACACTAACCCTACTCATTGTGTTATGTTCCTGCCGGTGAGTATGGTTGCCAGAGCTCATACGAGGGTGTGGAGTGTTAGGGTCGGCAACGCGTATGTAACTCCTTTGGAGTTGCAGGCGTCCATAGGCTACGGAGATTGCATCAGGCGGGCCGTATGCTTGATGCCACCGACGTAGTATAAAAATAAAGATATTCTGAACACCAATGTAGTGACTTTTGAAGCTGTTTAGAAATATGCCACTTATGTTGTTTAAACATGTATGTACGTAGATTGCCCTTCGAGTTTATCTTGGAAAATGTTGAAATACCTATACTCATCATTGACAAAGGTGATGATATTTATCTCAATAATGATAGCTTCATAGTAGTAGCTATATGTTTCGCGCCTGCATGTTTCCGCCACGGCAGAAGATGTGGTGGAATATGTCCGCAAGAAGATTCGTTACGAGCTGAAAGTATTCCAGCTGCGATCGCGGCATTACGTGCACTTCAGCTCGTTTGTGGTGCGCGTCCCGCGGCCGCTGCTGGAAACCATCGCGAGCGCAGACTCCTGGCCGAAAGGTGTGATATTTCGGCGGTTTCGTGGGAATCTGCCGAATCCCGCACCAGAACAGGCGGCGCAACCGAAAACTGCGTCGTCAAAATGATATTTATATTTTAAGATGTATGTTAGTCTGTAAGGTATGTATATATGGGCCATAGTTGCCTGAAAATAAATGATATTTAATTTATAGTCATCCCAAGCTAAGTTGGCAGCGATTCTAATAGCCCAGCTTATGCAAGTGTTAATTAAACGTGATAATTTTATAGAAATTGGACGTTTAAAATAACATTTGCACTGTCTGGGCTGTCAAAATCGCTGCCAACTTATCTTGGTCCGACTCTAGCGGCCGATTCTAATTTTGCTGTCGATATTTTTTGTCAGACTTCCATAAAATTTGGTGGATAGATATAGAGTTCGGCCGCAATTACATTATCATAGATACATAGAAAACACCCATGACTCAGGAACAAATATCTGTGTTCATCTCATCACACAAATAAATTCCCTTACCGGGATTCGAACCCAGGAGCATCGGCTTCGTAGGCAGAGTCACTACCCACTAGGCCAGACCGTTTTCTGTACAAAATTAGCGCAATTTCACCGCTTATCCTAAAAAATATTATTATTATTTTAGGTTGTCTGGAAGAGATCGCTCTGTAGCGATAAGGCCGCATGTTGTTTACCTCTATCTTCATGTTTTTTATGTGTTTCCATGTACATTTTTTTTTCAGAGGTTGTGCAATAAAGAGGATTTGTATTTGTATATTCCACTCGTTACGAAACAGTACGGTGTTTTCGCAAATCGACGAAAAATTACATACATTACTTTCGGGACAAGTTGTGAATTCGCATTTATCCCGCCCGGAATAAGTACTTCAAACCAGCCAAATTTGATCCAGATATAACGGGGAAATACGACAGCAAATTTGCTTCACAACAAACATGAGATCTAGTTTACAAAAACACTGAAATAACAAGGTCAAACGTCTTTTTGCACTTGCAATGAATTAAAATTAGCATCAGGCCAACTCATCATATTTAGTGACTTCACACAAAACTTCTCTAACTTACTCCATAGTACTCAGGATTTTGGGGTGATTCCGAATATTTTTCAGGTAACGGGTACCACAAATTGTGAGACGTTACTGTCGAGCTCGTCGCAAGAAGCGGGACGAGATTGATGCTTTTGACAAAGACTGGTGGCATAGGTACTTCCCAAGATACGAGATACGTGGAAGAATAAGGAGCCTTTGCCCAGTATTGGGATACGTCTCTACGTCTGCTGAAGCGCGTGTGTGCGTGCGTCAGCCTCCTAACGACTTTGTCTGAACGCTTAGATTACCACCTCACAAGATACTGGATAGAGGTGGTGATAGGCAGGGCTAAATAGCCCACCTCTGTCTGTTCCTCTCTGCTATGTAGTTTTAAAGTTTAAGTGTTTTATGTAAGTACTATAACATAGGGTGTAAGTTATTCCAGTTTACTAACTAAAATATGGATCACCTGGTCTGAATTAAACCAATTTTATTTTATTTTTTTATAGGCTCGTAAAATAAATAATAGACCATGTGCAGACCATTATGAACAGAATTTGGAATGAGTTAGATGCTCCTGAGGTTTTCCTTTGCGCTACGATATGGGGTTCTTCAAGAAGGGTATATTCAGAGTTCTCAAGGGTCGGCAACGCTTTAGTAGCTCCTGTGATGTCGCTTATGTCCAAGGGCGACGGTGACTACATCCCATCAGGCGGCTCGGCTGCTCGGTTGCCGACTATCGTAAAAAAACACCAAGCCCGCTCACAATGCCACCCGTCACCCGCCGCGTGCAACGTCTACCCGACGGGTAGGCGAGAAGGAGCGCTCCCGAACATTTACGAACACACCATACAGACGAACCGAACCCTAACCAGTCAGAGCAACAGAGGCCTAACTACCCTACAAGTTCGGCCTGGCCAGCCATATTAGGGCCCATAATCGGCGTAATCCGTAATTGCTGAGCTCGCCGTCATCGAAATCGATGAGGAGGACTATATAAAGCTTCAGGTACTTCCCCAGTGGATCTCAAAACATGTTCGTGGCTTGGTAACAAAACAACAAATAGATTTCACTCCACATCCATGAGTCATTATTCAGTATAATGATGTATATTCACATAGGATGGTACTTACGCTGTTTTGTTATTAAACGGTTACAATCGCGCTTTGAAAACGGTCCAAAACGTTCGAAGTATGAAAGCCCATAAGCTGTTTTGTACTTAAGCTGGTACAGGGACAAAGTACGATGTTATTGCAACATCATTGTTCTCATGGAAACGAATCATACGAAGATAATGTACAGTCGCAGTCAGATATATGATATATCGGAGCAGCCGAGGTGCCCAAAAATATCTGGACACGCACTTTAGCGCCTTGACAATAGAGGCGTGTTCAGATATTTGTGAGGATCTTGGCCGGTCCAATATATCTGATGGCAAATGTACATCAACACAACATAGTTCTTATTTCATTGCAATATGGTTGGATTTAATCAGCTAACAGAAATATGGTATGTGGTTATAAGTGATTGAGATAGACTTGGTGAAGGATAAATGAAACTGAATCGTGTTGCTTACGGAATAAGGTCGAAATTTTAACGAATTGCTTTCACTACTTTGTATGTACGACGTGAGATTTTAAAAGTACAGCAGCAATTTTCTTAAATGTATTTCATAATGAATAAATTATTCCTAGTATTTTACAGTATATTCATATGGTGCTACTTTCCTGCACGCGTGCGGGAATGAGCACTTTCCGTGTATATGTAGAAACTTTAAAGAGCCATATGTACTGTAGAACGATGTACGATACGTGCGAATAAGTAATTCGCACCTTGTGTCGATTTGCAAAATGGTAAGTTTTGGTTGTCACCTGACAATATGCATTAGTAATAGATGATGATTATGGACACTTTTGCCTGAAAATAAGTTAGCAATATGCCAAATAACTCTTAGCTAATTCCTCTGTTGTATAATATTATACAACTTATGAAAACACATTAGTACAAATCATAAGTTGGTTCAAGTTTTATCTATAGACTGCCTGAAGCCAAATATCTATCAGTCAAATCTTATGATTCAAGCAGAGATTCCAAATAGTCAAAATTGTAGTAACTAGTATTAAAGGAAACTAGTTATTTTTTTTAATAAATAAATATTATAGGACATTATTACACAAATTGACTAAGTCCCACAGTAAGCTCAATAAGGCTTGTATTGAGGGTACTTAGACAACGATATATATAATATATAAATATTTATAAATACTTAAATACATAGAAAACACCCATGACTCAGGAACAAATATCCATGCTCATCACACGAATAAATGCCCTTACCAGGATTTGAACCCGGGACCATCAGCTTCGTAGGCAGGGTCACTACCCACTAGGCCAAACCGGTCGTCAAAGTTATCGGTCCAATATTAGGACAGGTACCATACTTTAGGTAGGTTAGGTAGATGCCTACTTTGCTCCCCACTGGATAATTGTGCTCCAACAGTTAAACCGGGAGGTTTAGGTAGTGTTAGGTTTTTGGACAAAGCCTGTGGCGGATTATCATTTATGTAGATTGGACTGGACGAAGTTTGTTGCGAATTCTATTTAGTAACTTTGCTTTTGAAGACTGCGCTGTGGATTTAGATGATGGTTGTTTTATTGAAATTAGACAGTAACTTTTCCATGTCGTAACATGTAGTAGTAATGGCGTTACTTGGGGGGCAAATATATAAATAGCTTTTGTTATGTCCCCTTTCTTTAGTTCCATAGGTAAACGGACTGGTTACACAGAGATGATTGTGACCCTTTCCCTAGGTATTCTACAGCAATATCAATGTACGGGAAAAAAACGGGCTGGTACAAATACGGGACGCAATCCTTCAATATGGTGAAAATGCCGTATATATGGGACGTATGGCAACCCTATATGTATATGACTAACTATATACGGCACACGTGGAAAGGATCCATTCCCATTTGTGGCCAGCAGGGACAAATTTTTTTAGGGGAAAGTGATTTGGGACATTTAAAAAAATAAAATATAATAATTATGCTTTTAGAAATATTATTATTATGTATGTCTTTCCATATCTCGGGACCATGTGGCCCTGGACTGGACCTTTGGGAAGCATGCGTAGGGCCGAAGCCAACAGCGCAGAGGCCCTTTTAGACAAATTTGATGTTATGTAATATACCAGCTAGAACCCATTCACGGGTACAAATAGATACCCGTAAATCGGTCCCAGCTGGTATAGAGGCTATTGTAAATAAAGTGGAGAAGAGGGCCGGTTATTGTGTTGAACTTTGGCTGGTCAAAAGATTGGGCTATTGTAAAGAGGTCCGGACACCTGCCATAACGATGCTTAAACACGTTATCGAGGCAGGCAGTGTCTTGCCGCTGACTAGATGGGCCCCTGAAACTGCCGTCGTCACCGGCGTGAGCAACTCAGGGGAGTCGAGAGGTGTGCGCCGCTTTCTACCCAGTGGCTGGTAACAGCCACTGTGCAAACTTGCGTCTTATGCATCTTTCACTTCCACAAGCTGCCCTGCGGGATTATTATTATTATTTGTAAAGCAGACAGGCAGTTGAAAAAACTGATAATGCCTGTATGCAGAGTCATCAATAAAGTTTTCAGTATTGAGTAGAATTTGCATTGTGCGCATCATGATTTATTCTTAAACTAACTTATTGTCTTTCATCTTTTTGCTACGACATACTTTGACGAAAACTGACGCCCATACTGCTGTAAAATATTATGACATATTTATTCTGTGACTAACAAACACATATTTCATAATATTACTTGGCTAGTTTTTCGACAGAAGCATACATTCCAAAACAAAAACACGTTCTCAAATAAAACAATAAACTTTTTTTTAACATAAATTGTAGGAACTTTTGAATTTAAACTATTTTAAATTCGCAACATTTTAACACCAAATAATGCACTGTTGTGCTATAAGCAGAACAAGGCAAGTGGAATACTGCACCGCATTAAATAAATTAAATTGTCGGGTATTGAAAGAAAACTTACCCTAATCGGAAAAATATCGGATGTCAGCTGACTCCAAGTACACAATCAAACGATGCACGAGGAGCACAAAAACAATATATCACCACCACTACGTATGGAAACTAGAACAGTTTATTTCAACACCAAAAATATACTATTTACGATGTAAATAAAATTAATTGTTGGAACAAAAGCGCACAGCCGAAGTAAAAGCAATTTTTCAAATAATGCCACTTGTCAGTGTCACTGTCAGTTCTAGAATGAAGATTGAAGAAGAATGATCTGAATGATATTCATCGTCGAATGATTGAATGTAAGGAATTAAATCTCCATGTACCAAAAAATGTCATCAAAAAACCTTAAATAGGTGGCGCTACAATACTTCACTCCGTCACTCCGTCAATAACGCCTAGGTTCTTAGCTACTCTAGCGCTACTCTGGAAAGATTTGGAACTATTATTTATAGCTGAGAGCTAACTCCTTTTAATTCCACACTCCATAATTGAATGACTTGAACGAGGTTGTTTGCGTTCAGAAACGTGGTTAAAATATTCATATTTTTCTTGAATGGATTTATTTAGTATGGATTGGGCATGAGTGGTGGGGAACTGACAGAACGGGATAGCCTTATGTATCTTTCAATAGGACTAGCAGAGAAAGCGTTATTATTATTAACTCAGAAACGGGACTTAATCGCGAATTATGTTTTAAATTTACCTCCGACGTTTCGAGGACGGCGTTGTCGTTTAGAAGAATGGCTAAAGTTGACATCAACATATTCTAGCCGCGAGAGTTTTTCGAACTACCCGCACTTGGTCTTGTTGAACGAGCAGCCACAACACTATCCGGTAAACGCACAGTCCTGTCAAACGCTTATTTCTATGAGTTGAATGAAAAGATTGAAAAGTTAACCAACCAGTTAGAACGTAGTGCAGTGTTGCCAAATCGTACCTTTTAGTACGGTTTTACGTACTTTTTTTGGACCCTTGCGTACCTTTTTTGTATGCAGCGTACATCGTACTAAAATCGTACATTTTGATGTATGATTGTTTTATTTGTTTACCAAAAAAAAATTTTCGTTATGTTGGTTCAAGGCAAAATTCCTAATCTGACAGTGATGGCCAACATAAAAAAAGTACTATAGACAACACACGTCCAAACTACGTACAAGTTGCAGTCGGCAGTTGTGTCTTACCTGTGATCTCTATTTTTTTCAAGCTAGGAAAGAAAATGGAAATGCGCGGGTTCGTTCAACCAATGTTCAGTCTTGTCTTGTCTTGCCTTCGTTTCCTAGTTTGAAAACTTTAAAAATAATATTGCAAATTACTTGCTCACTGATTGCTTCCGCTGCAGTAGTTTGAAGAAAAATAAAAAAGTCTAAAAGTAAAGAAACTGAGAGAATTTAATTTTGCTCATGGGCTATCAGGTAAGTCAGGGTCAGGGTTGGGGTATCAGGTAAATAAATCATGTTTGTTTATCTTGTAAGGTGGTTACCTTATTCAAATGTATTTATTTTTAATTTATATACATTTGCATATCCGGGAGAAAGTTACTTAGTCATCTGCGTGTACTTTGTTTTATCCAGATTACAAAACTCAGTCAAAATTCGGCCAGCCACTTTATTTTTCATGTATATAAAATTTAACTTTGCTATGTTAGAATTTAATTACTGTCCTGAGAGAAATACTTAAAACAAATGAGTTGTATTTTGTACTTTAAAATACATAGTTCTTTTCTTTATTGCAAATTGCAATCGCAAAATGTAGACAAAAGTTGATGCTGTTTTATAACCTTTTTAGAATCTGGAATAACAAAGTTATATGCATAGGTTATACTAGTGGTTCCTAATCTTATCAGTCCTGTCACCCCTACTATCAGGATCCCTAGACTAACTAGGGATCCTGATTTTACCCCAGTAAGCACTAATTTTGACATCGACACAAGAGGTACTCAATGTCAATGTCAAGTCAAGCTGACAGTGACAGCAGGCGTACTACACACTTGGGCGAACACATTTGAAGTACTATCCAAGCGTTCACGTTAACACCTTAGATAAAATCGTCGGAAAAATTACAAACCGTTAATTTTCACAATCAAACATTGTAATAGGGTTGTTTCCAAACGTAGTGATTATATGCTCTTTGGTTTCCACCTACAAATCTTAGGGCAGAATTGTATCCCAATAAATTCTTTTGGATTATAAGAACATGTTAAACTACTTTTAGGGGATCTGTAATGACCATATTTTTGTAAATATTGAATTTAAAATATCTTTTGGCACACGTCACGTGACCAAACTCGAAACGTCTTTGAAGATTTTGATGACGTCACAACTCGCGGATTGACACTGATGACAGTTAGGCGATAGACAACAAATGACAAATGTCGTTTGACAGCTCGTATCTTCTACGTGTGAATGTAGTTATGTGTCAAACCGTAAACTGTGACGTCACTCAATTTTCAAAGAGCGTTTTGGGCGCGAAAGCATCCGTCAAAATATATTTTGATCCGGATCCCTTTGTTTGACATAATTATTGAAAGTCATAATGTAATGATAGTCATATTATCATTAGTCATAACTCTGAAACCGTTAACTTTTCAGGAATTTCCTTAGATTATCCTATAGATAGGTTAGGTTAGGTTAGGTTTGTTTTATGGCAATCCTGAAAAGTTACGCGTTTCTGAGAAAAACCAAATTATGACTAACGAAAATGCGGACAAACAATACATTATGACTTAAAACTTTATGGGAAACAATAGAGACCCATTTTGATCATTTAACATATTTAAAGCCGTTTTTAGTATACTTAAAGTTGAATTTTAGGGCAACTTTTAGTTAATATAGAACGTAATACGAGCGTTTCAAAAAATTGGAAACAACCCTATTATAACAAAAAAAAAAATTTTTTTTACAGAAGTTACTTCGTGGATTGCGACTGAGTCAATGATTCGATTTGAGAGTGATTTTCTCAATGTGAAACAAAATTGGTTAAATATGACGTCAATACACTAATTTGTGACAGTTACAAAGATGTGTTCAATGTAAATATTGTTTAATTCTTTAAGGAATTTATACAATAAAAAAAAAACCGTACTTTTTTTACCCAAATCGTACCTTTTTTGACGTATGAACGTACATTAAGCTGTAAGCGCTCTGGCAACACTTCGTAGTGATTATATGCTCTTTGAAGTTAACTTGATCGCAAGAATCGCGGGACTTGCGAGTCAAAATTCTTATTTTATTAGTTGTATTATTTAATTTCTTGCTTGCTGTTGTTGACTAGTGGTCCTGATGGCAACTGCTAATCGTGGTAGAGGTCGAAGACCTCCTAGAAGAAGTAATCACGAAGGTAACTTCGAAAATGTAGTGGTACAACACCCAGCTGTTGCAAATCTCGCTGAAGCAATGTTGCCGCAGCGGATTAATTTGCCCATCACGACCAGAGGAATAGGAATGAGTGTTTGCAGTCTTACATATATGTCATCACAATTTTCTTTTTTTACGGCTGATGATTCATCTGACGAAGATGAAATTATAATTCCAGTGCCTGATATCCATGCATTGTATAGATTGTTCCTCGGGTTACTCGAATACAAACTGTATAGGACTTGTATTAGCTCATCTGACACTTACCGGTATGTAGTTACAGGAGGATGGAGTAATGTCGCCGAGTCTGTCCGGGTTCCCAAACAAATACAACATATAATAAATGCAGTTGGTGTTTTTACACATAATGAAAAAACCTATGTTCCTGTAGTGGCCAAGGATATAGACGGAGTCCCTCGACCAGAAAACTTGCTGCTAAGCAATTTACGAAGAGCCGTTAAACTATTATCAAATCCGGAGACATTAATAGAACACAGAAAGTATTTTTATGACCATAACCCCATTCCTGGTTCTCAGTGGAATAAAGAAGAATATCTGCTTTTAAATGCAGAAGAAATTATAAAAGCAGATTACAATGATAATTATGCAAGTGATTTCCAAAATGATTGGCATGCAGTTCAAAATTACCTTGATTGCCTTTATAGAAATTCAAAACAAAAGCCAGCGTTTGCATGTGATTATATTAAATTTACATCAGATGGAGAGAAGTCTTTGCTTATGTCCAATAAAATGGGAACGCTTAGAGTACCTGATAGAGGGAGTAAAGAATTAGGCACTTACTGTAGGAGCTGCTTACTGGAAGGCGACATAGAGGATTATTACACTTTATCAAAGCTGTCAGTTACATCTGACAATATATTATGTTTGCTTGGAGAATGCCCAGAGCCGATTACTTGTAATGATCCACTGTATAATTTAAGAAGGGAAACTGTAAATGGATTCATTGTGATGAACTATCTTAGAGTCTCCTACAGTTCCTACATGATGTCTTTGATGGACTTTAACCATGGTGCTTCAATGATGACACTTCATTCACCTATACCACTTACGCTTTCTGTCACCACAAGAGGAATAGGCATGAGTATTTGCCACCTAGTTTATGCAGCGTCAAGTTACAAGGCAATTCCAATGCCTGACATATATGCACTGTACAGACTCTGTCTTGGCTTGCTTGAAGTCAAACTGTCACAGGATATGTACACTCCAGCCCATGTGACTGATACATACCGGTATCTATCAAATGCAGACTTGAATCATATTGCCCAAAGTGTCTGGGTCCCTAAACAAATACAATGTCTCATAAATGCTGTGGGCAAAATGCAACACGAAGGTATTACCTATGTTCCTGCAGTTGCCAAGGATGTAACTGATGACGCTGGTGCTGTCCCTCGACCAGAAAACTTGCTGCTCAGCAATTTACGAAGAGCTGTTGAACTATTATCAGGTCCGGCAACACTAGTGCAACACAGAAAGTATTTTTACGAACATAACCCAATTCCTGGTGCACTGTGGGATAATGAAAAATATCTACTATTAAATGCAGATCAGATAATACCAGCAGATTACGAAACTAATCTTGTTACCAATTTCAAAAGAGATTGTGAGGCAATTCAACCCTACCTTAAGAGCCTTTGTAGGTACTCCATACAAATGCCTGGATTTGCTTGCGGGGGTGTAGACCTAAAATCGAATGGAAAGAAGTTTCTGCTTATATCCAATCAGATTGGAAAAGTGTGGAGGTCAAATCAAACTGGAAAACTAAAAGTGCCAGATAGAGGGACCAATGAGGACTTAGGCACTTACTGCAAAAAGTGCCACCCAGAAGGTGACATAGCTAGTTATTATGCTTTATCCAAGCTGTCGGGGTATGAAGTACTTCTGGGGACAACCAGCCTGCTTGGAGAACGTCCAGAGGGAGCGCGCTTCAATACTGATCCAGTATATGATTTGCGAAGTGAAACTATAACTGGATTCAGATCCATATCTCTTTCCTATAAACAAGTCAGTGGCTTGATCTATGCTTACTGCTGAAAGGGATAGTACATGTTGTTTCCCTGTTCTTATCACAGCTTATTAGCAAGCAACAAGAAAACTTTAAGCTAATAAGAAATATTAACATAAATAAGAATAAACAAACTCAGCGTGGTTAGAGTCTACCTTCCGGCTGGCATAAAAATAAAATGATATTGACTGGTATGTCTTCCATTTGTTGCATTTTTGGAATAAGTAATTAATAATTGTTTAACGTTAAATTTGTACTATTGGTGGGTAAGAAATAAATGCTTAATTATTATTGAAATTATTTATTTTGCCAGAGACATGGTTATATAAGGTGTTGTAAGGTTTTACACAAGGTAATAAGGTACACACATCTCGCCAACATTAAGGGCATGCAAAGCAATTTCTTATGCTAATTATTTACACAACATAACATAGGATATTATTTACATCATAAAACATATTCCTACAGTTAACTATTACAACAATATTTACACAGAATACCTACTTTTTAGTTAGTTTAGTACCTACACAGACATTTACATTAATTTTCAAAATTATACTAAATCAAAATTACCCAGGTACTTCAAAATACATAAATTATTAAATTTCACAATTCATACTAAAATGTCATATATAAAGACTTCAGCATATAATATAAAGGCATAAATTTTAATATCATTTAATGTAATAATTTAATAAATAAGCTAGTTTATTCTTACTGATGTACCATACATATTGTAAATTAGGTTTATTTAAAGTATCAATTTCATGTTAAAATATTCAGTTATACAATAAAAACATTTATCTACTAGCCAAGATCGAAACTTTATCAAAAATATATTATACGGCAAAACTCTTAGTTCGAGAGGAATATGGTTATAGATCTTAGCTGACATAATATAACAATTTTTCCTGAATATGGCTGTTTTAGAAATGGGCTGCTGAACTTTCAACATATCCCTTTCCCGTAACATTGGGTTTTGTACAGGCCTAGCGAATAATTCAGGATTTTGTCTAACAAACTTTGCGTGTTCATATATGAACATGGCTGTAAGTGTCAGTCAAAGAGCATATAATCACTACGTTTTAGTGTCAGTATGTTTAGTTTTTTAAATAATGGCTTACAAGGGTCTCGTGGACCATTCGTTATCATTCATTAAAAAAACTTCCAACACAATTTTTTTTTTTTTGCATAAACACCGTGGGCTATTAAAAAAATATGTTTTTTTTGCCGAAAAAAAAACACGACACGTTATTTCTTTTTCCATCTTGGCGAAAAAAACATTACAACGAATAAGTAAACTTATTATTTTATTTTTGTCTGTCAGTAGGTATGTACCAAAATAATGTGGTAGCGTCACAGTCAAAAAGACGTTTTTCACTACGGTAGATAGGTATTCCAGAAACAAATTTTCACAAGAATTGTCGTTATCTCTAAAACAATACCGATTTTAGTAAACTTTGTATGACATTTTAATCCTCTAAATGAGGTCAAGAATGCTTTTTTTTTAATCTGTCGCGTTTTACCAGCCCAAGATACATAAAACTTGTGGCCGAGGCTGATCGAACCGGCGTTTTCAGGGCGGCTACCGGGAAAATCGAAATTCGTCAATTGCGGGCATTTTTCTCTGTCACTCTAATTACATCTTAGTGAGAGTAAATGAGAAAGATCCCCGCAATTTGCGAATTTTGGTTTTCGCGGTAGGCCCCGGCCTTCGACTTTAGTGTTTGCGGCGAGCAGTACCAGATGGCCTACCGCGATAATGAAATTCGCAAATTGCGGGGATCTTTCTCTTTTACTCTCACTAAGACGTAATTAGAGTGACAGAGAAAAATGCCCGCAATTGACGATTTTCGCGGTAGGCCCTCTGCTTGCACGTCCTTACGAATTCATACGGGGAACGGTTTAGCGAGAGATATTGTGCTGCTATCTATAGAACTAGGTAACAAATCAGGGTGGATTTCATCAAGAAAATTTTCACCATCCAAAAAATTAATTTAATTTTTTTATTCAAGAAATGCGAGAATATCTACTCTAATTTGTTGTGTGATGTTTACTGAGTAATTATGTTAGATTTGTATGCGAAATGATGGCATATTTTCGAAATTATGACCTTTGAAAAATAATAACACGAGATGGTGATGACCACGGTGGTATGGTAATGATTTTATTAAATACGGTGATGACATCATGTGTATGATAATGATGTTTTATTAAAGGTTTAAATAAAACAACTTTATTAAACATATCAACAAACATGGGTATTTATTTGTTTCCCACGGCACCATGCTCTTAATGATATCATTAGGAGGGCCTTAATATCAGCAAATGTCCCTTGTATGCTGGAGCCGCCGACCCTCAGCCGATCGGACGGCAAAATGCCTGACGGCTTGACCCTGGTGCCGTGGGAAAAGGGTAAGTGCTTACTATGGGACGCCACATGCGTCAGTACTTTTGCTGCCTCGCATCTTAGCCGCACTATGCGGTCGGCAGGAGGGGCTGCTGAGCACGCGGCGTCCCTTAAAAAAGATAAATACTCGGCGCTGAGCGGTTATTTATTCGATCCTCTCGCTGTGAAGACTTCGGGGTGCTGGTGCGCTGAGGGTAAGTCCTTCCTCCGGGATCTGGGTCGTCGCCTGCTAGAAAGGGGCCTTGACCCCCGCTCTGAGTTTTTCCTGATGCAAAGGCTATCCATCGCAATCGAACGCGGCAATGCAGCGAGCGTGATGGGCACCTTTGCATCGGGGACGGCCCGGTAGCCAATAGGTAGGTAGTTTTTTTATACATATTTAGTTTATATTTATATTTAAGTTCTGATATATTTAGGTTTAGTTTTTAATTAGTTTTATGTTTAGATATATTTTAGTATGTATCTTCTGTGTTTTTTATTTGAATTGTCAAATAATAAATTTACCATTTTAATTGTTCTATATTAGTTTTATAGGCACGTAAGAACAACAACATCAGCAACATGATTAAATAATGAACTATATGGTTTTAACCAATCTTCTATTCTTAACATTGTAGTTTTTGGTGCCGATTATTATAATTTCCGTTTCGTAAACTTTTCTCATCCTTAATCATTTCCTTTTTTCGTTTAATAATTAGAATTGTGATGCCTCACTCAAGCATCCATAATATGATAAAATAATCATCTACTTAGTTATAATCAGTCTTCTATTCTTAACATTGTATTTCTTTGTACCGATTATTATAATTCCTCTTTCGATAACTTTTTTCATTTTTAGTATATTCCTTTTCCGTTTAAAGATTAGTGTTGTGATGCTTTCGGCACCCATAATATAAACTAATAATCATGTATGTATATTTAATTATAGTATATTTATGTAAGTTTATAACCGTTAGTATATATTATTTATCGCTATTTTGCTTGTTTTAAGTTACTTATTCTGTCTTTTTTTTGTTTAATGCCTGCACGTACTACTGTTTCTGTTTAGCCTGATGGTTGACTGGTAGAGAATGCCTTTAGGCATTAAGTTCGCCATTTGTACTTTATTTGTTATAATGTGCAATAAAGTTTAAATAAATAAAAATAAAATAAAATCATCTAAGTACTTAGTTATAATAAGTTTTCTATTCTTGACATAATTTTTTTTTTTGTACCGCTGAAATAAAACTTTATTTATTTATTTTAATATAATATTACTATTAAATAGATATCTTTTATATATTTATTTTTTTATTCTTTGTCTATAGCTTGATTTTGTATCTTTCCATTTTTACTTATCAGTATCAGTCAAGTTTTACATTTTAAATAGTGTATTTAATCATCATAAAATACTACTTGATTAAATGGTATTTTACTTTACATTATCTATTTTGTATCATTGATTCACAGAATAATATTCTCTCCGTATTTAATAGAACTACTTATTTATGGATTTCGTATGGAGAGTGACTAACTTGTTTGACAATATTTTTATATTTGATGGTTTAGCTACAATTTTGTTCTGAACATGAGAAGTAAGATGGTAAATTCGTGACATCCGAAAGAGTTGATTGCTTGGTCATTTTTTAGCGTTGTGACCTTACTTTTATTTTTAGCTTTACTCTTGGGTTTGCCACAGGAACTTGTAATTGCCATAAAGCCTAAATGTCTTCCATGACTGCACGCCTGTGTATAAGTGCATTTGAAACAACTTGAAGTTCTTCAGAGTCAATCTGTTACAGTTGCGCTGCCATAAAACCTGATGAACTCTCAGACTGCCATTGAATGTTTGAAGTTTATCAGGAATCATCTTTACTCTGTTCTCTACTTCAGTTTTATCAACAAGAATCATTGTGATATTGGTGCGTGGTTGTACGATAGTTATAAATTTTTCAATAGATGTTATATCTGTGCCATGGTTAACTGCAAAATCAGCCGTTCTTTTACCCGTTGAGCGAACCCCATCAGCAGCGCCTTTACCATGCCCCAGATTCGGTGTAGTTCCATGTTATTTCGGTAATTTGTGGAAAATCATTGGACAATTATGTCATTATATGAAACATATATTTATACCGTACATATGGGATCATAACCGTCCATTGCTTGAGAGCCGGTGATGACGGTTACGGTGTTGACGATTTTACGCATTTATCGTAGATTGTTCTAGAACACTAACATTCATAACGACAGGGTTATGACACCAGTATGTTCCCTTAGAGTCACATTATCGTAGGTAATTGATTTTAATATCGGACAAGTACATACTGTAAACTTCTCCTGGATGGTTATGAAGCAACAGCGTGACAAATTCCTTTTTGAGGAACAGATTTCTATATTTTTCTGCTTAGCGCGCGCATAAGGAAACGTGCACTCGCTTTCGTTGCTTAAGCCGAACTGAGGAAGCGGGCGGCGGTACGCCGCGCTATATTTTGCTGTATAAATACATAACTACCTCGACTTTGACAATACGCTGACGGTGTTGACGAATACTCGTGACAAAACTTTATTAAATTTTTAAAGTACGTACTCGGTGACCGAATAATTATATATTTTTTATATGTAAAACAACACCTTGGATGATCTAAAAATAAAAAAAAATCGCAACCGTACGTTAGGTATTCGATAATTTTCACCACAAACAAAGAGGTTCAGATTTTTTTGGTAGACGGTGATGATTTTAGACACATGAATCATTTTATTAAAAAAAAAACTGTTCATTTAGGAACTTTAAGATAAGACCACTTAAAAACAAATAAAAAAGTTGCAATACTTGCAATACGTAAAACCTACTAGTTTTTTTATAAACACCGAAACGTAACTTTTCGCCGGAATTTGAAATCCACCCATCAGACCTTTTCTCATGAAAATAATTTGTTACTAGTTAATTAGCTAAGTTGCTCATGTTTATTTTAAGACTGTTTCTCAATAAATTGTAAATAAAAACGACCACGCCCTTCAGTGAGAGTGAAGTACACTAACTAGTACTAGCAAGTACTGGGCCTTAATATGTGACGTTCCATGGGAAAGGTACCTTTATGACCTAGACCAGGGACGACCGGTTTGGCCTAGTCACTAGGCCGTAGGCAGGGTCACTACCCACTAGGCCCTAGTGGGTAGTGACCCTGCCTACGAAGCTGATGGTCCCGGGTTCAAATCCTGGTAAGGGCATTTATTTGTGTGATGAGCATGGATATTTGTTCCTGAGTCATGGGTGTTTTCTATGTATTTAAGTATTTATAAATATTTATATATTATATATATCGTTGTCTAAGTACCCTCAACACAAGCCTTATTGAGCTTACTGTGGGACTTAGTCAATTTGTGTAATAATGTCCTATAATATTTATTTATTTATTTAGTTAAGGGCTTATTACACTTATCCTGCCGTGAGAAGGAGTAGTAGACCAATTGAAATAATAAATAGTAGCAAAATTAGTGTCCGACCGAAGTTTCAATTTCGACAGATTTCAGCATAAAAATCATATTCCGGCCGTGCCGCCATAACAATCTGTGGTCTGGGCTATAAAAAATCGCTGCCAACTTATCTTGGTCTGTCTCTATCAGAAATGCATTACTTACTAAGTAACACCTTCATAGAAAAAATGTGTAAAAGTCTATAAAAAATTAACATTTCTGTAGGGGAACTGTCCCCTACAGATTGTGCCTACTACAGATTTTACCATAATCTAAAAACTTGATTTTGAGTAAAAAGTGATTTATTCTGCATTAAACTCAATAAATGACGTATAAATGCAATGTATTTCACAAAAAAAAAAAAAAACAATATTTAGTCAGTTAAAAATTCATCTTAAGAGGAAAATATAAAACGTGATCGCCCATACATATATAATATTTAAGAAAAAAAAAACCGACTTCAATGAGGGAGACCGGTGAAAGAACGAATATTGTCGATTTTGGATTTCATACAATGAAATTAAAAAGACAGCGTCATACCTATGTAGAAAAGGAGGTAAAAGTAACAGTTCCACATTTCAGTTTTGCTTTGCCCTATGGTTGACTGGTAAGATACCCGCAATAGGGTATTCGACTGTATTTAATATAAATTATTTCACACCATGCATGAAATAAAGCACCAGATAATTATAAAAAAAAACTAAATAGGATAGAAATATAAAAATGTGCCTTGAAAAGCTAACTGCTTGACAAACATGCAAAGAGAACAAATTGCCAAACGTGAACTATGCATCGTTGAAGAGTTCCGTTCTGATCATCATCAGCAGTTCCACTTCATCAAATGTCACTTTTTTTTAAATGTAAATACTTGATTTGTTAAAGAAAGCCTTTCACGTTTGAAGAGTTCCCTCGATTCCTCATGGATCCCATCATCTGAACTGGGTTTGGACAAAAACGGGACCAATCTGTATATATCTAAAATCAAACGAAAAAATAATTTTCAAAATCAGTTCAGAAATGACGGAGTTATTGAGTAACAAACTTTAAAAAAAAAAACAACCGAATTGATAACCTCCTCCTTTTGAAATCTTGAAGTTGGTGAAAAAATGTTAAGGGGTAATCATAGCGGAATGAGAAAATCTCGAAAAATCGTTGTTTGATAGATACTAATACTAAGGTTTCTTTAGTCATTTTCCTTGCGTTATCCAGGCTTTACGCTGCAATACGCTGACGATTGACAATTTGCCACGGCTCATGGGAGCCTGGGGTCCGTTTGGCAACTAATCCCAGAAATTGGCGTAGGCACTAGTTTTAACGAAAGCGACTGCCATCTGAACTGCTAACCCAGAGGGTAACCTAGGCCTTATTGGGATTAGTCCGGTTTCCTCACGATGTTTTCCTTCACCGAAAAGCGACTGTAAATATCAAATGATATTTCGTACAAGTTCCGAAAAAGTCTAAAAACTCATTGGTACGAGAAGGATTGCAATTCGCACGCTCTTACCGCTAGGCCACCAGCGCTTCTACAGCCAGCTTCCAGCTTCTGCAGGTTTCTAGATAGATTTAGTAACATATACATACAAGGCACATCTACCCTCGCGACTCCACTCTGGGGCCCCTTTTCTCGAACGGTATTGGTGGTCTAATTTATTAGTGTGTTGCTATGGCAACCCATACGATTTGACAGTTCGTGGGCTAATTTATTTTATTTTATTTTATTTCCCACACTTACAACTATTTTTACAGGAACCTAAGACAATAGTGTAACTTTTGAGAATAAGAAAAATATCTTTAACCCGACTTATAATATAAGTAGTATTTATATATTATATAAAAATACAATCTATAGTATATCATTACATCTACCTATAAGATAATAGTACAGTCAGCGTCAAATACTTCGTAGCAGTCAAAGTGGCCAAATAGTTCGGTACACCATACTAAATATATGGTGTACCGAACTATTTGGCTACTTTGACTGCTACGAAGTATTTGACGCTGACTGTACCTATGATGATTATTGTAATAAAACGAATGTTGCGAATCAACCATATTTTTAGAGTTCCGTAGCCAAATGGCAAAAAACGGAACCCTTATAGATTCGTCATGTCCGTCTGTCCGATTATGTCACAGCCACTTTTTTTCCGAAACTATAAGAGCTATACTGTTCAAACTTGGTAAGTAGATGTATTCTATGAACCGCATTAAGATTTTTATACAAAAATAGAAAAAAAAAACAATAAATTTTGGGGGTTCCCCATACTTAGAACTGAAACTCAAAAAAACTTTTTTCATCAAACCCATACGTGTGGGGTATCTATGGATAGGTCTTTAAAAATGATATTGAGGTTTCGAATATAATTTTTTTTTAAACTGAATAGTTTGCGCGAGAGACACTTCCAAAGTGGTAAAATGTGTCCCCCCCCCCCCCCCAACTTCTAAAATAACAGAATGAGAAATCTAAAAAAATGTATGATATACATTGCCATGCAAACTTCCACCGAAAATTGGTTTAAACGAGATCTAGTAAGTAGTTTTTTTTGAATACGTCATAAAATTAAAAAAAAAATTTTTTCATCAAACCCATACGTGTGCTGTATGGATAGGTCTTCAAAAATGATGTTTAGGTTTCTAATATCATTTTTTTCTAAACGGAATAGTTTGCGCGAGAGACACTTCCAAAGTGAAAAAATGTGTCCCCCCCCCCCCCCCCCCCCTGTAACTTCTAAAATAACAGAATGAAAAATCTAAAAAAAATATATGATATACATTACCATGCAAACTTCCACCGAAAATTGGTTTGAACGAGATCTAGTAAGTAGTTTTTTTTAATACGTCATAAATGGTACGGAACCCTTCATGGGCGAGTCCGACTCGCACTTGGCCGCTTTTTATTTGTCAATAAAATATGGTTTAGTTTTATATACTGATCTGTTATTAATTTTATAGTTGAAAATATCCTAAATCGCGTAAATAATTTTAATAATACGGAAAACAGGAGCAAAGCGGCGGAAGATCAACGGTTTTTAAAAGTTGTAATACGGTGCTACAAGGCAGATTCATTATGGCTTGTCAAAATTATTTAAAAATACATTTTCTAACTCTTCAACATAATTATTAAACGTTTCAGGTGCGACAAACGGTAACTTTTCCTTTGTTTTTTGACTGTTACACACATCTACTGCACAATAATTACGTGGTTTCGGCATTTCTAAGCGTAAGCGCGGGAAACGTGCGGCGCAATGCGGTGCGAGCGCTCAGGCGGACGTTGGGCGGCCCTCTGTCGGTTGTATCGTCGACGATACGCCCAACGGGTAGGCATATAGCGCGTGGCCTTGAGAAAGTGACGGAGGTCTGCCTGGACGGCCGGGAGATGTTTTAAGTAATTTATAAGACATAAAACACATAAAATTGCAATAAAACAACCATCAACAAAATACTTTAATTTATTGTCATTCACTTATAAAACGTAAATGAAATATTAAACATAATTTTACATTTCGAAGTCTTAGAAAAATTGTTAATACAGTTAGGGAAGCAATCAAATCAGAAGCTAAAAGAAATTAAACAGTACAGAAATACAAAGTATTTCTTGGAGACATATATATAGTACCTAGAGTAAAAGGAAAGCAACTTAAAAAGCACCCCTTGTTTATGTAGTTTTTAGGGTTCCGTACCCAAAGGGTAAAACGGGACCCTATTACTAAGACTCCGCTGTCCGTCCGTCCGTCACCAGGCTGTATCTCATGAACCGTGATACCTAGACAGTTGAAATTTTCACAGATGATGTATTTCTGTTGCCGCTATAACAACAAATATATAATATATAAAAATTAACAAACTGTTTATTTAAGTAGGTAACGTTAATAAAAGTAGGTATAATTATACCTTTGTTATAACTTCTGCATATTAGTATCTATAACAGTAACTTGTAGGTAATTAACTTATGTATATAATATTCTTGTGTACCCCGTGTGGATGTATGTACGAGTATCAACGAACCTGCCTGTGCATACATATACATGGATGAATGAATACAGATTCACTCAAGTTACTGATAACTTTATTGTTACTTATTGATAACTATGTTTTCCGCTTACTGCTCCTACACTAGCTACTTTAGATTAAAACATATTATTATTAAGGTAGGGCACTCCAGGTCTATTAACACATTGCTTATTATTACATTATTTTTTGTACAAACAGTCTTGCCTAAATAAATAAAAAATACTAAATAGTACGGAACCCACGGTGGGCGAGTCCGACTCGCTCTTGTCCGGTTTTTTAGTAAGCTGACATCTAATTTATTGCAAAATTCAAATATAGATCATTCTTAGCTGAGTATTATAGAAAAAAAAGCCATTTCTGTCAGTAGAAAAGGTGGCAATTTAAAAAATGTAAACGCGAAAAGTTGTCCTCCCATAGCACAGAATATAAATAATAGTAGGTACTACCGTACAGAAATGACACTTCCTACACAACCGAAGTTTGACAGCGATTCAGGGACGAATTATGCTGTCCCTTTCTAATGTATGGCACTATATCTTTCGGCCATTTAGGGTTGTCAAAATTTAAGTCATTTTCTCACCTGTAATCGTGCACGCAAAGGGACCAAGTTGTGCCAACCCTAATGATTGACCAAAGAGTTATTTTATGTAGTCTAGGAAATCGTGCCATTCCAATGACTGCTGAAATAGTTGGCGTGTACTGCGAAAGACTATCCGTTGGTCACTGGATATTCAAACGTCATTTTTTGACAATCATACTTACCTACCGTATAACGTACACCTTTCGGCCGCGTATGTAACCGAGTTTTGTAACCAGGTACAAAATAAGAAAATTTACTCTTTTCTCATAACCAGTTACAAACCAGTAATAGTTATTTGTGTCCCAAGGGAGGAAAAGTAGGAAGTGTTTTTATATACTGTATCGATGCAAATAAATAATTTCTGATTTCACGCCACTGTTCGGAAATGTGGCAATAGATGGTCTAAAACCAAGCTGGAAAGTAGGCAATAGCTTTAGCACCTGTACTTTTTTAGCTACAGTTTACTTTTGTAGCTGTTTGTGGTTTTTTAGCAAAAAGGCTTCCAAGTTTAGAGTCGGTTTGAACCAAACAACAGAAAAACGCCTCTTAAAAGTGATAAAAAAAGTAAAAAAGGGTGGGATCGGAAAATACTTACTGAATTGGATAGTGTAAATTGTGTTTGAATACATCACTTTCTTTTAACAATTTCCTCATGCCAATATAAATATTAATGTCTATGAAAATACTTATAGTTATGCAAATGTTTTATTATTTCCTCGCAGTAGTCGTGAAAAGCACTATGTAATGCCTCGACCGGAAACGCTAAAGATGCCCTCCACTTAGGGGTCACAAAACCGGTTTCACCGAAACCGAAAAAACCGGGTTTTTCGTCGATTGAGAAAACCGGCTTTCAAATTTGAAAAAACCGGTTTTTCGAGTTTTTTCGGTTTTACACTTAAATACTTAATAGTTGTAAGTATTACTTTGATTATCAGTTTATTACTACTTATAACTTCTTCTTCTATTTGTAATTTCTACTTTTTAGTTTATCAGTAAATATAGAACATATAATTGAATTAATAAAAATTAGCTAATTGCCCTACCCTACGTATAGTGATGATACATTAGACATTCTCTCTATCCTAAGATCCCATTATCAATTCGTAAAGAAAAACCAAAAATAATCGCTTGCCTTGATAGTTGATTTAGCCTACCAATTAGTAAAGTTATTAGCAATAGTCTAATACTAGCAGTCGAACTTTTTATTGTACGAACCACAAGGTAAATGCAAACTATGAAAAATTTAAAATTATATGTGTGCAAACAAATGTGAACTTATCCCTGCAACGAATATCTCTATATGTGGGTTATTATAATGATTTATTCTTAATTGCCTGGCTGAAAGAAGGCGAGAAGAGGGATTATAATTACATTATTTTTTTCACTGATCTTCAATTTAGTAACTTAACCTATGAAAGAAATTAATATTGATCTCAAATGTTAAGTGTATTTAATAAGTATTTACTTACGTAAAAGGAATATACGATGTTTTGTGTTTTGTGTTATAATGATAACTATTTGTAGTTAATTTTGCGTTCCAGAAGTGCATGGAGGTTATTATTTTAGTTATTTTGTTTTTAATTTTTGTTCCTAATAACTATAAGATATAAAAAAGGTTTTATATCCATTGTTAAATGACTGAATATTAAAGTTTAAATTCATAAAATGTAGTTTTTTTCACTTTTTATATGTAAACCGAAAAACCGGAAAACCCGGTTTTGTAATGTACAAAAACCGAAAAAACCGGTTTTCAAAAATACTAGCGGTTTTGTGACCCCTACCTCCACTAACGTGTCGGCCCTCAAACTCACTCGTCCATCTTTGAGCGGTTTTCCGGCCTCTCCTACAATGTCCTATAGTTTGTAACTGGTAACGAGAAAAGATAAAACTTTCTTCTTTTGTAACCTCACAGCGGTTACAAAACAGTTACAAAAAGGGCCGAGAATGTTTGAGTTTGTAACTGGTTATGAGAAAAGAGTACATTTTCTTGTTTTGTATCTGTGGTTACAAAACTCGGTTACATATGCGGCCGAAAGGAACGTACAAAGCCGTGCAGCGCTATCTACATGAGCTGTGCAATTGAATACATATACAGTCACGTCTGAAAAATTGCCAAAAATATGTATACACGACTTTATGACCCATGTATTAGGCACTACCCTAATACATATTTTTGGCGCGTTGTCCAATCAGTGAAACTAGTAATGCTCATCATCATCATCAGTGTGGAAGATGATACATATACGAGGGGCGCTTCTTAAGTTTACTATAATATACTAATTATAACGAATATACATAATAAATGAAATTCACTGTATTTTTTTGGCTTATGTACAATCTAAAACAACTTAATCTAAAATACATTGCATCATATCATAACATAATTATTATGAGCAATTCAATTGCGTTTAAATATTAAAAAAAAAAAATAACCGCTTACGTCAAGGAAATTACTACGGAGTACAAATGAATTCAATCGATCGACCAAATACCGAAATTTAACGGAAATTGCATATTCTTGAACCGTCTATGGGGCTTAATAATAATACGCGACAATAGGGAATATTACGCGAAACTTTGCAGAGGGCGCCACTACCACCATCCATCAAAATGTGAGGGTCTACTGCGAAACAAGAAAATTTAAATTTCGTTATCTATACTCTGTATCTTTAGGTATTTAAAAAAAGGTAAACAAAATATACCCTTAAATGGCTCCTTAAGCCAGTTGAGGGTAGATGAAAACTTTACATGATCAAATAATGTAGGTTTAAAGTCAGGTCGTTCAGTGACAGATCCAGGCAGTTTTGTATTTGGTTGGTTAACCAATAAATTTTGTAACTAACAGAAAGTGTACAAATTGTATGTTTACTTTTATTTAAATACCTAAAGATACAGAGTATAACCTCTCTATCACTCTTGCATATTCGAGCGATTAAGAGGCAGATAACTAAATTTCGATTTTCACGTTCCCCGGTAGGCCCTTTGAACGTAAACGAACTGCCTTGATGCATCAATGTCATATTTTATTATCTGTGAAAACTTGTCAAAAAGTTTAAGCCACAGTATGTATAAGTTACTCTATGGTTTACGAAAGGTGCTAGTGCTGCTCTCTAGCGGCAGAACATTACAGTAATACCTCCTATAAGGGGGTCCTTATTTCGTATAAGTTATATTCTTCTATGTAAGAGAGGTTCAGTGTAAGTTTTTTCCAAAAATTTTAAATACATTTTGAAGTGCGAGTCCCACATACCCCCCAAAATGGGCCCCACCTCAGGCCAGGGGGACGATGCGGAATAGCATTCCCACACCGAAAAAAAAAGGGTTAAAATTTTCAAAGTGCAACGCCTAATCTATAAAAATTCTAAAAAAAAATATACATTGGTTGTTTAGTGGTACATTTTAGATTAAGCTGGTGCCCCATAGAAAAATATGACTTTTACGAAATAAGGACCACATTACGCGTATAACATTTCTCATCTCGTCCTTTGAATATAGGGCGTTAGTGCTGCAATATTCAATATTCTGCCGCCAGAGGCAGCACCAGTAGAAACCGTAAACCATACAATCACTTATATATACCAAAGATACATTGAGTAAGATGTAAAGTCCAAGATCGTTTCGTACTTCGAATTTGACAGGTGAACGAGATGGCGCTGCACAGCGCCTTACATTTTGCGGTAACTCTGTCAAAAGTTGACGTTTGACAACTCAGTGACCGCAAAACATTATAGGGACCGTGCGCGTTGGAGGGTCTGCCATCTTGTGGCCTGAATCGGAACCATAAACATGCACATGTACACGTCACGTGTTTTCTTGTGCATAGTAGGTTCTGCCACCTTGTGGGCTACATCGGAACAAAAAACATCACATTTACGCCTCGCGCCAAAAATCTGACGGCTCCTGTGCTGCCTCCTACAGTTCATGCACGCTCCCTATATATATACTATGCCTTGAACAGTATTTTTGAGTTTTCACAGAATTTTTGTTACTATTAAATATGATAATGATGCATCAAGACAATTTGTAAGTAAGTAAACACGTTACTGTACATGAAAAATGAAATATTGATTACATCAGAAAGAACATAAATGTGTAATTTGTATACAGTTGGTGCTAGAGGCGCCCCCTACGCAGTTTTGCGTAATATTCCCTATTGGTGCTTCTGAGTACGTACAGTCGCCAACGGATATATCGGAGCGGCCACGGTGCTCACAAATATCTGAACACGCCTCTATTTTCAAGGCATCAGAGTGCGTTCAGGTATGTTACATAAAGTAGTATTAGGCACAAACGGCACCTTTTCTGCCATAAGTCCAGCTTGTCTGACTGAGGAGGAGGTTTTTAGATGTCGAGTATAGCGGACGATGGCGTCCAAAAGCGTCATAGCTTTAAGGAGTACATAACGTGGTAATAGACACAAACAGCACCTTTTCCCCTATAAGCCCTGCTTCAGGTGGTAACTGGTGGGAAAAAAATCCCCCTTTTACCAGTGTGGTAACTACTGGGAAAAAACAACTCACTAGTTACCACCAAACCAAGTTTGTGTGTGTGTTATTAGTTACCAGTGGTAAAAGGTGGGAAAAAAATTCCCAGTAGTTACCACTGGTAACAACTTGGTGGTAACTAGTGGGAATAACCTATATTTTCTGACGACGGGGTTTTTGAATTTTGGTGCTCCAGTGTGTTTCTTAATTGTATCTTAACGTTTATAACACGATAAATCAAGACATTTCAAAACTTTTGATTGTAAAAACTATTTTAAAGACGCAATAGTAAACGTCTTTACGCACGAAGGTTCGAATATATTAAATTTGATGTCGTGTGTAGCCGACTTTGGCATCCAAAAGCGTTAAGGGGTGTTACATAATGTAGTATTAGGAACAAACAACACCTTTTCCCCTATAAGTCCAGCTTGTCTGATCGAGGATCATATCTGAAGAGGAGTTTTTGATCTTTTGTACAGTTGTGCCGTTCTTGAGAACGTCTCCGTTTGTCTTCCTCCTCGCGTTGTCCCGGCATCTTGTCACGGCTCATGGGAGCCTGGGGTCCGCTTGACAACTAATCCCAAGATTTGGCGTAGGCACTAGTACGAACTACTACTACTAGTAGTAACTAGAACGTTTCCGTTTGTATGGGGAATATTCTCGTGCAAGAACATTCCCCATAGTAACCGGAGAACGTTCTCGAGACCGGACAACTATAATATTTTCTGACGATTGGGTGTCTTTTTAATCTTGGTGCTCCAGCGCGTCCCTAATGGTATGCTATAACACGATAAATCAATAAGAACAATTTCAACAGTAAGCATTAAGGGGTGTTACATAATGTAGTATTAGGCACAAACAGCACCTTTTCCCCTATAAGTCCGGCTTGTCTGATGGAGGAACATATCTGTAGAGGAGTTTTGGGTGTCTTCTGGTGTCGGGGAGTTTTCTGAATATTGGTGCGGTGGCTGCCGAGCCGGGCGCTGCGCCGCACCGGGGTCACGGTGTGCGTGGGCTGCTCCGCCTGGTTGGACTGACGTCTGGAAATACATAATAAATATTTCAGCCTATATACGTCCCACTGCTGGGCAGAACTCTCATGCCGGAGAGGGCCTGGGGTAGTCCCCACGCTAGCCCAATGCGGATTGGGGACTTCAACACCTTTGAATTTCTTCACAGATGTATGCAGGTTTCCTCACGATGTTTTCCTTCACCTAAAAGCAAGTGGTAAATATCAAATGATATTTCATACATAAGATCCGAAAAACTCATCGGTACGAGCCAGGATTTGAACCCGCGACCTCCGGATTGAAAGTCGGATGTCATATCCACTCCGCCATCACCGCTTTATTTTTAAAAAAATATTTAGATAATATATTAATAATACCTAATTCGCTTTGACGATTATGTTCAAAACAAAATTGCAAAAAATGTGACTTCAAACCCCGCTTGCCAAATGTGACCGAGTGTGACCCTTCCGTCTAAAAACCTTGAAATTCGTGTGATCAGCCGGGTCCACACAGAGCGAGTATACGCGCGAGGCAACTTCCTCACGCACAAACCGGCCAGTGTAGACGTGCCTCGCGCGTATGCTCGCTCTGTGTGGACCCGGCTATTAACGGATGACCCTTGATCATGAGTACTCACAACTTGGCCTGCTGCACAGCGAACCTGATGATGGTGCTCTTGAACACGTTCTTCACGTCCACCAGCTTGGGATCCACGCGGTCTCGCTTCCCACTGTTGGGGCTAATCTTGAGCTGCATGAACTTGTCTAACAGCTGGTCCAGGTTCGCGTCCACTACAGAGTGCTGAAAATTAAATTATTTCGTGTTATAATCATTTTAGGTGATACGACTGATAACTTTGCCTCTTACGCTTCCTCCCAGCACTGCACGGAGGCGGGCAGGTCCCCGCGGGTCTCCTCCAGCGCGGCGCGACACTCCCAGTAGGCGGCTAGAGACGTTAGTAGCATATCACCTGTGTCCCCTTAGCGATGGCTTCCTCCCAGCACTGCACGGAGGCGGGCAGGTCCCCGCGGGTCTCCTCCAGCGCGGCGCGACACTCCCAGTAGGCGGCTAGAGACGTTAGTAGCATATCACCTGTGTCCCCTTAGCGATGGCTTCCTCCCAGCACTGCACGGAGGCGGGCAGGTCCCCGCGGGTCTCCTCCAGCGCGGCGCGACACTCCCAGTAGGCGGCTAGAGACGTTAGTAGCATATCACCTGTGTCCCCTTAGCGATGGCTTCCTCCCAGCACTGCACGGAGGCGGGCAGGTCCCCGCGGGTCTCCTCCAGCGCGGCGCGACACTCCCAGTAGGCGGCTAGAGACGTTAGTAGCATATCACCTGTGTCCCCTTAGCGATGGCTTCCTCCCAGCACTGCACGGAGGCGGGCAGGTCCCCGCGGGTCTCCTCCAGCGCGGCGCGACACTCCCAGTAGGCGGCTAGAGACGTTAGTAGCATATCACCTGTGTCCCCTTAGCGATGGCTTCCTCCCAGCACTGCACGGAGGCGGGCAGGTCCCCGCGGGTCTCCTCCAGCGCGGCGCGACACTCCCAGTAGGCGGCTAGAGACGTTAGTAGCATATCACCTGTGTCCCCTTAGCGATGGCTTCCTCCCAGCACTGCACGGAGGCGGGCAGGTCCCCGCGGGTCTCCTCCAGCGCGGCGCGACACTCCCAGTAGGCGGCTAGAGACGTTAGTAGCATATCACCTGTGTCCCCTTAGCGATGGCTTCCTCCCAGCACTGCACGGAGGCGGGCAGGTCCCCGCGGGTCTCCTCCAGCGCGGCGCGACACTCCCAGTAGGCGGCTAGAGACGTTAGTAGCATATCACCTGTGTCCCCTTAGCGATGGCTTCCTCCCAGCACTGCACGGAGGCGGGCAGGTCCCCGCGGGTCTCCTCCAGCGCGGCGCGACACTCCCAGTAGGCGGCTAGAGACGTTAGTAGCATATCACCTGTGTCCCCTTAGCGATGGCTTCCTCCCAGCACTGCACGGAGGCGGGCAGGTCCCCGCGGGTCTCCTCCAGCGCGGCGCGACACTCCCAGTAGGCGGCTAGAGACGTTAGTAGCATATCACCTGTGTCCCCTTAGCGATGGCTTCCTCCCAGCACTGCACGGAGGCGGGCAGGTCCCCGCGGGTCTCCTCCAGCGCGGCGCGACACTCCCAGTAGGCGGCTAGAGACGTTAGTAGCATATCACCTGTGTCCCCTTAGCGATGGCTTCCTCCCAGCACTGCACGGAGGCGGGCAGGTCCCCGCGGGTCTCCTCCAGCGCGGCGCGACACTCCCAGTAGGCGGCTAGAGACGTTAGTAGCATATCACCTGTGTCCCCTTAGCGATGGCTTCCTCCCAGCACTGCACGGAGGCGGGCAGGTCCCCGCGGGTCTCCTCCAGCGCGGCGCGACACTCCCAGTAGGCGGCTAGAGACGTTAGTAGCATATCACCTGTGTCCCCTTAGCGATGGCTTCCTCCCAGCACTGCACGGAGGCGGGCAGGTCCCCGCGGGTCTCCTCCAGCGCGGCGCGACACTCCCAGTAGGCGGCTAGAGACGTTAGTAGCATATCACCTGTGTCCCCTTAGCGATGGCTTCCTCCCAGCACTGCACGGAGGCGGGCAGGTCCCCGCGGGTCTCCTCCAGCGCGGCGCGACACTCCCAGTAGGCGGCTAGAGACGTTAGTAGCATATCACCTGTGTCCCCTTAGCGATGGCTTCCTCCCAGCACTGCACGGAGGCGGGCAGGTCCCCGCGGGTCTCCTCCAGCGCGGCGCGACACTCCCAGTAGGCGGCTAGAGACGTTAGTAGCATATCACCTGTGTCCCCTTAGCGATGGCTTCCTCCCAGCACTGCACGGAGGCGGGCAGGTCCCCGCGGGTCTCCTCCAGCGCGGCGCGACACTCCCAGTAGGCGGCTAGAGACGTTAGTAGCATATCACCTGTGTCCCCTTAGCGATGGCTTCCTCCCAGCACTGCACGGAGGCGGGCAGGTCCCCGCGGGTCTCCTCCAGCGCGGCGCGACACTCCCAGTAGGCGGCTAGAGACGTTAGTAGCATATCACCTGTGTCCCCTTAGCGATGGCTTCCTCCCAGCACTGCACGGAGGCGGGCAGGTCCCCGCGGGTCTCCTCCAGCGCGGCGCGACACTCCCAGTAGGCGGCTAGAGACGTTAGTAGCATATCACCTGTGTCCCCTTAGCGATGGCTTCCTCCCAGCACTGCACGGAGGCGGGCAGGTCCCCGCGGGTCTCCTCCAGCGCGGCGCGACACTCCCAGTAGGCGGCTAGAGACGTTAGTAGCATATCACCTGTGTCCCCTTAGCGATGGCTTCCTCCCAGCACTGCACGGAGGCGGGCAGGTCCCCGCGGGTCTCCTCCAGCGCGGCGCGACACTCCCAGTAGGCGGCTAGAGACGTTAGTAGCATATCACCTGTGTCCCCTTAGCGATGGCTTCCTCCCAGCACTGCACGGAGGCGGGCAGGTCCCCGCGGGTCTCCTCCAGCGCGGCGCGACACTCCCAGTAGGCGGCTAGGGACGGCGCGTGCGGGAAGCGCGTGCGCACCGCGCGCAGCCAGCGAGCGCATTGCTCCCAGTCGAAACCCTGGAAGAGAGGTCAATCATTTGATATGTCAGCGGCCGATCGTAGTTCCTGTGTAATGTTTTGACGGTATGACTACCGTCAAACTAATAGATAGAAGATAGGATAGGTTATAGGTATTCCACAAAAACGCACGAAGCGTTTTGCTTCAACATTCCTTATGCGAATTGCCAAAGAGTGGAATGCCCAGCCCGAGTCTGTGTCTCTGCACGAGTACAATCTGGGTCTCATCAAGGCTAGGGTAAATAGCTATCTCATATGTAAGTGTGCTCTACCGTAGACCGCATCATCACTTACCATCAGGTGAGATCGTGGTCAAACGCTTGCCTAATTGCCTATCCTCCATAAAAAATAAAAAAAAGGTTCGTTAGGTTACTTCAGATGCGCGAAGGGCAAACTATCCACGCCGACTTAGAGAACGTGACAATGATTTTCACGATAAGCAGACAGATACTAGAATGCAGTTTCAAAATTAATGACTGGCGCCTACGGTATTTCCGTTTACGACCTTCAAACCTTCAAGAAAGACAGGCCAAACGGGGGCTATTAATTGGTAAGTATCTTCTAAGTAAGAAGAGAACAGTTTTTGCAATAACTCATAAGCAGCTGCGGCTGGACTGATGATGTTTGCTATAGTTTTCACTAAAAGTATAAGCTTTTGTTTCCCGATCAAAAAATAGTTTTTGGCGACCCATATTCGTTTTGAACTACCTATCCAACGATACCCCACACTATTGGCTCAAAGCAAAAAAAAAAAACATTTTGTATGGAAGGAGGAAATTTTTTTGTAGTTTTTATTTCACCATGCATGATTTATGTATCCATGCCAAATTGCAGCTTTCTAGCACTAACGATCACGGACCAAAGCCGCGGATAGACAGACAGACGGACATGGCGAAACTATATATACAGGCTGGTTAGTGGTTATTATTATCTTCTAGCTTTAAAATGTCAAAAACATGTATCTACCCAGCACTAAGTACTAAGGGCAGATTATACGATAAAGGGATTTATAGATTTTGGAAGAAATGAACAATTAGCGATAAAAACAATTATTACTCTAGGATCAAAAGCTTCTTAAAGAACAACCTATAGTCTGTATCTTTAGGTATTTAAAAAAAGGTAAACAAACAATTTGTACATTTTCGGGTAGTTTTAATATTTATTGGTTAACCAACCAAATACAAAACCGCCTGGATCTGTCACTGAACGGCCTGACTTTAAACCTACATTATTTCATCATGTAATGTTTTCATCTACCCTCAGCTGCCTTAAGGAGCCATTTGAGGGTAGATTTTGTTTACCTTTTTTTAAATACCTAAATATACAGAAAAAGCGCTGGTGGCCTAGCGGTAAGAGCGTGCGACTTGCAATCCGGAGGTCGCGGGTTCGAACCCCGGCTCGTACCAATGAGTTTTTCGGAACTTATGTACGAAATATCATTTGATATTTGCCAGTCGCTTTTCGGTGAAGGAAAACATCGTGAGGAAACCGGACTAATGCCAACAAAGCCTAGTTTACCCTCTGGGTTGGAAGGTCAGATGGCAGTCGCTTTCGTAAAAACTAGTGCCTACGCCAAATCTTGGGATTAGTTGTCAAGCGGACCCCAGGCTCCCATGAGCCGTGGCAAAATGCCGGGACAACGCGAGGAAGAAGAAGAAGAAGAAGAAATACCTAAATATACAGACTATAGGTTAAGAGTACTAGGAAAGCCAGCAGGATGAAAGGAAATTCGTATATTTTAAATGTTGCTTTCATTATTGATGTATTTTTTATTTTATTATTGTGTGTATTTACATCTATACATACTGAGACATAATTAGGTATCGGCATCCTTTTAGCTCTATGTAACGATAATTATAAGTACATGTCTATTTTAAATTTAGATTGTATTTTAGTTCCCCGATTATTTTTGTTGTTTTCACCTATGAACATTGTTTGTTATTATTTTAATTATTTGTTTGTTGTTTGACATGCCTAGAATTATTTTTTAAGGATAAATTTTTTTGAATTAGAATTGCTGTGCCCTTGAATGGTCCATGTCACTGTACTAAAATAGTACATTACGATACAAGTGCGAAAAAAAGGAAATTCGAAACGAGTGGCGATAAATTAAAACACGACCGAAGGGAGTGTTTTAAACCGACACTAGTTGCGAATTACCTATTCGCATATGTATCGTACAACGTTTTACAGTACATATGGCCCTTTAAATGTTCGACACAGTAACGTAATATGCTAATTTTCGCACTAGTGCGGTAAAATACCACCATATGTACTGTAAATTATATTGTTTATTTATTTATTTATTTATTGTTTACTAAGAAACAAACGGTTGCATACATATACAATTGAACAGAAATATATGGTAATATTAAATTAAACCTACAGTTTCCTTAATTAAAGATACAATAGCTAATTACATTTATAAATACTTTAAACAAACAGATCTGAGTTGTAACTGAGTGTATTTATCCGGGTACAGTCAAGGTCGCAAAATTACTTTATCAGTAGTAATTTAATTATTTAATGCATTCGCTGTACCATAAAGTAATAATAATAATAAAAAAAGTATGCTTGTAACACCTTTTATGTAACAACGTGGAAATGCAATACACAATAAACAATACATATAGCCTAATAAATACATCAAAAGGTACGTGACAGCCGCCACAGCCTCCTGGCCACAGGCTAATAGATGGGACAGTAGCCTTCTGGGGCACGGTCCTCCTTACATGTTAGATTTAATAGTAAATTTATTTTAATCTAATGTTATTTATTTAATATCTAATTTTAATTGTAATTGTATTTACTTCCTGTAATAGTATGTTTAAATTTTATTTCATTTTTAAAAACATTGATTATTAATTGTCTGAAATATCATCTTCCTCGCGTTGTCCCGGCATTTTGCCACGGCTCATGGAAGCCTGGAGTCCGCTTGGCAACTAATCCCCAGAAATAGCGTAGGCACTAGTTTTTACGAAAGCGACTACCATCTGACCTTCCAACCTAGAGGGTAAACTAGGCCTTATTGGGGTTAGTCCAGTTTCCTCACGATGTTTTCCTTCACCGAAAAGCGACTGATAAATATGAAACGATATTTCGTACAAAGTTCCGCAAAACTCTTTGGTACGAGCCGGGGTTTGAACCTGCGACATCTGGATTGCAAGTCACACACTCTTACCGCTAGGCCACCAGTGCTTTTCAGGGTTCCGTACCCAAAGGGTCAATCGGGACCCTATTACTAAGACTTCGCTGTCCGTCGGTCCGTCCGTCACCAGGCTGTATCTCATGAACCGTGATAGCTAGACAGTTGAAATTTTCACAGTTGATGTATTTCTGTTGCCGCTATAACAACTAATACCAAAAACAGAATAAAATAAATATTTAAGGGGCCCCATACAACAAACATATTTTTTTTGCCGTTTTTATAAATAATGGTACGGAACCCTTCGTGCGCGAGTCCGACTCGCACTTGCCCGGTTTTTTAACCTTTTAACGGGCAAACTTCGATTTTATATGGCATAAATGACCACCCTATAAGAATGATTTTAACTTCATTTCAAAATGACAGAGTTCAATTTTCCGTAAGTTCTTATATTCGTCGTACTCGTTATACTGATCGTTAAAGTGTTAAGTGTCTGAAATAAATGCATTTTAAAATGTATTATTCTTACCTCACGCAGCAATTCCGTAAGATCATTCAGCGCTCCCAACAACACATCATCCACAGGAGCCTCATCAGAATTCAACGTGGTATCATGATCACTATCATTCATACAAACACTATCACTCACATAGCTAACCCGGCCCCTCCACTTAGTGTTATCATCAATAGGTTCATTCATGCAGTCAGTGTACGAATCATTATCACTATCATGGTCTAATTCTATATTTTCCTTATTCTCTTCATCAAATTCTTTGGCTTCCGTCTTTAAGAACAGCGGTTTCAATGGCTTTTCAGCTAGATGATGTATCCCAAAGCACTGTAGATGTTGGTAGGAGTGTATGGATTTTCCTCGGGATTGCAGCCATTTTTGCAATCGGTTACGCATCTCTTCCGGTCTAGGAGTGAATGATATGGGTGTTTGGAGGCGGACCCGCTTGCGTTCGCTCTTGATGGCTGATGTTACGGTGTCCTGTTTCACTTTGTCGTCTTCGTTTGTGGTGGTTACGTCAATTTCGTTCAGTTTTTCATCTGTAAAGAGAATTTTTTTTTAAAGTTCATCAATTTGTCCTTTACTGTCATTTTGGTTGAATTTTTCAAAACATGTTTTGATCCTTCAGTATCTCCGACGTTAGTATTAGCATAGGCCTGGAGATTAGTACCTAGAAAACATTACAGTTGTCATATCCAGCGAAAGTCAATTTAAAATCTTATTTTATTAAATTGAAGAATAAGTCACTTAATACAAAATATATATCCACAACAAGTTTCGTCAACGACCTACCTAGTATCTATATAACAAAAAGCAATAAACAAATAGAAACCTACCCCCCACTCTGATTTTCACCCGGACCAAAAGTGCCAAAAATACTGGCAGCATTGCCTCGCTGAATGGCCAGTGATATCTGCTGGACCAGGAAAGAACCAGAGCGAGGGTCGCAGCCCCTTTCTTTCAGCCGACACCCTATGCTCTTGATTATTAAATTGTGTATTTGAATATGCCCGAGTTACGAGTTTTCTAGTTAAATTAGGGATAAATATGAGATGGATTATCTTTTTGGGTCAGTGAGGGCCACGTCCCGTGCTGCTACGCTAGTCTCTATGGTTAATAATACATTGAAAGTGACATGAAATGAAAAAATTATCTTATTCTTTAACAAAATACAGGTTGGTGTCCCTTTTTAGGGTTCCGTAGTCAACTAGGAACCCTTATAGTTTCGCCATGTCCGTCTGTCTGTCTGTCTGTCTGTCTGTCTGTCTGTCTGTCTGTCCGAGGCTTTGCTCCGTGGTCGTTAGTGCTAGAAAGCTGAAATTCGGCGTGGATATATAAATCAATAGTGGAAATTCCGCCTGCAATTAAAAGTGCCAGTGGAGATCTACTTACCAACCCCATAGACATTGCCAACGCTTTTGCTGCTGAATTTCATAAAGCATACTCCCAGGAACCGGATTTCACTGTACATCCTATAGTCGATAAGGTGGCTCGTGTTCAGACCGCACTATGTGACATACTTTTCACACCAAAGCAAGTTTTTGATGTTCTGAACACCTTGGATGTCAACTCGGCTGCTGGCCCTGATAGCTTTCCAAGCATTGTATTGAAGCAAGCTGCTGCTGTGATATCCCCGAAACTGGCAGAAGTTATGAATTGTTCTTTTACCTCTGGTTGTATACCCCGGGATTGGAAACATGCTCTAGTAACCCCAATTTTCAAGAATGGTGACAAGACCGACCCGTCCAAATTTAGACCAATAAGTCTCACAAGCATTATCTGCAAGTGTATGGAAAAAATTATATGTAAGGAGTTGACAGGTTTCCTCAATAGGGAAAACTTAATATCAGTGAAGCAGCATGGTTTTGTACAAAAAAGATCTACAGTTACCAATCTCTTAACCTGTGTACATGGTTGGACCCAAAGTATGGACCGTAACCTTCCAGTAGATATTCTTTATTTAGACTTTGAACGTGCATTTGACAAGGTTCCTCATCAGAGACTACTTTTGAAATTAGATCATTTTGGAATCCGTGGAAAGCTACTAAAATGGATAGAAGGGTACCTGTCAGACAGAACCTTCAGTGTGCGAGTCGGTGACTGCCTGTCTCAACCACTAAATGTGCTGAGTGGAGTACCTCAGGGATCTGTCTTATCTCCGACTCTGTTTGGAATATTTGTGACTGACTTAATAGCACTAATAGAGTCAGAATCGTGCTTCTTTGCAGATGATGGAAAGTTCTTCGCTAACCCTCATGTTTCTTCTGGTCAGCTGCAATCTGATTTGGATCGGTTAACGGAGTGGACTTCGCAGTGGATATTAAAATTAAATGTTAACAAATGCGCAGTTCTGCACCTTGGTAAAAAAAACCCTATGGTCCAATACACGATAGGAAGCTCGCCAATTGCAGCGGTGACGTCTCAAAAGGATCTCGGTGTGACAGTTACAAATAACCTGAAGTGGGGTGAGCACATAAATAATATAGTCAAAAAGGCAAATTCGTTCTTGTATGTTATAAAACGCTCCTTCCAATGCATATCTGTTGAAGTTTTTATCAAAATTTATAAAACATATGTCCGCCCTTTGCTCGAATATGCTTTCCAAGTATGGAATCCCTATTTTGTCAAAGACATTGACCTTTTAGAGAGTGCGCAGCGAAGAGCCACCAAGATTCCATTTAAGCTCAAACGCCTACCTTATGAAGAAAGGCTAAAGGTACTGAAGCTGCCCACACTCAAAGCCAGGAGAGCGAGAGGAGACCTTATCGAGTGTTTTAAGATTGTTACCCACTGTTACAACCTCCCCGACATTCACGATATAATCAACAAAAGAGCTATCAGCCGCGAGACCCGAGGTCACAGCCTAAGAATTGTTCGCACTCCCACTACTACTAAAGCTGCATATCATTCTTTGTCCAACCGTGTCGTGGCGGCTTGGAACCGTTTACCGGATAGTGTTGTAACTGCTCCCTCGGTCAATGTTTTTAAAAACAGATTGGACAAGTGGCTTTTAAACAATAAGTTAGACTGATGTTACTTAGTGATGTGATACGACTTTACAAACTTTGAACTGTATAATACAGGACACTGTGTGACATAGGCTCATCAGCTAAATAGCTGCTCGCCTATAATTATATAATAATAATAATAATAATAAAGCCGACAAAGTCGTACAATAAAATCTAAACAATTATTTTTTTTGAGGGTACCTCCCCTACAGCGTAAAGTGGGGGTGATTTTTTTTTTGCTTCAACCCTACAGTGTGGGGTATCGTTGGAAAGGTCTTTCAAAACTAATAGGGGTCTTCAACAAACATTTTTTGATAAAGTGAATATATTCGGAGATAATCGCTCCGAAAGAAAAAAAAATTGTGTCCCCCCCCTCTAACTTTTGAACCATAGGTCCAAAAATTATGGAAAAAATCGTGGAAGTAGAGCCTTAGAAAGACATTAAATGAAAACTATAGCGGACATGATCAGTTTAGCTGTTTTTGAGTTATCGCAAAAAGTTCCCCCTTCATAGTAAAAAGACTTACTTTACCTAATTAGGTACTGATTATGCAAATTTGCCTATTTGTTTAACTCGCGTGAAAGGTACCGTTTCATCCCTTGGTTAACAATTTACTATACTTTAAGCTCCAGTTTAGCTTATTGTGACGGAAGAATAACTACGGAACCCTACACTGAGCGTGGCCCGACATGCTCTTGGCCGGTTTTTAAGTATTTAAATACCTGTGTTAAGGAACACCGCTCTTCATCAGTGACTAAAAGCAAAACTATGACGGCTATAAAGTATAAACTAAACAATTAATAGGTAAGAACTATGTAATGACTGGTAGAGAATGCCTCGTGGCATTAAGTCCGCCTTTTGTACTATAAGATTGTTTTTCTTTTGTGCAATAAAGATTAAATAAATAAGTAAATAAAATAATACTAAACTAAGATGTGAGTAGCAAAGTAACTAATGTAATTTTAAAAGTTCGCGACATTAAATTTGGAGATGTAAAAGGTCCCCAATGTCAGAGTACCAATACTTATAAGATTTGGAGATGTAAAGTCTCTCAAGTGTCAAAATGAAATGAGTTTGTCAACCTTTGTCTCACACCCTGTATGTGTTTAAAATCTGTAAACACCAATCTTCGTTAATTTGAATAGAGGGAAGGTTTTCTAAGCAGGACTCGGATTTTATTTTTAAATCCCAATATTTTTAATTATTTTATACTCTTTACGTAGGACTGGATCATGTTTTTAGGCAACAACTTCTCATTATTAGATAGTCCACATTAAACATTAAATAATAAACCAAAGAACGAAAAGGAACGTAATAATACCGGTATTTTTTGTATCAATAATAAACCGGTTCCGAGCCTTGTTTCTAAGACCGTTTTCGACTTTTCGCGTAGCAGCACTAGAGATGGTAGCTGCCCTCACTAACCCAAAAAGAAAATCCACCCTGTATAGAATTTTTATTAATTTTTAATTGAAAAGACAACTGACATATTGACATACAAGAAAATTATTTATTATATTCTCTCACCAATAGATGACCACTTATGGAAGCAGTTCCCCAGCTCCTTCTTGCTGATCCGTTTCAGGTGAACAGCGGAGATGGACCTGCGCACCAGGTCCTTTGTTACAGGCTTGGCAATGTTTGGGCCAAATATTGTGTGCCGTTTGCTGGCAATCAAGCTTCCCTGCTTCAGTACCTGGGACAATGGTTTTGTTAAAAATGTATAAAAATACTTACCTGAATTATTACAATGAAAAACTAGTACTCATTTTTTAATAAAGGCTGAGGGCCAGTTTCATAATGTCCAAGTAAAGTATTGGATACCTAATTAACAAATAAAATTAACTGCCAGATAAAACTTCCTGCGAAACTTAGCACTATATCTACTAGTTAAAGCTTATTTGTTTACTAGTAAAAGCCAGAAGTGAAAAAAAATTGTAAAACCAACTGTTCCATATACTCCTCAAATTACGATGATTTTATTCCTTAGATTAGTGGCACGTAGCTTATTCAGGACTTTACTTGGACATTGTGAAACAGGCCCTTACTAAAATTCGTTATAAAGACATAAGTGAAAACTAGCCTAAATCTGTAAGTCTGGATTGGTGTGGATTTTAAGAAATCGTCATTCAAGCCTCATTGCAGATTGTCCTAAAAATCCTGCTTAAGAAAAATATACAAAAAGATGATGTTGTAGGGTAGTTATTTTTTCTTTAGTATCACATTTAAGTGTTAAATAATAGTTAAATAGCCCTGAATTTTTTTAAGTTTACCTCTATAGTGCAAAGTAGGTTACAGGGGCCCTAGTAAATGTGATACAAGGAACAGGAGTGTACAATTTATACTATCTTCTACTAAAATCTGAAATAGATTGAAAACATCTAAAGAAAAGGAATCTGTAGCTAAGTCATGCAAAATCTGCACATACTCTTACACAGTAAGGGTGACCAGATGTCCCGTACTTTAGGGTAGTCCCGTATTTCGAGCGCGAACTCTTCATTGTCCCATAATTTGGCGAAACCAATATGGGACAGTACATTGTCCCATTTATGATTCAATGGCATTTAATGATAAAAATACATATTGAAACCATTTTTTTTTTTCACGCACACAGGGTGAATGCCACACTATCCAATTTAATATTGATTTTTAAAGTCCTACATTAATAGGGTTGTCAGTCCGGGTTTCCCCCGGATTTGTCCTAGTTTAGAGGGCATCCCAGGAGCGTCCAGGGAGGGGGGGGGCTTCATTTGTAGTCCGGGTTTAAAAATAATAAAAGTCTTAGGTCGCCCGCACCACATGCACAACCTGTTTAAAAACCTGTAGAAATGTCCTGGTTCTTAACTCTAAAATTTGTTGTTGGTTGCCATCTTTAAAACCTGGTTTCCAAATTTTAGAGATGGCAACCCTATACATTAAGAAATTTTGCAATTGTATGTATTTAATTGATTATGCCCAATTTTAGTAGCAAAACAAAGAACTTTGATTTTTAATAAAAAAAAAACTGCCTGTCCCATATTTAACCTCAAATCCCGATTTTTTAATGCAGTTTTCCCGTAAAACCCTGAAATCAGATCTAGTCACCCTATACACAGTGTACAATCTGTAGACTTTCTTTCACACCTAAGTTGTGAATGGATATTTCTGAAGAAACAATAAGTAAATAAAATAACTTACCTTTTGTAAAAATATAGGATCTCTTTGAAGTCTATCAGCATCACTTAATTCAGCCTTTTGAACTGTTTTAGGCTTGTAGAGGCGATCAAACACAGATTCTCTATTCTTAGTCACACTGAGTGGTCGCATTGGTATCATACTCTTTCTAGAACACTCCATAGCTTTGTCAGATATTTTGGATTGGTTTAAGGGTGCCATACTTTTTCTGGCAGTAAGATTCGGTTTTTCAAATGGCTGATTCATTCGCAGCATACTTTTTCTAGTAATTTCTTTTGATTTCTCAGGAGTTTTAGACTGATTTTCTGACAATTTCAATTGGTTGGCCATCTTGATAGGGGCCAAAGTTTTTCTTCCAACATTTGGAACATTTTTAACTCCATTAACAGGCAGTTTTAAAGAATTGGCAATAATTTTATTACTGTTGACAAAATCCTTTTTTACAGTATTTTTAAGATGAACCATACTTTTATCCACCATTTTCAAGTCATTCTTAACTTCAGTTACTTTCGGAGGATTGATACTATTCATAACTGGCTTAATTTCTGCAGTAGGTTTCTTTAGTGGCATCGGAGCGGTAAGGGGTCTTTTGTCGTTAATGCTAAAATTCTTCTTGACCTCTCTAATTGTGCTGGAGCTTTTAAGATTGCTCTTTGGCAGGTCATTTTTGGGTTTAACGGTAGTATTTAGTGTTTTATTAGCTAGGGAAGCGTTCGATGGTGCCTTAGAAAAACTTTGTGACTCATTTTTATTGTATTTCTTGAGGTTCAACTCCCGTAACTGAAAGTACGATTTAGGTAATAATCATAATTTTTCAATTACTCAATTATTCAGTAGATTACTTTAGTAAATCACATACAAATTTTACAAGAATATAAAGACGCCAATTAGAATTCAAATACCTAGATTAAAAACAAATAATATGTGTCTTATATACAAAATAATGTGTCTTATTATTATAAAAAGTGGAATACCTTATCGATTCTCGCTTTTTCTCTAGCGATGCGCTCTTGACGAGCCTTATTCAAACGTTCTTCCACAGATTCCATGGTTAAATAACACTTATTCCACTAACAAATCCCGTTTACAAATGGGAATCATATAGCGCAAACGAGTCAAACAACACAACACAACCGCTTTTCAACATTTGACGGTTAACCGTCTATATTCGAAAATCTTTGAATTTTTTGGTAGGGTTGTTTGAGCAACTGTTATAACTTATAAGTGCATCCAAAGGCTTCATGTGGCTTAATGTGTCAACTGTTTGAACTGTTACTACACAAAATACGGAAACAAAATGAGTGCACTGATTGCAAGGATAGCAAGGTTAGCGTGACTTGTTCATTTTATTGCATATAGTTTATTCTAATAGTAAAAGTACGTATTCAACTTTAAAAAACAAGACATTTTTAAAAAATGACCTCTAATGTAGAAGATCTTAAAAAAAGATTCAAAGAAGAAAGAATCGCAAGGGAGAAGGCCAGAATACAAATGGTAAGTTAACAATGGTATTACGACTTAGCAAAATCATTGTCTAGATAGTTATACTTTATAGTTCAATTTCAATATATTTATTCAAATTATTAAACATTTGATTTCTTTACAGTTGCATGATATGAATCGAAGAAAATACAATAAAAATGATGGCAACGCTTTTATATATTCTAAATCGAATACATCTTTAAATATATCCAATGAGAAATCACCAGTTAAGAATGCAGCGTACCAAAATGGTTCTAATTTTGCAAGGGGTACAAAGAATCCAATCAAGAACGCAAAATTCCAGAAACACTTTAGTCTTGCTAGTTTTGGTAGAAATTATTTGAATGTCTCAGCACCTGTCTGCAATAATACATCTTTCTCCGGTAATTTAAATCAGGAAAGAAGAAGCATGTATAATTTTGCAACGGTTGGGCAGAATGAATCCATAGAATATAGCTCACCAAGTCACCAACTTCAACAATGAATATAAAATATTTTACAACCGCTTTTATTTGGAACCGTATTAAACGTATCTCAGACGAAATTCTATGATTAGATTGACTGCTTTGTTCCTGTGTAGACATAAGCTAAGTAATACATTTTAATTTTTTAAAGTTAACTAAAGAAGATAAAAAAGTTAAGCAGTAATTTTGTAATATGATTGGCTATAATAAATATTTTATCAGTTTTATTATAATTGTTTTAGTTTTTTTTTATGTTTATGAGGGTAGTTCATTAAAGAATGAAAATATTGGAAATGCATAATTTAATCAGCTCGGCAGGTTTGTCAAAATTTGTTCGTTTGTTTTTGAATTTATGTTCATTTACTTTAGTTAATAGGTACAATTATCTTTTAGATTTTAAGTAAAATATGTTGATTTGTTAACAAGATTAATAATACATAAAATAACAATACACAACTTACCTTTGAACGCAGTTTAAAACGTGACTGAAATAGCTTGACCTCGGTTTGATTCTAGTCGAACCAACTCATGAGTTGCCAAGCACCTATTTTTTTTCCTTAATTCGTGATTAATTATCAGAATAAAACTCTTGCTTATTTAAAAATATACCAATGAATATTATCACTGTTTCACATTACAAAACAACAGTACTTGAAATATTTATGATCATCTGTAGTCATTATTAATCTGGAAACACTTCTGACACATTGATAAACACCGTTGCGTTGGCAGTACCGTAAGTGCTAATGCCCGGTCGGTCACGAGTCCGCCAGACATTCCGCTTTTAAATACATGTGTTATCATATCAGAACTAAGTGAGGGATTATTTAGTGCAACGAAATAAAAGAAACGTAAGTACTTCTCTTATTTACATTACACATATAGGATTTCGTTTTACTTTTCAGCTAAACTACATTTAAAAAAGTGGTCGGCCTATTAAAAAAGTAAAAAAGTTGCTTCACCGGCCGCGCGAATTCATCGATAGTGAGATTTTTGCAAAACAGGTTTTCGATAGTCTTTGTTAAAACTTTAAGGTTTTAACATGGATACGATTAATTTTAAGTTATAATAAAAAAATTTTTTTTCATAGATATGCAATTACCTGTAAGTTTTCACACAGAAAGATTGTGGGTAGAATAAATTATTAGTTTACAGATGATTTACAGTATAACTAATTATAGTTTTTCAAGAAATAAAAGATAATTGCAAACTAACATTATCCATAAATAAGTAATTACTATTACGTGCATACTGTTGCAGTTTTTATGTTTTTGCGACACTACATGAATAATTAAAACAGCTATTGTTTTCAATGGGCAAATATTTACTACTTAATTAAAATAAATCTCTAGTCTGTGGTCTGTAAGATCAAGATACTTTTCTGTCCGAATTTCTAGTCATCCTTTTAGACCTTTTACATTATTTTAAACAATGACGCTTGTGATTTTAACCCACGATTTCTATGAGAACAATTTCTTAAGAGTCCCTCAGCGACCTCGCCTCGGTTCTCCAAACAAACGTAGTTACGTTCTCATTTTAAAACGACTAGCTAGATTGGTCAGAAACTTTGAACTTACAATAGGATTTTTTTTGTCTTTATTTAACGAGCTGAGTCTAAAAGACGATGCCGCTCAATAGTACACATCGAGAAGTGTTCTTACACTAAAACATTTAAAACCTAAACAGATCATTATTTTCGTCTTCGGATGCCCACCATCACCATACTGAACAGAGCTCTAGCCTCCCTTGATTGAGGGAAAGCTAAAAACAATAGGATAAGGTATATCTATGCCTGGAAATAGACAACTTTTTTTGCTCTATTTCGTTTGTTTTATACCAATTACAGGCGTAAATATACCTCATGTCATTGAATGTGCAAGGTTTCATGTTTCATCACAATCCACGTAGTTTTAAAATGAGAACGAGACTCTGTTTGTGAAGGTGAAATTCGGTCGAGTTTGCTGCGGACTCTAGTCAGTCGAATATTTTCTAGGTTTTATTATTCTAAGATCGCAGTAACGCAAAGCTTATTGGTTATACGAGAAAGTGTCTATAAAAACACTGTTTACACGTATACGAATGGGCACTTTTTTAGCTAAACCTGTCGAGCACAAGTATTGACTATCTGAGTAAAAAAGCGGCCAAGTGCGAGTCGGACTCGCCCATTAAGGGTTCCGTACCATTTATGACGTATTAAAAAAAAACTACCTACTAGATCTCATTCAAACCAATTTTCGGTGGAAGCTTGCATATATTTTTTAGTTTTATTCTGTTATTTTAGAAGTTATAGGGGGGGGGGAGGGGGGGGGCACATTTTACTCCTATATATCCCACACGTATGGGTTTGATGAAAAAAATTAGAGTTTGAGTTATAAGTATGGGGAACCCAAAATGTATTGTTTTTTTTTTCTATTTTAGTGTGAAAATCTTAATACGGTTCACAGAATACATCTACTTACCAAGTTTCAACAGTATAGTTCTTATAGTTTCGGAAAAAAGTGGCTGTGACATACGGACGGACAGACAGATACACATGATGAATCCATAAGGGTTCCGTTTTTTTCCATTTGGCTACGGAACCCTAAAAAGTAGGTATTTACCAACTGCAATGCATTAATAGGCGTGACTAGATAAGGCATGACATGCACATAACTATAACTTATTTTCAAATTGAGAATGAATAGACATCTTTTAAAAGCGCTGATGGCTTAGCGGTAGAGCGTGCGACTTGCAATCCGGAGGTAGCGGGTTCAAACCGGGCTCGTACCAATGAGTTTTTCGGAACTTATGTACGAAATATCATTTGATATTTACCAGTCGCTTTTCGGTGAAGGAAAACATCGTGAGGAAACCGGACTAATCCCAACCAGGCCTAGTTTACCCTCTGGGTTGGAAGGTCAGATGGCAGTCGCTTTCGTACAAACTAGTGCCTACGCCAAATCTTGGGATTAGTTGTCAAGCGGACCCCAGGCTCCCATGCGGCCATGAGCCGTGGCAATATACCGCCGGGACAACGCGAAGAAGAAGAATGAATAGACATCCTTTAGGTAAGCATGCTCCATCAGACCATTCAGACCGCATCGGCACGGCACTTACCATCCGGGCTATAACCGCGAAAATCGAAGTTCGTCAATTGCGGGCCTTTTTCTCTGTCACTCTAATTACGTCTTAGTGAGAGTAAAAGAGAAAGATACCCGCAATTTGCGAATTTCGGTTTTCGCGGTACGCCCCAGGTGAGATGATTGTGGTCATAAATAATGTACCTAATAATACATAATTTGTAATTATAACGCTTAGGAGTCCCCGGCAAACTCTGCTGAAAGTGTTCCGTACCCACTTTGAATTGAATTATCTGGTTAAATGAAGGCGAAAGACTTTTGAACAGAAGTATCTATACTAAGTATATTTAGTACAGTAAAGTACAGGTTATACCTATTTAGGAAGCAGAGTTAAGGAAATCTATGTAATTTGATGTTTATGAAAATAAATTCATTCATTCATTCAAATTTATTCATTTGTGTCAAGTGGTCAATATGTATTACGTGATACGAATTTTGACAGTTTTTGACCCCCTCGTACGTAAGAAAAAAAAAATTATTACGTACAAATAGAAACGCAAAAAAATACAAGTTTGGTTGGTTCTGTTAATTATTTTTCAAAGAAATAATTTTAAGGACCTTTTATTTTATTTTTTTGGTAATATATTTTTTTTTTATACTACGTCGGTGGCAAACAAGCATACGGCCTGCCTGATGGTAAGCAGTCTCCGTAGCCTATGTACACCTGCAACTCCAGAGGAGTTACATGCGCGTTGCCGACCCTAACCCCACCCCCCTCGTAGTTAATAGTTATGTAATAAATAAACTTTAGCTATGTTCTAAACTAATAATAAATCTCTTAAACAATCTATATTGACTAACTAAACTAAAATATAATATTACAAAATTAAAACTAAAATTAAACCTAGAAATAAAATAAAATCATCTACTATAAAATATACTTACCTACAAAAAAAAAAAAAAGAAAAAGGAACCAATTATAAAGAACTAATTGTATCATTTATATTTACATAAGATTTTGATCAGTCCGCGGTAAAGATAATAACAATAAAGATTATTGTAACTACAACATCCTTCACGATGTGTTCCTTTGACTGCCTCGACCCAAGTGAAGTGAATCAAGTGAACGAGCCTGTTCAACTTGCTCAGTGTCCCCTACTACCTACCGTGTTGCCAGTAGTATAATGTTATTTTCCCAACTACCCCTGTATTAATCGGGGTAATGCAATAATGTTGCCGCATTGAAAGTATTATTCAACTGCCATCTTCCATCATATAAACATAAATAAATCATGACACAAGTCTCCCTCCCACCCCCTTGTAAGAAAAATTAAATAAGACACGGTTAAACCCCCCCCCCCCCCCCTCTCTAAATCGTCTTACGTAATAAATAATTGTCGCCTTAGCAATGTGATCACAAAAGTTTCCTGTGAGAATGTTTCTAGAGAGCTTTTCAGTCGAGTACAGTTTTTAGGCAACGAAGCTCGCTGAGTTGCCAAAGTAAGGTACGAGATTGAAAAGCTTGATTATATCACTATTGTATACAATACTATTTTTTTAACTATGAATGAAAATTGGTAAGCATCAAAAGACATAAACGCACGACTATTTAGCTGCGCCCGTTTAGTTTTTTCTATGTCAATTGTTTTTATAGTTGATTACAGCGTATCGAAATGAATATTATACTTGAGCTGAGAGTCCATACATAAAAAGTACGCAATTGTAGTTTGGTATACGAAATCTTAATTCAACTATTACAGTCGATGAGTAAAAAAACCGGGCAAGTGCGAGTCGGACTCGCGCACGAAGGTTCCGTACCATTATTTATAAAAATGCCAAAAAAATGTGTTTGGTGTATGGGGGCTCCCCTTAAATATTTATTTTATTCTGTTTTTAGTATTTTTGTTATAGCGGCAACAGAAATGCATAATCTGTGAAAATTTCAACTGTCTAGCTATCACGGTTCATGAGATACAACCTGGTGACAGACGGACGGACGGACGGACAGCGAAGTCTCAGTAATAGGGTCCCGTTTGACCATTAGGGTACGGAACACTAAAAACTGTATACATATGTACATACGTAAAAACTACCTACGAAATATACTACCTAATAGGTAGTTAAATGATAAGACTTTCATCTCATTTCTTCTTATCGCATCCGAGTTTTGTAAATGCCTAGGTTTCTGTGAAATTAGCAAAGATCTTGAAGATATGACGTAAAAAGAACAAACAGCATAATGAGAGCATTTATAAGTTTACCGTTTAACTGAGACGAGACGGTTGGTAAGAAGATATTGTAATAACTATTAAATAAATAAATAAAAAACCTACGCTATATACCAAATATAACCGTTTAGAATGATTCACGGTTAGTTTTAGTTCAGTATACCACGTGATGTTCGTGTACGATACGTTCAGTATACTACAGCAAATACTGGAGCAATGGAGAGTCGCGCTGGAGGAAGCCGGACTGCGAATCAGCAAACAGAAGACCGAATACGTACACCGCAATTTCAGCGGCAAAAGCAACAGTAACACCATTAGTCTTGAAGGCACACCCCTGAATAGGGTCGACTGTTTCAAATACCTAGGCTCAGTCATTTCCGCCAATGCAACTGTCGACACAGACCTAACCCAACGAATTAACACAGGATGGGTGAAATGGAAAGAGCTATCAGGAGTATTGTGCGACAAGAGAATGCCTGTACACATTAAAGGCAAAATCTATTAAACCGCCGTACGGCCAGCTATAACGTATGGCGCCGAGTGCTGGCCCCTCAAAAAACAACAAGAGAACAGACTACATGCCGCTGAAATGAGGATGTTGCGCTGGGCTGGAGGTGTAACGCTGCTAGATCGCATCCGAAATATCCTCATCCGTGGTAGCTTCAGGGTAAAATCAATCCAAGAGAAGCTAGTGGAAGGTCGACTTAGATGGTACGGGCATGTAATGCGTCGTCCACCTGAACACATGACCCGACAAGTACTCGAAATGTTTCCGGCGCCAAAGAGAGGAAGAGGAAGACCCCTCCATACATGGATAGCTACTATAGAAAGGGACATGAACGATGCAAACGTCACATCTAGGACAACCCAGGACAGAGCGTCCTGGCGAAGAAGAACTAGGAGAGCCGACCCCAAATGATGGGATAAGGCTAGGCGGAGAGAGAGTATACCACGTGATCTTTCATAGAAAAAGAGAAAACGTTTTTCCACTTCTAAATATTTTCCATTCTATATGATTTTTGAAGTGAAAACTTCTTTAGCGGCGCTGTACACTTTTTGTGATGGGGAAAAAATGTAACTCGCGTCAGGTGTCACGTGACCATCCGATTGAAAATTCGTAAGACGGACACGTGACATCATAGTGACGTGCAAATTGAATGTCATCGAAGCCTGGTTACTTTTGAAAAATCGTATCTTATTCAAGTGTGCTATTTTATTTTTTTCATGATCAAATGTCTGACATCTGTCATAACGGTTTAAGAGGTTTAATCTTTGTTAATTGTGTTGTATTGTATCTTTGTGTTGTTTCCTCTGTCAGACTCTGCCATGGCGCTACTACAGCTTGTACGAAAGGCTATTGTTAATAGAATTAGTTAATTGTATAAGAATATTGTGTTGTTGTTTTTTTATGGAGCGACATGTTCACCTCGGTGACAAGCTCTTAAATAAAGAGAAAAAAAAAAAAATCTTTGTGTTGTTGGGTGTCCATGATTGTCAAAATTATTCTTACCAAAAAGTTAAATAACAGAAAAGAAGCTTGATTGTTTTACTTAATATGATGGTGAAGGATTCATTAACATTTACCGATTGTGTAGGCTGTAGTCCTGCTCACTACTCATGAATATGTTATAACACTAAAATTCGCATTTCTAAATATCGTCCACACTCAAATTTATTTACGTAGGTATAATAGAGAATTATCTCTTTTTATAAAACTGCTACTCAACTTCTCCAAAATATCAAAAATGCACAACGTTAATATTCAAGTTTTCACTTCTGCCGGCTCTCCCGGAGTGCAACCCGATTTTTATAGTATGCTATTGACACAATAAAAATGTCTTCTTCTTCCTCGCGTTGTCCCGGCATTTGCCACGGCTCATGGGAGCCTGGGGTCCGCTTGACGACTAATCCCAAGATTTGGCGTAGGCACTAGTTTTTGCTCCAGTCCAGCTCCAGTTTTTGGCCAGAGGACGAGCTGAAGATAGGAAGGCGTGGCGCGAGCTTGTGAAGGCCCTTTGCACCTCTGGGGTGCTTTAGGACAACAACAACAACAACAACTAGTTTTTGCGAAAGCGACTGCCATCTGACCTTCCAACCCAGAGGGTAAACTAGGCCTTGTTGGGATTAGTCCGGTTTTCTCACGATGTTTTCCTTCACCGAAAAGCGACTGGTAAATATCAAATGATATTTCGTACATAAGTTCCGAAAAACTCATTGGTACGAGCCGGGGTTTGTACCCGCGACCTCCGGATTGCAAGTCGCACGTTCTTACCGCTAGGCCACCAGCGCTTTTTGACACAATGAAAATGTATGTTTACTTATACGTTTTCCTTTTTGTTTCAAAATTTGCAAAACAAAACAACCTATAAAATATTATGCTGAAACGATCGACATCAAAATCAAAGTGATTCAATACTTAGTGGAAAACGTTTTCTCCTAAAATGGAATTTCATAGAAAAAAAATATCGTAATTTCGCTAGGTTCGCAAAGCTATTCTTCACTCTTAAACGGTCGAGATATAAATGAAGGGTTCCGTACCATTTATGACGTATTAAAAAAAACTACTTTTTTTTTAATACTATGTCCGTGGCAAACAAGCATACGGCCCGCCTGATGGTAAGCAGTATCCGTAGCCTATGTACGCCTGCAACTCCAGAGGAGTTACATGCGCGTTGCCGACCCTAACCCCCTCCCACCCTTCGTTGAGCTCTGGCAACCTTACTTACTAGATCTCGTTAAAACCAATTTTCGGTGGAAGATTGCATGGTGATCTATATCATGTATTTTTTAGTTTTATCAATCTGTTATTTTAGAAGTTACAGGGGGGGGGGGGACACATTACCATTTCGGAAGTGTCTCTCGCGCAAACTATTCAGTTTAGAAAAAAATGATATTAGAAACCTCAATATCATTTTGAAGACCTATCCATAGATAACCCACACGTATGGGTTTGATGATTTTTATTCAGTTCTAAGTATGGGGAACCCCCGAAATTTATTGTTTTTTTTTTCTATTTTTGTGTAAAAATCTTAATGTGTAAGTAATACTTACCAAGTTTGAACAGTATAGTTCTTATAGTTACGGAAAAAAGTGGCCGTGACATAAACGGACAGACAGACGGACATGACGAATCTATAAGGGTTCAGAGGGCCTACCGCGAACCACGTTCGACGTGCTGCCTCCCTGTCACACTTATGTACGAATTTACTAGTGCGACACAGAGCCAACACGTCGAACGTGGTTCGCGGTAGGCCCTCTGTTTTTTTGTCATATAGCTCTCCTCTCGCGCATGAGAGGAGGCGTGTGCCCAGCAGTGGGACGTATATAGGCTAAATTATTATTATTAGCTACGGAACCCTAAAAATCCAAAAATGCCTTGCATCATTTTGGAAAAGAACTGATTCTCCTCAAACTGCTGGATGGATTTCTATCAAACATAACTTAGAATCATGCCCAGCAGTGGGACGTATATTGGCTAAATTATTATTATTAGCTACGGAACCCTAAAAATCCAAAAATGCCTTACATCATTTTGGAAAAGAACTGATTCTCCTCAAACTGCTGTATGGATTTCTATCAAACATAGCTTAGAACCACCGCAAGGAAACTCGCTTTCACGCCGCATTGAAAACAGTCCATCCGTTTGAAAGCTACGATGCCACAGACAGACATTTGCGTCAAACATGTACCTAACACACCCCTCTTTGCGTCGGGGGTCAAAAACCCGCGCGACGGTCATATCTTCCGTCGTATAAGTCTCGCGCGGCGTTTCTATTTTTGTATCCTTCTAAGTTCCTGGATTTACATACATACATATAATCACGCCTATTTCCCGGAGGGGCAGTAGGGGTAAGGACCACGGATTTCCACTTGCTACGATCCTGACATACCTCTTTCGCTTCCTTTACTTTCATAACATTCCTCATACACGCCCGTCGGTTTAGGGTGCTCTTGACCTGGCCTTTCTTCAGGATTTACGCCCTCTATTAACACATTGAGTGCCGAGAACCCGCTTAGCGGATTCTCTGTTCGTAGTCGCTTTCCTCTACAAAGCGGGAAAACGCTGGGATCAGCTACGAGCGGAGCGCTACGAAACCGAGAAAGTGTGTGATGGTACTATAGAAATACGTTTAATACTCATTAGAAATATGTACTCAAGGCAAGACACATGAATGACTCATGTCCTCTACATGCAATCCATTGTGTTATGAAAATCACAAAATGAAGACGCCATTGTCTTGTGCGTGTTATATGATTGGTTTATACAAACGAGTTGTAATAATGATGCATTCAATTTACTAAATAAATAAAATTCTTATCAAACATGTGCGGACATGTCATCATCTGTTCGTAAAAATTGCCTGCTTCATCATGTTTTTCGTGAGTAAGACGCGCCGGTAATGCATTTTCTTACAACATTGCCGGCCTAGGCGAACACGGGTGATCTATGGTTAAAAAAAAACATAGATCAGTTTTTAGATCTCCGTACAAAACTTTGCATCACTTTGAATCACTTCGGTCTTGCAAATCGGTTAAATGCGTTTTTATACTCCGTGTGGCAATGGCATTGATCTGCCTGATGATATTGGCTGCAAAACAACATGTTTTTCGTAAGACGCGCCGGTACTGGATTTTCCTACAACATTGCCGGCCTAGGCGAACACTGACCTTGGAATTTTTTATTATGCCTGTGGCTATGGCAAACAAGCATTGACCTTCCAGACCTTTCTGATGATAAGCGGTTACTGTAGCCTACTGTGTCACTGACTCTTAAATCTGTAGATACATACTGTAGTCGTATGTAGTATGTATAATACTTATTATTGTACAGAATATAAAAACTCAGATATAACACAGGATAGGCAGTAAAATATAACTTATCGCTTTAAGAGGAAAGGGGACAACCACTTATCCATACGAACGTAGTCCCCATTTTCCTCTCTGGATATTGACATTATGGAAAATATTTTTGCATAATTTGATGTATATTAACCATAGCTATGCCCCTACGTTTGACTTGTTTAGATTTTTTGATTATTGTATAAAATTTGGAGTGAAAAACTAAAATCGTAAATTTTTTTAAATGCTCGTAACTCTTATAATAATTAAAAACCGGCCAAGAGCATGTCGGGCCACGCTCAGTGTAGGTGGGTTGAACTCGCGTTATTTATTGAAACACTTGGATAAACTGAACACAAAAATATATATAAAGAATAACAATTAATAGGTCATCGCTGTTACGACGATATTTTCAGACTGCCATGGTTACATACATTTCAAATTATTCTATTTTACTGTGACATGGTTCTAAAACCAAATAGAAAATAATACATGAAAAGTAAACCATAAATAAAACCTTTTTGTAATGCGGAGCAGAATACGTCACACTCCCAAACGGGAAGAACCGGAAGGTTAAGCTACTCTAGTCCAGAATATAGTCAAACAGATGTTGTGGCAACCTTCTGGCTCGTGTCGATCGTACCTCACTACTATCATTTGTCTCTGTTTGTGTTTGTCTAGTACAGTCAGTATCAACTAGCCTAAAAGACGAGTCAAGTCGGTCATGAGAGTTTAACTCAAGAGGAAAAATGCGTTGTACAGGTCTCACCTTTGTTCCGGCTGCAGTTCTAACTCGAACCACTCTACTCATGCCATCAGCACCAGGGTAAACCTCTTCAACTATGGCCAGTGGCCATGTCACACGCTTATCTTCAGTCTCCACCAAGACGACGTCTCCAGGCTGAAGTTGTACAGGTCCATTCCGCTCACGCTTTTGTACGAGTGAACTTATGTACTCGTCCCTGAAACGTTTACGCAAATGTTCACGCAAATCTTGGCAATATCGTTGCCTGACGTTAAGGGCTACTCTGTCAACTTCATCAAAGTCGGTTGAACGATTTGACATCAACGGCTGAATAAACATTGAGGGGGTCAACGGTTGCAGATCCCTCTGACCACCTACGTATGTGAGTGGCCTGCTGTTTATTACCGCTTCACAGTCACAGAGCACCGTTTGCAGTTCCATAAGCGAGATAGATGCCTTTCCTAAGACTCGACGAAGGATTTGTTTTAGAAATCCTATCAATCTTTCGTAGAACCCTCCCCACCAAGGAGCAGCCGGAGGCAAAAAATTCCACTTGATCCGCGTTATTGAGGAAAATCGTTGAATTTCGTCCCAATCTAGGGAACCAAACGCATTGTCTAGGCCGCGAAAATTTGTAGCGTTATCGCTAAATAACGTTTCTACCCGTCCACGTCGTGCTACAAATCTTCTTAGTGCCATTAAAAACTCACCTGTTGACAGCGACTCCACCACTTCTAGGTGCACAGCACGGTAGGTAGCACAGGTAAATAGAACGATCCACGCCTTTGCACCAGAGCGTAAAGTCAAAGGTCCAGCTAGATCGGCGCCCGAATGTTGAAATGCCGTGCTCGCTTCCATTCGTTCCTTTGGTAAAACTCCAGTGGGTGCTTGGCATCGTTTTGCTTTAAATCTTTTGCATCTTATACAGCGATGTATAACGTTACGGACTAATTTCCTGACACCGATAATCCAAAAGTTTTGACGTAGATTATTGAGTAACGTTTGTGCTCCAGTGTGCTTAAGCTCGATGTGCCTATACTCAACTAGACGCCGAACTATCGGATCAGAACCAGGAAGGATCACGGGGAACTTGAAATTGTAATTTTCATTACCAAGTGACAGTTTCGTGTTTAGACGTAAAATGCCATTTTTATCCGCAAAGGTTTGTATGTTTTGATTATTTATTAAAGAGTTTACGCACTTATTTTGTATTAACCTTATTAGTGTATTCTCAGCGTATTCGAACTCTTCGTAAGTTAGTTCCTTCGATGTCGATTTTTTCTTGAATCGTAACATCCAGCACAACATTCTAACCAACTTGATGTAGCTTGAGAAGTAGGTTAATCTGTCTAGGAAAGACTCTTCTTCAACGTGCATGGCAACAGTACCAGTTTTCTTACGTTCGAGATCAGCAACTAATGAAATCCCATGCCTGTCCTTGGCTGAGCAATCAAAAACTGGACGCAGCTTGGTTGTCAAACTGGAGGTCTTGATCACACCATGATGTCCCATGTAATGGCCTTGGACAGAATGGTCAGGTGCTTCCTCAATGATGTTTAGCTGTAACCACTCGCGAAATACCTTGTCGTAATCTTCGAGCTTACCGAGCTGCTTAAGGCGAGCCATGGTGCTATCTAACCTCTTTTTGGCAAGATCGTAATTAGTTTTTGGTCGCGGAACGTCACGCCAGGGTAAACTTACCTCATAACGACCTTCTTCATTGACCTTGATGTTTTCTTCGAAGGATCTGAGGACTTCTTCATCGCGCGCTGTCTTAGTTGCTTGTACCGCAGGATCGTTGATACCTATCGCCTCCAAAGACCACAAATCTGTAAGATCAATCTTTGTTAAGCAATGGAAAGTCGTCGTCGAGTTTGTCATGGAACTGTAAAGCCCCGTTATAGGACCTTGAACGGTCCACCCAAATTTCGTCTTTATAGCAGTCAAGTTATTATCTAATTGTATTACGTCGCCTGTAAGTAGTAACCCAGAATAGTCAGCACCTATCAATAAACTTACTTCGTCAGGAGAGTCGGTCATGGAGTCGTTCAAAATAATATTTTTTCGACGCAGCTGCTCTAGTATTACAGAAGATCTTATTTTAGGTAAAAAATTACAAATATTTGTTTGTTCTACAACAGATAAATTCATAGAAAAGTCGTTTTCGACGTTCTTGACGCATATGTCAAACACTCCGTAGTCTTCCTTTTTCGTCTCGAACCCGCCGAACAAACAATGACTTATTACCTCTTTTCTGATAGATTTTAGGCCGAGCTTCTGCACTAGGTCTTTCTTTATGTGGGACCGTTGTGCACCATTGTCAATAAATGCTCTAATACTGACCTCTTTCTTGTCGTGTACAAGTTTCACCATCACGGTTTGCAATAAAGTTGTACTTGCAGACTTTTGTACACACGACACGTTATTGAATGTCTCCGACTGTTTATTGCTGCTGCCTTGATCCGCTGGAATATCGACGCACATGATTGTAAAATGACGCTTTTTGCAATATAGACATTTTGGGAAAGATTTGCATTTCTTTGCAATGTGGTTGCCTTTCAAGCAAATTAAACAGGCTTTTTTGCCTTTGATAAATTCGATACGATCACTCACTGTCATTTTGGCCGCTTTGTAGCACTCGACGGCTGAGTGGTTGTCCTTGCTACACCATATGCATGCTGATGTAAATGTCTCACCTTGTCTGCGGGAAGCTTCTTTATTACTCTTGGCTTCTGTCAACTGTACAAAACAAGCGGTGGGTGGCTTTTGCTCTGCTAGGGTAATATCTTCCATTTTACTTCTGGCTAGCTTAATCCGTTCTTCAGATTCCACCTCTTTTCTCAGGAACTGCATCAGGTTGGCTAGGTCCCTGGTTTCAGATTGACTGCGGTGCCAAGCACGAAGTATGCTTTCTGGCAGTGCCGACTCTATCATAGGAAACAGCATTGAAGCGTACTTGTCTTTTGTCACGCCGAGTGTTTCCAATGCTTGCAGGTGTGTTTGCAGGTTATCGTACAAATTCGACAAGTTCTTAGGCTCTCCTCTTTGTTGCATCAATGTTAACAAACCTCTTACGTAAGTTTCAATGAGTAAGTCGTCTCCAGCAAATCTAGCCTTTAGAGCTTCCACTGCCTTACTGTAGTTCTCTGCGCAAGGTGGGTAACTCTCGACAAGCTGTCGTGCGCTGCTATTTGGGGTCATTGATTGTAAAAGATATTGGTACTTATCAGTTGCGTCCATTACTTTATCTTCGTGAATTTTCTTAAATTGACCCCAAAATGAGAGCCAGGATTTGATATTCCCGTCGAACTTAACCAACTCCAACTTGGGCAGCTTAAGGCTTCGCTGGATGCTGGATTGTGCTGAATGTAGCGACGACGCACTACTGATGCAAGGAAGTGGTTTTGAAAATGCGGCTTTTACTTGATGCCAACGTATTTTATATTGCATCGCCTTTTCTTGGTCTGAATGAAATTGTTCCTCGTCAAATTCTTCACTTTCGACCCATAAGTCTCGCAATGTGGCTTCAGCTTCAAACAAACTCGAAGCCGCTTCGGACAGGAGGTCGAAAATCTGCGGTGCTGCCGAATCTTTATTCTCCACCGCCTTCGCCGTCTTGTCCGCGAGAGTTGTAAATTCTCTTCTGAACTGTGTTCGTTTGCGTTTCCACGATTCCATCTTTATTTTTTATTTATGCACGGTCGCCAGATGTATTGAACTCGCGTTATTTATTGAAACACTTGGATAAACTGAACACAAAAATATATATAAAGAATAACAATTAATAGGTCATCGCTGTTACGACGATATTTTCAGACTGCCATGGTTACATACATTTCAAATTATTCTATTTTACTGTGACATGGTTCTAAAACCAAATAGAAAATAATACATGAAAAGTAAACCATAAATAAAACCTTTTTGTAATGCGGAGCAGAATACGTCACAGTAGGGTTCCGTAGTTACTCTTCCGTCACAATAAGCAAAACTGGAGCTTAAAGTATAGTAAATTGTTAACCAAGGGATGAAACGGTACCTTTCACGCGAGTTAAACAAATAGGCAAATTTGCATAATCAGTACCTAATTAAAGTAAGTCTTTTTACTATGAAGGGGAAACTTTTTGCGATAACTCAAAAACAGCTAAACTGATCATGTCCGCTATAGTTTTCATTTAATGTCTTTCTTAAGCTCTACTTCAACGATTTTTTTCATATTTTTTGGACCTATGGTTCAAAAGTTAGAGGGGGGGGGGGGGGGACACATTTCTGGGGTTATCTCCGAATATATACACTTTATCAAAAAATGTTTGTTGAAGACCCCTATTAGTTTTGAAAGACCTTTCAAACGATACCCCACACTGAAGGGTTGAAGCAAAAAAAAAAATTCACCCCCACTTTACGTGTAGGGGAGGTACCCTCAAAAAAATTAAATTTTTACATTTTATTGTACGACTTTGTCGGCTTTATTGATATATATATTCATGCCGAATTTCAGCTTTCTAGCACTAACGACCACGGAGCAAAGCCTCGGACAGACAGACAGACAGACAGACAGACGGACATGGCGAAACTATAAGGGTTCCTAGTTGACTACGGAACCCTAAAAATTGGATAAAAATCAAACGTAGGGGCATAGCTGTGGTTGATATACAACCAATTATGTAAAAATATGTTCAATAATGCTAATATTCAGAGAGGAAAATGAGGACTACTTTTGTAAAGGTAATTTCGCGCCTCCACTTTCATCTTAAGGAATCTTTTTTATTTGTAGATGAGTATTTTGTAATCTCTTGAGGAAAAAGAAATAATTACAACGGCATTTTAAACTGTCTTGTAGTTTTTTTTAATACCTTTGATGTTATCGCTAAGTAAAATTTGTATCTCCAATGTGTCACTGTCTGAGAATTAGTCTAATACCGTCGCCATTTTTGTTGACGTATGACGTCATATCTTATCATACAATGGCTTTTTAAAAGGGACGGCGATTGTGCCTTATGCGTTAACTTACAGCCAACACGTAGACCTCCCAAAGATCTGTCGATATAAGCATTTGTTAAACTGAAATAGATGCCATATACAGGAAGAATAAGTTTTTGCAAAAATATCATTTTTGATACAAGCTTTTATCGCTGACTGTACTTTTCTTTCAACAGGCAACTAATACCTGTAAATGTCTCTAAGTGTCGGAACTCAAAGATTATATAGCTTATCAAATTATCCTTAGAGATGTATAGGGTCTCCAAGAGAAAAAATTCTGAGCGTCCTAGGTATAGTCGTTAGGTTTCAAGCTGGCTCTTATGGCTAACTCTTTGTCTATTGTAAGTAAAACCGCACTTGCAATAAATAATTTTAATTGGCACCTGAGCGCGGGCTAGTCCAACGCTCAAAAAACCAGTGTAAGTGCGCTCTCCGGTTCTCTGCAATTTCGCCGAAAATTGTATTGCCGAATTTCACTTGCCAACCAACTTTTCACAGAAGTTTCATTTGGGCGAATTTCATTTCCCAACTTTACATAATCCAACCTAATCTAACCCAGAGGCAGAGTGATGGCAGGTGGGCCAAAATGCTAACGGAATGGTGGCCGCTTTCAGACGAAAGGAGTGCCTGGCGTCCGTTGGCTCGTTGGGTGGACGACATTCGGAAGACTGCGGATCACTTCTGGATGAGATTGGCTCGGGACCGGGATAAGTGGCGTACTAGAAGAGAGGCCTATGCTCAGCAGTGGGCGATAAAAGGCTGATATGATGATGATGATGAACCTAACCCAACCTAGTTCGCAATTTTCATTTCCCAACTATGGGAAATGAAATTGTTGCGAAATAATTCTTTGGTAAAATTTATTCGACCTAATGAAACGTATGCGAAAAGTTGGTTGGCAAGTGAAATTCGGCAATACAATTTTCAGCGAAAAGGCAGGATACCGCGCTCTTCGATAATGCGCCTTTGTTTCGCATCTCGATGACACATTTTACATTGGTTCTGTACCGTTCGACTCGCCGGCACTCAGTAACCAATAGAGGGGCCACACATAGCCTGGAAACATATTCTTCCATTAGTTCATTTTGGATCTTAGTGCAATTTCCATAGTAGTTGTAATTCAATAACTGGTTAAAATGACCGAACCTGTCTTTATGCAGGTAAGTAGCATGTGCGGTTTTACTGACAATAGACAATGAGTTAGCCGTAAGAGCCAGCTTGAAACCTAACGACTATACTCTGTATATTTAGGTATTTAAATAAAAGTAAACAAACAATTTGTAAATTTTCGGGTAGTTATAACATTTATTGGTTAACCAACCATATACAAAGCCGCCTGGACCTGTCACTGAACGACCTGACTTTGACCTACATTATTTGATCGTGTAATGTTTTCATCTACCCTCAACTGGCTTAAGGAGCCATCTGAGGGTAGATTTTGTTTACCTTTTTTTAAATACCTAAAGATACAGAGTATAGGACGCTCAGAATTTTGACTCGTGGAGACCCTATACATCTCTAAGGATAATTTGATAAACTATATAATCTTTTAGTTCTAACACTTAGAAACATTTACACGTCTCAATGGGTATTAGTTGCCTGTTGAAAGAAAAGAACAGTCAGCGATAAGAGCTTGTATCAAAAATGGTATTTTTGCAAAAACATATTCTTCCTGTTTGTGACATCTATTTTAGTTTCTAGTAAAAGTGTTAAATTCCTTGACTAAGTAATATTAGTGACTCTGTGAGCCTCGCGATAAAATAGATAAACTTATGTAAAAACAAAAAAAAAACTTACTACGTTGTCATTTTCACAGCGTATACTCACCAGAGGCGGCGCTAGGCGTGGGCGACTGGGTAGCAACGTAAAAAAATATTCGTTATTCCTTGCGTCACCAAAGGGCCTCGGTAAATGTACCTTACCCACACCAAATTTTGGTCTTGCCCCGCCACTGGTACTCACAACTCACAATGTTCTAATTGTCATCAAAGATAATTAAGAAGACCAAGAGTGCTCACTCCATACAACGGTTTTGTTACCAAAAATACTATTATTTTCGCAGTCTACATCTAGCGTCAAGTAGCGGAACTCGCAGTATTGCTACTAGACAATAGATATCGCAGTAAACAAAAAGTCTAATGCTCAACTATTTTCAGCTAATATTATAACCAGAGTAAGCGTAGGAGTTGAAAATAGAGTTCCGGTATTAGCTGAAAATCGTTGAGCATTAGACTTTTGTTTGCCGCGATATCTATTGTCGAGTAGCAGTACCTACTGAGAGTTCCGCTACTCGATGCTAGATGTCGACTACGAAAATAATAAGCGTTTTGGTATCAAAACTGATGTATGGAGTGAGCAATAAGAAGTACATAGATTCTTATTTCTCTATGGCGTCATAGATCATAATGGCACTTAAGCCCTTTACGAATGACTCACGTTAGACCGGCCCGGGGCCGGGCCGGGACGTCCAACAATTCTTTTTCTACAGAAAACATCACGTGATAACCGATCACTCGTCATAGAAAACGAAGTTTGTAACGTGAGTCATCATTTATGCCAATTTCCACCATTTAGAAGATTTTCCAAAAAACGAAACGACTAAAATTCTGTCTAGCTATTGAACCTGCTTATAAAACTTCACGAGATTCAGTTGAGAATTGAATCTGTAGAGGAGAACATTCGGACATACGAAAGCAAATTGCCAGAGTCAAAACGTACACCTTCACTAACGCTGCGGTCAATAATTACTAGTAACTAAGGAGTTAGCAAAACGCCTTATAGAGGCTTCGGGCGACCAGAGCCCTGTGGCCTGTACTTCGCCCAGCGGATAAGCATTGCTATCCAGAGGGGCAATGCAGCCAGCCTTCTGGGCACCCTGCCAAGCGGTCTCGATCTGGGACAATTTTTTTATTTATAAGTTTTTAATTGTTTTTCCACCCACTAGTAACTTAAACAAATACTAATGTATATGTAAGAATCCAAACCGCAGCCTTCTATCGACCAGGCGTAACCACAGGTGAATCCTTGCTCAGTCGCCTATAACTTGCAATAATATAGGGGAGACCATTGACATATATCTAAGGATGGGCCTTACGGGCACTAAGAATGGTGCTAGTTCAGCGGTGTCACTCACAAATTCATGCCAATTATCGTCATTCATGCGAATGACGTTGGCTCTCTATGCCTGTTCTACCGTCTGTACAATGGGGAATGTTCTGAAGAACTTTTTGAATTGGTGCCACCGTCACGTTTTTATCACCGCACCTCCCGCCAAAGAAACAAAGTTCATCCTCACTTTCTCGACACAAACCAAGAACAAGCGGGCATCTCGCTCGTTTTTTCCCAGAACGTGCAAGTTGTGGAATGAGCTACCTTCTGAGGTGTTTCCCTTGCGCTATGACATGGGGTTCTTCAAGAAGCAGGTTTTTAGGGTTCTCAAAGGTTGGCAACGCATAAGTGGCTCCTCCGATGTTGCTTATGTCCATGGGCGGCGATGACTGCTTCCCATCAGGCGGCTCGTTTGCAGCCTATTACATAAAAAAAAAAAACATGCAGTCTAACGTTCGAATTGCTATTGTAGATCAATTTTACTAGTTATTTGTTTTACAAGGGGGTAAAGTTGTTGTTTAACCGTTCGTGCTAATATTGATACCCGAGCAAGCGAAAGATTCCAAAAATTTACCTCGAGTTGTGGTTTGACAAGTGGAATCTTGAGCATTGCGAGGGTTTCATTCAAGGCACGAGGGTTAAACAAATTTTGTCCCCTTGTAAAACAAACAACTATTTATGAATAATAATTTAAAAGAGTCAAACTTCCCCTACATAGCTATGGTTAGACAATAATTAATATACAATAAATTGTGTAAAACATTTTCCATACCAGAAAAAAAAAACATATGCGAAATATTTTTTATCCAGGGAGGGGGACTACGTTTGTAAGGATAAGCGGTCGTCCAGTATCCTCATTAACTGTAAATATTATTGTTACAATCAATGGTACAGTTACGGACCTCAATTATTGAGTAATGGCGATTAGGTTTACTTCACATTGGACATTCCATGCCGTTAGTACTGACAACCAAATAAGCTTGAACCCTCAATAGCTCAACTATATAAGTCCGTGAGTAAACTACCAGTAAAATACTACTCATAGCGTTGTGTTCCTGCCGGTGAGTAAGGTTGCCAGAGCTCAACGAGGGGGAGGGGGGTTTAGGGTCGGCAACGCGCATGTCCTCCTCTGGAGTTGCAGGCGTACATAGGCTACGGAAACTGCTTACCATCAGGCGGGCCGTATGCTTGTTTGCCACCGACGTAGTATAAAAAAAAAAAAAAAAAACACCTTACCAACATATCCGTTCGTGACTCAGTATAGAAATCAATTCGCCACGCCTCGCTTCAATAGTGCATGAATCAGATGCGCCGGCGCCGGTGTAAAAACTAAACATGGTTCTGTCTTTGTGTACAAGTGTTTTTTATTAGGGTTCCGTACCCAAGGGTCAAACGGGACTCTATTACTGAGACTCCGCTGTCCGTCCGTCCGTCCGTCTGTCCCCAGGCTGTATTTCATGAACTGTGATAGCTAGACAGTTGAAATTTTTACAGATGATGTATTTCTGTTGCCGCTATAACAACAAACACTAAAAACAGAATAAAATAAATATTTCTTTCCAATCTCGAGGTTCTCATCCAATCACGGAAGTTAAACAACGTCGGGCGGGTTCAGTACTTGGATGGGTAACCCCTTTTATAGATAATGGTATGGAACCCTTTCTGTGCGAGTCCGACTCGCACTCGCACTTGGCCGGTTTTTGTTTTAGGAAGGCAATAAACACTATACTAACCTAAAGTCATGATTTTTGAAAGAGAAAAACAGTTGAAATTTTCACAGATGATTTATTATTTATTTCCAAAATAGTTGTACAGGATAACAGTATATACTAAATCACTGCAAAACTACAAACAAACTGAAACAAAAATAGGTTAACTAATAATATTATGTACAATTACTAATTAGGCATCGACAGTTTCTAGGCAGGTTACCACACTAAGCTATAACACTGAGTACGGAACCCTCGGTGGGCGAGTCCGACTCGCACTTGTCCGGTTTTTATTTTACAAGAAATCCATCACCACTCATTCTGCACGAATCGGAATCGAGTCAAGAAATCGAATGGTGTCCATGGGCGACGGTAATCGCTTATCATCAGTCTATTCGCCTGCTCGTTTGCCTCAGATAACAAAAAAAAAAAAATTAGAATTTTTGCAAAGCTATACTTTAAGTTATTTTCTCTAAATGTCTAAATCAAATTGTTGACTATACAATTTCTAATTCTTGAATGAAGACTTCAGACGTAAGCTATATAATACTCTCAGGCCAGGCATTAAGGCTCAAAATGCAGTGTTTTACATGAATGCGCGTGTGGATATACATGCAAATATATTTACATGTCTATTCAGGTTAACTATAGTCAAATATCAAACATTTATTTAGCAAATAGGCCACAGGGGCACTTTTACATGTCCATTTTTACAAACAATAAAAATTAAAAAAAAAAAACAATTATAAATATGGAATCGATAAAATAATAAATACTTTGTTAGAGTTGTATACTGTCTCTAAATGTCAAATTACACAAAAAAAACTATGATAAAAAAATAAAACCATAAAATACTAAAATTCTTTAGAGATGTATAAGTCTCTAAGTGTCAGAGATAAATTATAAAAAAAGATATTAAATTATCCTTAGAGATGTAGAGGGTCGCTAAGGCTTGAATTCTTATATAAATAATTAAAAGACAAAAAATAAAATAGTCAGCAACAGATAGCTACATACCTCTGCGATGTGAAACAGCCAAAATGTATGAAACAGCCAATATTTTTTTCGCGTTTTCGGGGTTGGTCTCATAGTAAGTTGCTCAGTAAGACCTATATATTCACCCCGTAAATTATTGCAGGTGACAAGATAAACACCCTGTATATAGTTAGACCAAGCTAAGTTGGCAGTGATTTTAGTCCAGACTGTGCAAGTGTTATTACACACACAATCATTAATATTATAGCAATTTTGACAAAATTAGCTAGACAAAATATAAATTAATAAAAACAAAAATACATTAAAATTACAATGCTTAGGTACTTAATTATTTGCACACATAAAATTAGAAATTAAAACGAATAACATACAACTGATAATAATAAAAATAAAAATAAACTAATAAATCATATATTATATGTATGTATTATATTGTTTGCGTCTTCATTTTGTTGAATTATATGTATATCGGCACTACCCGTTCAATGTTGTAAGTTCATTGTTTCCTGCTACCCAAAGGTTGTCTGCAAGAGATCGCTTCTTAGCGATAAGACCGCCTGTTGTTACCTAACTTTTACGTGTTTTTTCATTTCCTGTCTATTTTTAAATGTATGGTGCACAATAAAGAATATTTACTTACTTACTTACTTACTAAATCAGTTAGACGCCCCGTGCAGCTTATCCCAATGAAGCTGGAAAGGGCCGTCTAGTCGCTCTGCCACCGTCTGAAGGAGGCTATTTAAACATAATTTCATTGAAGATTGACGTTTAAGATCACTGCCACTGCCAACTTAGCTTAGTTTGACTGTAGTCAAGTATCTACTCGTGCTTAAGAGCCCTTAATCCTTGGAGCGTTCTCCGATTTCACGAAATAACGCTCGATAGATGGCGTTGGCGCTCGGTACGCGAGCGCCGGCAACGCGACGCGCGTTTCAATGCAGACTAGAATAATCTTGATAGTTTTCAATATAATTTCAAGCAACATTAATTTTAGTGTTATATGATATCATATGGGCACTCTTTATTTTATTTTATATGCACGGTAGTTTTTTTTATGTACACTACTACTAAGTGTACAGACTACAGAGTGTACTATAACCCTTGCTCTTTATTCTGTCTCTTTCACACCAATGGAAAATGAAGAAGTTAGTAAATGACTGCAGGTATAAATAAAGTATATTAGTGCGATAGAGAGACAGATAGTGTTTCGTTGTCGTATCGTAAACGATTGGCATGTTGGCCACAAACTTGCTCGGTGCCTAGCCAAAATACCAATCGTTTGCGTATATTAGTGCGATAGAGAGACAGTAGTGTTTCGTTGTCGTATCGTAAACGATTGGCATGTTGGCTACGCACCCATGATACCTAGCCAAGAAGCCAATCGATTGCGCATATTAGTGCGATAGAGAGACAGATAGTGTTTCCTTGTCGTATCGTAAACGTTTGGCATGTTGGCTACGCACCCATGCTGCCCAGCCAAGATGCCAATCGTTTGTGCATATTAGTACGAGAGAGAGACAGATAGTGTTTCGTTGTCGTATCAATTGGCATGGTGGCTACGCACCCATGCTGCCTAGTCAAGATGCCAATCGTTTGCGCACATTAGTGCTATAGAGTTTCAGTGTTATTTGAAATCACGTTAGGGTTTGTATTATTATTTATGACCCGAATGAAGTCCATCCAGGTTCTTATGATGGAGTCAGGAGTTGGTCACCAGAACTCCTAATCTACTCATTATAATTCCATCGTGCTTGGGCTCAAAAGATTTGCCCTGACGAACACCATCGATCTAGATGAGGTCCAGGGTCTCATGACGGAGTCAGGAGTTGGTCACCAGAACTCCCCAGAACTCCTAATCTACTCATCATAACTCCATCGAGTTTGGGCTCAATAGATTTACCCTGATGAGCACCATCAATCTAGATGAAGTCCAGGGTCTCATGATGGAGTCAGGAGTAGGTCACTAGAACTCCTAATCTACTCATTATAATTCCATCGTGTTTGGGCTCAAAAGATTTGCCCTGACGAGTACCATCGATCTAGATGAAGTCCAGAGTCTCATGATGGAGTCAGGAGTTGGTCACCATAATTCCTAATCTACTCATCATAACTCCATCGTGTTTGGGCTCAATAGATTTGCCCTCACGAGCACCATCAATCTAGATTATTCTAGATGATGTTCAGGGTCTCATGATGGAGTCAGGAGTTGGTCACTAGAAGTCCTAATCTACTCATTATAATTCCATCGTGTTTGGGCTCAAAAGATTTGCCCTGACGAGTACCATCGATCTAGATGAAGTCCAGGGTCTCATGATGGAGTCAGGAGTTGGTCACCAGAACTCGTAATCTATTTATCATAACTCCATCGTGTTTGGGCTCAATAGATTTACCCCGACAAGCACCATCAAATTACCATTATGATGAATAGATTAGGAGTTCTGGTGACCAACTCCTGAGTCCATCATGAGACCCTCGACTTAATCTAGATCGATGGTACTCGTCAGGGCAAATCTTTTGAGCCCAAACACGATGGAGTTATGATGAATAGACTAGGAGTTCTGGTGACCAACTCCTGAGTCCATCATGAGACCCTGGACCTGATCTAGATTGATGGTGCTCGTCAGGGCAACTCTATTGAGCCCAAACACGATGGAGTTATGATGAGTAGATTAGGAGTTCTGGTGACCAACTCCTGACTCCATCATGAGACCCTGGACCTCATCTAGGTCGATGGTGCTCGTCATGGCAAATCTCATGAGCCCAAACACGTTGGAATTATAATGAGTAGATTAGGAGTTCTAGTGACCAACTCCTGACCCCATCATGAGACCCTGGACTTTATCTAGATTGATGATGCTCGTCAGGGCAAATCTATTGAGCCCAAACACGATGAGGTTATGATGAGTAGTTTAGGAGTTCTGGTGACCAACTCCTGACTCCATCATGAGACCCTGAACCTCATCTAGATCGATGGTGTTCATCAGGGCAAATCTATTGAGCCCAAACACGATGGAGTTATGATCAGTAGATTAGGAGTTCTGGTGACGAACTCCTGACTCCATCATGAGACCCTGGACCTCATCTAGGTCGATGGTGTTCGTCAGGGCAAATCTATTGAGCCCAAACACGATGGAGTTATGATGAGTAGATTAGGAGTTCTGGTGACCAACTCCTGATTCCATCATGAGACCCTGGGCCTCATCTAGATCTATGGTGCTCGTCAGGGCAAATCTTTTGAGCCAAAACACGATGGAATTATAATGAGTAGATTAGGAGTTCTAGTGACCAACTCCTGACTCCATCATGAGACCCTGGACTTTATCTAGATTGATGATGCTCGTCAGGGCAAATCTATTGAGCCCAAACACGATGGCGTTATGATAAGTAGATTAAGAGTCCTGGTGACCAACTCCTGACTCCATCATGAGACCCTGGACCTCATCTAGATCGATGGTGTTCGTCAGGGCAAATCTTTTGAGCCCAAACACGATGGGATTATAATGAGTAGATTAGGAGTTCTGGTGACCAACTCCTGACTCCATCATGAGAACTTGGACTTCATCCGGGTCAAAAATAATAATGCAAATGCAAACCCTAACGTAATTTCAAGTAAAAATGCGTTTTTCAGAAAATCGCAGCCAAATAACACTAGACCCTACTCATAGTGTTGTGTTCCTGCCGGTGAGTAAGGTTGCCAGAGCTCAACGAGGGGCGGGAGGGGGTTAGAGTCGGCAACGCGCATGTAACTCCTCTGGAGTTGCAGGCGTACATAGGCTACGGATACTGCTTACCATCAGGCGGGCCGTAAGCTTGTTTGCCACCGACGTAGTATAAAAAAAAGGACCACTGAAAATCCATCAATAAGCGAGAGTCTGTTAAGCATAGTGTAAAAAATGAACTTTTATTAAGTAGAAAATCTAAATCGCAGCCAAATAACACTAGACCCTACTCATAGTGTTGTGTTCCTGCCGGTGAGTAAGGTTGCCAGAGCTCAACGAGGGGCGGGAGGGGGTTAGAGTCGGCAACGCGCATGTAACTCCTCTGGAGTTGCAGGCGTACATAGGCTACGGATACTGCTTACCATCAGGCGGGCCGTAAGCTTGTTTGCCACCGACGTAGTATAAAAAAAGGACCACTGAAAATCCATCAATAAGCGAGAGTCTGTTAAGCATAGTGTAAAAAATGAACTTTTATTAAGATTTTCTCATCGCAGTATATAGCACTTCTCGGAACTCCGTAGCTGATTACGATCGCAACGAATGCCTGACAATCGAGCACAGGTCCATCCTCTAAGCGCGCTCCGCGCGGACTGAGAGCGGGGCGTCGCTGCTGCGTGATTTATACGTGTTTTAAAAAAATATAAATTTACGGCAATGTAGGTCCCATAGTTATGATTTTTTTTTTATAGGTTAACATAAAGTTACAGTTTGCTATAATATTATTTTTAAAGCAAAATATGCGTACAATTTGCGGAAAAAAAATATAATAAAACCCTGTTTTCATCAAAAAAATGAAGAAAACTCGGAAGGTATTTTATCAGTTTTTTCAAATGAATCTTCGATTGTTAATCATTCCAGCCCCTCGTACGAGATATGTTGAATCAAATTGTAGTCATTCATGTACCAAATGATTCTTGTTTACAGCAAAATTGAGAACCGAAACGCCACATCTCACTGCAAAATTTGGAAAAGACTCCCAAAAAAACTCATTAAAAAAGAGGTTTAAAAGAGAAAATGAAAATTTGAACTGTTGGAGCCGCTAGTTTAGGAAACGATTATTTAAGTACGTTACCAGTTTTTGAATAAATACTAATAGTTACGTCGTAATCTTGAATGAAAAAAGAAACATTTTACAAAATACGCTCGTCTGTAGGAATAAGGACTTGTATAAGTTACCTAAACATTGGATAAAGTTATCTGAAATTTCCGGTAAAATTTACTAGAAATAAAATAAGGTGAAAATAAGTTTCCATTTGGAAACTGGAACACTTCGTTCTTCATAAAAATGTATGTAATTTTCCAAAATTATTCCATGTGGAAATTTAGCAATTTTGGAAATGTTCTGACGGTACATTAGTATTCCAACTATTCGATTCATGTATATATTTTCTCAACAGTAAAGTTCTGGTTCAGAGGGCCTACCGCGATCCACGTTCGGCGTGTTGCCTCTCTATCGCACTTGTAAATTAGTACGTAAGTGTGACAGGGGAGCAACACCTCGAACGTGATTCGCGGTAGGTCCTCGGATCATCTTGGATGCCTCGCCCGCTTAGCCACTTCTATTCTACTGATGTGCCGCTGGAAGTTTCCAAAAATTCCAAAGTTGCGAAATCTTATATATTTGTATTTAAAATAAAAACATATCTATGATTCTATTCATTATTCATTTCCGAAATGAAAATCTTTGTATCCTGTGAATTTTTCCTGATATTTCCGTGAACTATTAACATTTTTGGGAACTTTCTTGCACATATATACCTAGCCACTTATGTTGCTAACTATACAATAACTGCATTAGGTATTTTCTTGATTTAAGTGGCCGAACTAAATGTAATTTGATTTTAACGTGGTATATGGACACGTTTAGTTTTTAATAGGTTTCCCATACCTACTAGAGTTCGGTGTATTTTTATACTTAGTTAGATTGTTAGTCATTTAATAAAAAATCTTATAAATAATGTAGTAGCTTTAACAATAATATAGTTGGCACAGTGGCTGTTATCAGCCACAGGGTAGAAAGCGGCGTACACCTCTCGACACCCCTGAGCCGCTCACACCGGTGTTGCTCCTGGTCGTCTTCACGACGGCATTTTCAGGGACCCATCTAGTGGGCGGCGAGTCACCGCCTGCCTCGATAACTAGTGAAAACATTGTTAAGGCAGGTGTCCGGACGTCTTTGCAATAACCCAGTCTCATTGTCCTCCCAAACTTCAATCCATAGACCGTTATACTGTTCACTTTACTACAATAGTCCCAATGCCTGTTGCGACTGGTTCATGCATGGGTGTCTACTGTTGCGCCCGTGAACGGGTTCTAGCAGGCGTTCTGCATGACATTAAAGCTCTCCAAGAGGCCTCTACGTGTTGGATCTATATCCCCACGCAAGCCTATCAAAAGACCGGGATTTATAGGCCCGTGAAATCCAAGGAGATATATTCTGTTAAAATAAGACCCGCACCATTTCGATACTTCTCTGAGATTCCCACGTGACAGGCTGAGCCTAGTGTGGGGATCAATGTACTGCTACTCTTGTAGTGCCGATTTCTTGAAATAAATAGATTTTTTAATTAAATGTAAACCCAGAAAAACCGGACAAGTGCGAGTCGGACTCGCCATCGCCTATAGCGGCTACAGAACAGAACACGGTTCATGAAATACAGCCTGATGACAGACGGACGGACAGCGGAATCTTAGTAATAGCATCTTGTTTTACCCTTTGGGTATGGAACTTTAGAAAGCTGTATAAAGCTGGCCATAAATCACACTAGGGTATTATGCCTGCGCAGTTTTATCAACTGAACGGAGCGTGTGTGGCATTATACTGTGCAGATTCATATACAGCTTTAATCGTGCAGTTGAACTGTACAGGCAAAACTGCACAGGCATACCCTAGTGTGTATGGCCAGCTTTAAACACTTGTTAAATATGTGGCACAAAAAATGTGGGCTATTCTCAGGTCAAGTTGTTGTAAGTTAACTATTTTTTGTAAGCTTTTATTTAACTTGCCCTCTTAGTATGTATGTTAGTTAAAGTGGGTCAAATCTTGGAAGCTGAATTTGACCTACTTTACTTTGAGCTGAAATTTTGCATACATAATGTAAATCGTATGTGCATGACAATGCAATATTATGATGACACGGAGCTGATCTGATGATGGAGACAGGAGGTGGCCATGGGAACTATGTGATAAAACAATGGAATCTAATTGTGTTTGGGGCTCTTAGAATTGTCTCGATGAGCATTAGTTGCATGTGAAAGAAAAGTACAGTCAGGCAAAAGCTTGTACCAAAATGAAATTTTTGTCAAAAAATGTTTTACCTTTTTTACCAATCACTTTAGTGGTAACTAACCCAGAAATGTACGTGTTACGTAAAATGAATAATGATTGTCACCAAACTTGAAATGCAGCTCGTTAAAATTATATAATTCGTGACAGGACGAAAAACATGCATTTCATTTACCGGTTCCGGGTTTCGTTTTCACTTGCGCTTTTACTTTTATGGTGCTCGAGAGAACGGTGGACAGCTAAAGTGGTGAAATAGATGTCATGTAATAAATTATTATTAGTATTAACTCACCTGCGCCAGTTCTCGAAAATGGTCGTGCCACGCTTTATTGGGATCGATCTATTATCACTGACAGGACTATTGTAGCCAATAAGCCTGACATCGTGATAATAGATCGATGACAACGCCGGGCCGTGCTCGGTCGATATCACCATCACCCATGATGAGAATCTCGTGAAAGCCGAGAAGGACAAGTCCAGCAAGTACCTAGACTTGGCTCACGAGATAACCGCCATGTGGGAGGTTGATTCGACGATCATTGTCCCAATAGTCGTTTCAGCGAACGGTCTCATAGCGAAGAGTCTCGACCAACACCTTGAGAGACTCTCGCTAGGTGGTTGGATCAAGGGTCAGATGCAGAAGGCGGTGATCTTGGACACGGCGCAGATAGTCCGACGGTTCCTCTCTCTGCGGCCCTGACCACCGGCAGCTTGGGCCCTGCCCCGCTGCTGGCGGCACCCTAGGTTAGGTTTTTTATAATGGTTTATATCTTTTGTATTGTTTTTTAAGTGTTTTTATATTTTACTTTTATATACATATTGTAAAAATCCTAGCCTAAGAAAGGAGATAAATAAAGGAAATAATAATATTATAATTCAGCCTATGTACGTCTCACTGCTGGGCACAAGCCTCCTCTCATGCGAGAGTGGGCTCGGCCTAAAGTCCCCACTATAGCCCAATGTGGATTGGAGACAACACATACACTTTTGAATTTCTTCGCAAATGTATGCAGGATTCCTCGCGAAGTTTCACCGAAAAGCTAGTGGTAAATATTAAATTATGTTTCGTACATAAGTTCCAAATAACTCATTGGTAGGAGCCAGGATTTGACCGCTTCATGTATTACTAAAGAAAAAAGTGACAAAACCAGATTCGAACCGTCTTTAAAATAGAATATAATTGACAAATTGCATAATATAACAAAAAAAAGAAAGTATAAAGTGCCACGAAATGGCCTCATCTCAGCATGTGGCTGGTGGCTTCCAGCGCTGATCTTCCGATGAGACCATCAAGTCAGAACAATCACGGAAGGTAACAGACAAGAAGAAAGTCATAAAATAACATAGAGTGAACAAAAAGTTACACAGAAAGAAGATACAACATAACGACTAAATTAAATAAGGATTATTTATATAAATCAAGCATTTAGCTTGCGTGGCTAACGTTCTGGGCAGGTACAGTCCTGGGCAGTGCCCCCTCCCCCCTAGAGTCAAATTTTACATACAATGTATGCCTCTCTGCGGTCCTTACTGGTTCTAGCAATTCTCAATACATGTGACGGAAAATTACTTAATTTCTACCGAATTTAGATTCGATGTAATGAAAAGTTGCCAAAGAAACAGATTATACAAGCAGGTTCATTACCTACAAACAATGGAAATCCTAATTTTTGTTTCAATTTCCTTAATAAACACGTGTACTAACATCACAATATTAAAAACTAATAAATAATTTGAAACATTTTATACACATTTTTAATCATAAAAATGTACTTGCTATTGAGTGTTACATCTACCTGTTTCTCATTTTAAAACCACCCATTTCTGCCTATTATTGCACCCTGTTCTACCACTTCGGCAAAATTGTATGTGACAACATGGGCCCAATGATATTTCAGACAAACAAAACATTTATCTTCTTTGAGAAATCACGGAACACTTCGAAATTTTGATCGGTTAGAATGAACTATCCGAGAGGTATTTTAACTTTGAAAAACATGGATGACCATGACTGTATCAACTTTTATGTTTTTATCAAATTATCTATTACCTATTTTATCATACTCTACTATAACATTTACTATATGTTAGTATTAGTATAGTAATACTTCTGATACTATATACGATAACGTAACTCGATTATCTACTCGTATAATCCCGATTAAAGGGAGATAAATAAATGCTTCGCTATTTTTATTCTAAGGATAAAGACCGCTGGATTAGGATAAATATTTATTTATTTATTTAAAGTTTATTGCACGATATAAAATTGTACAAATGGCGGACTTAATGCCTTAAGGCATTCTCTACCAGTCAACCATTAGGTCAAACCCTTTAGGCGGGGCAAGACGGGTTCGTATTAAACCAGTTGAGTTTTAGGCCAAAATCTGAGTAAGTATGACTCTAATGTTGCCAGTTTCTATTTAATTCTGATTCTGAGTAAGTTCGATAATGTATAGAGCATTTTATTAGTTATCCAAGTTCCTAAGACGTCAGGTTATTAAGATCTCAAATTCCTAGCTCTTCAGATTCTCATAATGCCGGATTCTGAGTAGGTCAGAAAATCACATAACCATTGTGACATTGTCATTAAGAACTATCTATTAATTACTTTATCATATTTAATCTTAAAGTGGCCAGTCTCTCAGATATCTGCTGATTGTACCTGGCCTTTTCGAAATTAAATATACATAAAATCTGTCCTAATAAGAAAGCGTTATTTCCAGAATTCATCATTAAAAGAATCTGCTTAATATTTTAATCGAATCGTTGCTAATCGGATGAGATAAGAAACTGCATAAATCCGATCCCAACTTATTACCAATCAGACGTATTACTGTCATGTCACGGGACCATATACGAATCTGACCTACTCAGAAATTGTTTTAAAAAGAAAGTGACTTCTATATCATAAGTCGTATGTCGATATTGTTTTGTTCAGAAAGATACCTATGGCGAATCTGGCCTCTACAGAGTCGGGCTTACTCAGATTCGGGCCCAAAAACGAAACTGTCTCAATACGAATCTGCCCTGGCCCGCCTAAAGGCTAATTTTGTTCATACACTGTGCTGTATAGTATATTTTGGTACTACAACTAGCGACTCGCCCCGGCTTCGCACGGATTTCACAAAACCTTAACAAACTATACACCTAAACCTTCCCCAAGAATTACACCATTTCGAAAATTCGTTCAGTAGTTTTTTAGTTTAGGGGGCGTCCATAAATTACGTGAGATGATTAAAGGGGGGAGGGGGTCGAGTCAAATCTCATCTAATCTCACGTTGGGGAGAGGGGGGGTCTCGACAAATATCACGCAATTTATTCTCTGATTGTAACAAAAAAAAAATTATACTATTTTGGTCCATTTAATCCAAATTGTATGTACATGCTTAAACTAGTCGTAAATAAAAGCACGAACCAAATTGTTTTTTCTTTTTACAATAAACAATCCAACGCGTTTACGTAATAAACCCACATTCTGAAAAATCTCACGTGAGATTGGGGGACGGGGGAGGGGGTTGAATAAAATCTCACGACATCTCACCAAGGGGGGAGGGAGGGTCAGAAAATTGAAAAAAAAAACACCTCACGTAATTTATGGACGCCCCCTTATCGCGAACATACAGACAAACAGACGCGGCAAGGGCTTTGTTTTATAAGGTGTAGGTTTATATCACTTTCCGTTTCCCGTAAGGCATGAGACTATCTGGCTTTAGAAAAATCTCCCCCATGGGGGGAAAGACGGGAATCCCACGCAGATGAAACCGTGGGCACAGCTTGTCCTTGTCACTTATTTTATCTTATAACAGGTTCAATAAAATACATAAATATCATTTATATTTGCAGAATGATATCGGCGGTCAATGCCTTCTTAGATGACTTGAGGTAAGACCAGTTGCTTGAGCTTTCGTTGGTCTAACTTTACTAATAAGGGGAGCTCTTTTTACGTTGGTTGTATATTAACTGATTTGTTATGTTTATTAATTATTGCTAATACAAGGTGTAATACAAGTTAGTTACACTAACTTATCAAATCAAAATCAAAATAATTTATTTCCGTCCGACTCGCACTTGGCCGCTTTTTATTATTAAGGCTAGTTCGGACTTAGTAATTTAGTCGAGCGGTGAGTAGTATCGAGATTATATTTAGTAGCCTTTTTTTTTAAACGTCAAAATGTATCAGCTCATACACCTAGTTCGTGTCATCCACGATGACGCGCAGAATTGACAAATGTAAACTTTAATAACACGACAATACGTGTCAAGGCACGCGTCTTCGTGTATGACACGATTTATAACGTGATCATTTACATACATTTCCATTTATTTTATTGCTGTTTTCTATTAATTATTGTTTTGGCTAGGCGTCCGGGGCAGACTAAAGTATTTAACAGTTGTTAAGCTTTTCAGTAATTAATTTAAGTGTTTAAAAATTGTATAAATAAAAATAAATTAAAACCTAAATCTACGTCACTTCTATTCTGCGAGCGGCTGTTTCGCAACGTTGATTCTCTATGCCTCAGTGGACGGTGACCCTTTTCTAAAAATATGACACGCCTGCATCTATAGTATCTTTACATGGTGGATACTTTTAAATTGATCAATATTTATAAAGGCAGCATGTGAATATAATACACATAGAAAAAAAATTGTAATAAGTTTTTTGTCAAAAATTACATTTTTGGTACAAGCTTTTATCGCTGACTGTACTTTTGTGACTTTTCTTTCCACAAGTAACTAATACTCATCGAGACAATTCAAAAAACCCCAAACACAATTAGGTTACGTATTTTATCACAGAGTTCCTGTGGCCACCTCCTGTCTCCATCATCAGATCATCTCGATGGTACCATAATATTGCATTGTCACCCGACTTACATATGTATGCTAATTATCAGCATCATCGGAAACCGGGAAGTGGGTCAAATTTAACTTGCAAGATTTGATTACAAACAGACAACGGTCAGGTGAAAGTAAATAAAAGCTTGTAAAAAAGAACGGACTTCGAATTTCAACCCGCAAGGAAAATGGGATTGAATGTTTGCGTCTGCCGTAACATTACTTAATCTATGACAGCGTCGTGACAGCGCCATGGCGTACTTATTTAATATTCTATTTGGACATAATTTGTATGTATTACTTGCGCAGGCGCCAACGATTTAACACGACCTTGCAAAGTGATGGCGTGAGTTGAATAGCAACTGCGACCTGATTAGTGAATTACTTCAATTACTGGCCGAAAGTCCGTTCACGCTATATTTATTTTTAATTTAAAATTTATAGCTGGCTATGAGGTTCATATTAGAAATACCTTATAGACTCGGATTCGGCAGTTTGCGCCGAAGACCTAAGGGCCAGGGGGCCTAACCAAGACGATAATCGTTTGCAGAAAACGAAACTAAACGCTATTGTCTCTATCTTTCTTCCATACTAGTTCGTTAGAGACAGATAGCGTTTCGTTTTTTACTAACCCCCCCAGAAGTCAGCGCACTCGATGGCCCCTGGCAGTAATCGCGACACGCGCACCACAAAACCCTTAGCGTGTAACCGATATTTTCATGGGCAGGGGGCAGGGGGCAGCCCCCTAGAGAACAAAATGTCTCACTAGATAGATACATTCTTTATTGTTATACCCACAACATACATGGCATTGGCACCAGAAGAAACAAAAAAGAAAAGTGTAAAATAAAAACCTGCAATCTTAATTTAATAAAAGACATTTTTTTTAGTTAATTAATACGCCGTGTCGTGGCACAGAAAAGGCGCTGACTCAGCATGATGATGCAGCAAGCCACTTCGCTGGTATTCTGCCAGTACCTTAAATGTCTTCTGGTGGTGCTGGTGTGCTTGGCTATGGGTCTCAGTATGGTGCGGTCATACATTGTCAATACAGAGTGCCAGGCTGGTGTAAAGTTAGCGTGGTCGAAATCAATGACGTTTTTAGAGTCAAAAAATCCCAGTGGGATGGTGTCCGTCGTAGGTTAGGAATGCTTAATTATGGAGGTCAGATCTCTAGGAGAATTCCTGCTGTACATCGATAGATTAGCCCTTCTGAGAGATCTGAAACATACATCCCTAGCTATTAGATCCATAGCTTATGACCCAAAAAAAATTTTGTTTACGCCATAATTTCCAACAGGTGACGTAGAAAATTATGTAACTAGTACAAAGTTACATTACACTCTGATAAACTATTTTTAAGTGATTTAAACCCTTCGGGCTTACGAAATAAGGATGTTGTTGACTGTAAACTACAGCAATCTGTTTAACATAATTTACACCAATTTATCACGTCAACTTCTTCAAAGAATGATAATTGATCACGAAAATACGTTGGCTGTTCAGTAACCACCTTTGTCTTCATCGGCTGTGGTCTCGTTAAAAAAAAACTGCCGCGTTCCAAATATAAATTTTTTAATACCAATTAACGGAGTTCGATTTTTGAAACTTTAGTGTTGCCCAGTTTTTAAATTTGGTAGTGTATGGCAAGAACTCTAGAAGACATATTTATTTTAAAACGAACCGCTTTACGTTACCTATTCGCAAGAGAATCTAAACTGTTAGCTTTAGGTAAAAAGCCTGTGAATAAGAAAATCGCGAACTATATAAAAAGCCATCAAGAGAATAACGTGTGGAGTATTTTTATGGACTCGTTGAACGAGGATTTGACTCGGAATATAAACGTGTTCGAGTGGAAAGTGGTGGAGGAGCATAAAAGTGTTGCCAGGAGAGTGAGATTGGATTCTACTTCGAGGGATATTCTTGTGCACTACGACATGGGTTTCTGGTAAATTTTAAAATTACTGTTAAAATATATTGGCTAAGTGTGACTGCTGTCCGTAGTTACAGTTGTAGACTAAGGTATTTTTGTTGATAGACCATGTATTTAATTTATGGTCTGTGTTTCAGACCAAGATACTTCTATACTCATGGGTGAATAATTAAGATACGTTGCCAAGAAAAGAGTGAAAAATGCAAGATCGCGTGTTGTGCAAAATATTAAATTACGTACCTTATTTCCCACGGACGGGCTGTCTATGGTTTTCATGATAATGTTCATTTATTGCCAGTTAACCGACTTGACTGACCTAGTACATGTAGGGTTCCGTATAACAATAGTTATTTGGTTTTACAAGAGGGAAAAGTTGTTGTTTAACCTCTCGTGCTAATATTGATACCAGAGTAAGCGAAAGATTCCAAAAGTGAAACCGTAGCGAGTGGTTCGAAAAATTGAATCTTGAGCATTGCGAGGGTTTCAAGGCACGAGGGTTAAACAAAATTTGCCACCGAGTAAAATACAACATGTTTCACTACACCAACACAAGAAAAATACTATCTGTAAAATGTCAAGCAAATCAATTCAAAATTAATGTTATTAAATATTTATCATTCAAAATCATCATTTATAAGTCAATTCTTTCAGCCAACATAAGGAAACAACTCAAAATTTGGTTTTGATTACTTTGGCCCACATCACCCACGTGTGGATAAAATGCAACTTTCTCATCAGTTTTTGAATAATCAAGAGAGCCTTTACCAGCTGGTGTGGTGAAAATCTTTTGACGTCAAAATTCTTTTGACGCATTTATTCCGTGGATTTTTAAGTTGTATTTAGACTCCAATCACGGTATGCCTCGCACAGCTAAACTGTAGAATGAACTGTCGCCTGGGGTATTTCCGGACCGATACGACTTTCAAACCTTGAAGAAAGGAGCGTACTCCAATCTTAAAGGCCACACACCAATTACAACCCCCTTGGTGTTGTGGGTGTTGCGACGGTAATCGCTTACCATCAGGCAAGTCTTTTGTTCGTTTATCTCCTATATTTTAAAACAATTTTGTCTCCTATATCATAATATCCTCTTATAACATTGTCCTGTAGAAATATTAGATCAATGTTTATACTAGACGCGATATATCTTCTACTAGATGAAATAGTATCTGGGAGATACTATTTCATTGTTTTTTTATATTGTTGTGTGTTGACGATTCTTATTGGGGGATATTATTTGTGTTCTTTTATTAATTTATCGTTTTTATTTTTATTGTTCTCGTATTTTCGTAAGTTTTGACATTGTAAATTTATATTTTGGATTTTGTAAGTATTTACCTACTTACTGTTATTCTAATGTATTGACAATCCTTATTGGAGCTATAATTTTATTTCATTAGTACTGTTATTATTTTCATTTTTATTTTATTTTGACGATCATGATAGAAATTCTTATATTTTTGACATCAATGCAAATTTATTATGTAATTGTCTTTCATGAAATAAATCATCTAATCTAATCTAATCTAATCATCTAATCTAATCTATAAGATACCCAGTAACGTTTAATATAACCTATATTATATATTTATTCAAATATATTGGCACGGTACCTAATATGGAAACTCCTTACATTATTGAGAAGCGTAAATTAGGTACTTATTCCCAGTTTAGACTAACAGTAAGACGAGGTGATAATGACAGCAAAACATAATTATTGAACTAAGTTTTAAGGTTTAAAAGGCCTTGTTTACCGATTATGTTTAATGACGGCTTCCTTAATAAACTACTGAATGAAACCCCAAACACCAGCACATGCACTGTTAATTTACAATGCAATTAAGGTCAATGTGGTAAAGACCGTCTAAATGGGAAGACCATTTACAACACAATAACATTTGTGACAGTCCATATCAAAAGGGACCTTGTGGCGGTCGGCGTTTACGCCTTATTAGCGGCGCACCAATACTAATGCAGTACTACGCGACATACGCGCCGACCGCCATAAGGTCCCTTTTGATGTGGACTGTCACATTTATTAACACTAAGCCCATATATACATATATTACATTCTAAAAATAATGAGAGCGAACTAAGCCCCTTAAGGCTTAACTGCCGGTGTAATCACTCTTACTTACTTACTCGTGATATTATCGTAGGTATAAGTAGGTTTATTCTATACATTTTATAGCTCTGGAGTATTTCATTTCACGAAGTCGGCTTTCGGGTGTTAAGTCTAGATTGCGCTTAGTTAGTTATGCTGGGCATTTTCCTCAAATCGACAACCATTGTGCCGTGCCTATTTTGCGTAAAAACCACTAGGGAAAAAATCCCACCATTTACCAGTGGTAACCACTGGGAAAAAAATCCCAGTAGTTACCACCAAACCGAGTTGGTGGATTTTTTTCTCAGTAGTTACCAGTGGTAAAAGGTGGGAAAAAAATCTCACCCGCGATTTCAGCAAAAAACTTGTGCGCGCTGGGACGCCATTTTTTTTATATGACTTTTTTAATACAAAATACAAATACGTTTATTTCATTACTTTTTACAGCAGTATTTTGTCTTGTGTTTACGAATAGAAATATTTCTATTCTATTTCTAAATTCAAAGCCAGTAAGTACGTGTTGTCGATCGACTGGTTAAAAAATCGGGTTGGATCGAAATATCGAATATTTAAAATCGAAATCTCGTTATCTGCTTTCACAGTAGGTATTTTTTTTTTACAAGGATACCTCGCAATCCCCCATAAATCTATAGGTATAATATTGAACTTACTGAAAAAAATTCCCAAGAATTGTTCGAGAACTGCGACCTATACAGAAGAGAACAGCTGATCTGGAATTCTGGACTACTCTGGATCTATGGAAGGATTTTGCCCAAAGCTGAAACGGAGAAGATTCGCTCATGATTTGCGCTCGTTTAATTATTATTATACAGTGTGTCCCTAGCCATTGGACAAAGCCGAAATGTACATATGCATTAGGGTATTTAGAACCAGTGTACATACAAAGTATGATAACAACTGGTGTAGCCGTTTCGAAGAAATTAACAAATTACAATTTTTTACTTTGGACTCTTTGGAGCAGCCTGTATGTGTTAGTAGCTCCTAAGGTAATATTCTCAAAGAATAGTATGGAACGTTCTTCGACCTTTTTGATTATCTTTTTTATTTATGACACTAATAAGCTTCTGACTTTTGAAAAATGACATCGTTATCAAATATTTCGAACAAATTGTCAAAAACACTGCCAAAGATTAACACAGTGTGTTTCTTTTTGTTGTCGATTATTGCAAATAACTTTTGTTCGAAAATTTTATGTTTTTATCTTTTGTTCTAATTAAAAAGTATTAACGTCGAACATTCCTGAGAAGTAACCCTACGTGAGATTTCAGGGTTTGTCCAATGGCTAAGGTCACCCTGTATGTATAAAGATGAACAAACGAAGTGTTTTACAGGTATAGCCCTGAGACGTCCACTAATTACTTTATGAGGATTACTATGCAAACATAAGTAAAGTCTGCATCCACTTTTTTTTGTCAAAAAATATTTTAACAAGGCATATCTTAATCCTGTTGTAACAAAAACTATTCACGAATTCTCTCTAAGTAATAGTGATTCATCATTTCGTAATCGTACAATATGTTATATATACTATCTTATCATATCAATGTCTATCTGCCTGAAATTCAGTATGTAACGTACTCCCCTTAGTGTGACTGTTTATTTTTTCTGGTAAGTTTTTTTTTTCAACTTTTTGGAGTGAAAACTTCTATAGGCGCGATTCTATATATATATTTAGGGTCGGCAACGCGCATGTAAAAAAAAAAAATCGTAATTTATTCATTTCGTCGTAACTGATACATATTGATGATCCACGCAGTACGCAGCACATCCCCCCTAAATAAGGTTTCAAATTCACAATCTGCACTGGTTTTAACCGTTCTTTTATATTATGAAATTATATCTCCACTGCAAATAATTTGCATATAAAATCCTCTAATCTATAATCATATCAAACTGGGCTACTAACCGATTGCATTATCCGACGTGAGATAATCGCAGTTCTGTTTTACCCAATCTCATTTGTGATCACTATTCATTTGCGATATCAATCATTCATTCAGTCATTTCATTTATCAGATTGTTAATGACGTCATTCCACAAATATATTCACTTACAATTTAGATAGCTCATAGTTCGCCCCGAAATGAGAACTCGCGGTTCGCCAAAAAGTTGGGTCATTCTAATGCGGCAAAGGATCGAAAACAGTGCGATTTGTTGCAAGGTCTGTGGAGTCCTTAACTGATAGGTAGATTTAAGTCACCATAAAGATTAAAATAAACTGTATCTGTGGTAAGCCGTAATCTTTCTTGTCAAATACCTATATGAGTCGCTTAGCTTCAAACTCAGGTAAATCCATCTGTCAGATTATGCATGCGATTTTGGTTTTATGAAAAGGTAATAAGGTAGATATTTGCTGAGGGGGTCGAATGGATTTATCTGAGTTTGAAGTTAAGCGACACATGTTTATTTTATTTAGTTTATATCTTGCTTATTATTTTTTATTTTAAAACCGAGCACTTTCATTTCATACCAAACGCGACCATACTTTCTTGCAAATAATGCCCAGAATAGCAAGACCCCTCACAAATAGCTTTTTATCCTTCTAGAGTCTTCTAGCTCCATAACCCCTTGATCGAGCCTGCTCATAATTTAGTGACTGAAATATAATGTACTCATTGTAGTTCTGTACACATACAATTTATAAAATATTAGAAATTGTGTCTAAAAATAACTTCTGTCTACGTTTTTCTATTAATGTTCTGGTGCTTTATTTTTCCTGCATGGTGTAAAATAATTTATATTAAATACAGTCAACATCCCTATTATTAGAAGTATTAGAACAAATTAAATTATTTTTAGAAAATATTTTAATTTGTTTTTATTTCATGTAGAAACACTATATAAATCCCCGCCGCAAGCCTTCAGTAAGAAATACATATACTTGGAAAAATTCGACGAATGCTGCCGTGACCCCTGTGGCCGAGTGGCTCAGGCACCTGCCGCGATACCAGAGGACGCTGGTTCGATTCCAGCCTGGGGCACTGGAGGCCTTGGTTACTTTTTCTTGGTATATGACATTTATTTCAGTTTAAAATCCCTATTGTTGCAACTTTTCAAGCTTGCGGTAATAATTGTGGGACTAAGGTACTGAACTTTGAGCGGTTAAACTAAAACCATCGAAATATTATGAATACCATAATACAGATTAAATGATCGGTTAAAACGCTATGGATTGATCGCTATGGTTAGATGAGGCATGAGAGGTACATGTCGCCATCAGATGTATCGAAGCGGCCGAGATGCTCGAAAATATCTGAACACGTACTCTAACGGCTAGACAAAAGAGTCGTGTTCAGATATTTGTAAGCACCTTGTCCGTTCCGATATATCTGATGGCAACTGTACGGATTTACATATCACTCTAGCCGCGAGTGCGACTCCCGTTTTGCCCGAGAATTGTTCTTAAAATTCCAAGATGGCATTGAAAACAACATGCTTTTTTTTCAGGGGCGGCAGAATGGCAGAGGCACCGGTTGTACGGGTGGAGCATGGGGAGCTGCAGGGACGAGTGGTCGAGAGCCCTAGCGGGAAGGCTTTCTACAGCTTCCAGGGGATCCCTTACGCTAAACCACCGCTGGGAACCCTTAGATTCCAGGTATATAGCCATCCCTGTCTGTAACAGTGAGAATAACCGAGACACGAGTAGGGACGAGTGGTCGAGAGTCAGCAGGAAGACTTACAGCTTCCAGGGGATCAGTGATGCTAAACCATCACCGTGAACCCTTAGATTCCAGGTATATAGCCATCCCTGTCTGTAACAGTGAGAATAACCGAGACACGAGCAGGGACGACTGGTTGAGAGTCAGCAGGAAGACTTACAGCTTCCAGGGGATCAGTGATGCTAAACCATTACCGTGAACCCTTAGATTCCAGGTATATAGCCATCCCTGTCCGTAACAGTGAGAATAACCGAGACACGAGCAGGGACGACTGGTTGAGAGTCAGCAGGAAGACTTACAGCTTCCAGGGGATCAGTGATGCTAAACCATTACCGTGAACCCTTAGATTCCAGGTATATAGCCATTCCTGTCAGTAATAGTGAGAATAACCGAGACACGAGCAGGGACGACTGGTTGAGAGTCAGTGAGAAGACTTATAGCTTCCAAGGGATCCCTGATGCTAAACCACCGCTGGGAACCCTTAGATTCCAGGTATATAGCCATCCCTGTCTGTAACAGCGAGAATGATAGAGGCACCAGTCAGTAGTACGGGTGGAGCACTGCGAGCTGCAGGGACGAGTGGTCTAGAGCCCCAGCGGGAAGGCCTTCTACAGCTTCCAGGAAATCCCTTTACGCTAAACCACCGCTGGGAACCCTTAGATTTCAGGTATATAGCCATCCCTGTCTGTAACAGTGAGAATAACCGAGACAAATAACACTTGACCCTACTCATAGTGTTGTGTTCCTGCCGGTGAGTAAGGTTGCCAAAGCTCGACGAGGGGGGTGGGGTTAGGGTCGGCAACGCGCACGTAACTCCTCTGGAGTTGCAGGCGTACATAGGCTACGGAGACTGCTTACCATCAGGCAGGCCGTATGCTTGTTTGCCACCGACGTAGTAGTATAAAGACACGAGCAGGGAGGAACCTGGTGAGGAAGTCCAAGAAGTCTTGGACATTGGGAGGTGTGATATATTAATGCGTACCATTTGATCCAACAAAAGAGGGTGCAGAATAGGGAAAAAGACCTTTGCTAAAATCGGGATAAAGGATAAAGGTTAGCATGAATGAGAGTGAAAGAAAAATGTACTCCACTCATATCTGACCCTAGTAATCCGACTCTGGCTTTTATTGTATACATAGAATTTTCCGATTTTTTGGAAGGTAGCGTATGTAGATCCTGTCATCCAGACCTAAAAGAAGAATCGATTAGCACCTGTTTTTTGCCTCAGTAATTTATATGCGACACAAACATACCTAGAAAAATCCAACCCTTGTGGGTTGCGTAAAAACTAAATTGAAAAATTAAATTCCTTTTATAACTCTGTTAAAAATCTTGTGTTTTAATCTAACACAGCGAAGTTCCCCAGGAGGCTGACTGTCTCTTATCACTTATCATGTATTTGCCCAGATAAAGTTATCATTTCTCGAGCATTCAGCAAATATTTGTTTTGCTGAAATCGCTTTGCAGTTGTGGCGTCACCTACTTAAGACTTTTTAATATCATTCTTATGCAATAGTTTTATAATTAAGTACGTACGGTCGCCATCAGATATATCGGAACGGCGAAGGTGCCAACAAATATCTGAACACGCACTCTAACGCCTTGGCAATAGAGGCGTGTTCAGATATTTGTGAACACCTTGGCTGCTTCCATATATCTGATGGCGACTGTACTATGAGTCAACAGGAAGACATGAACTTAGACGTTATTGACGGAGTAAAGTGCGCTGTCTGTGGTTTGAAACTTTTTATCAAAGTAAAAAAATTGTTGTCGGTGTATTGTGTCGCCACCTATTTAATGTTTTTTTGATGGTCAATTTTCATACATATAGATTACTCTCCTTACCTCTACCTTCCATATGTCATAGATTTAGGCTGGTTTTAGTATATTTTCTATAGATATGCCGTTCGCGTGCGCCGGTTGCGCCTGTGAGAGACAGAACATATGCAATCGGCGAAATTAAAAACACGTTTTGAGATTCCTGATAACATACCAAACATAACCTATCATATCATATCATATCATTTATTCCATTGAATCATGTTCATTTGTACATTTTGGTCTTAAATATAGTCAAGTAGCAACCTAGTAGTAGTAGTAGTAGTAGTAGTAACCTACGTAATTTACCACCATATTCATAGCCGGGAATAAAAAAATATGAGACTGTGACAAGGACAAACAATAATAACGCTTTCTCTGGTACTACTGAAAGATACATAAGATACGTTCGGTCATTTCCCCCCACGGCTCGTGACTGATCCAGATATTCATGCTAGCCTTAGGATTTAACAACTGGAGACGTCTTGTCTATAATTTTGTACAAATCAGTCTGCCGATTTTTGCGGGGGAGGGGCACGTCAACGTCAGTCCATACAATACGTATGACCATTGACCGACGTTTCTGATAGAGGGGTAAAGCTCTTAAATGGCTCTTAAAGGCGATTCCTGTTGTTAAATCGTCCAAGGTATTTTTACTTTACTCTTTAGTAAATCAAACTATTTGTCTAATACTACAGTGCTGAATACTCTTGAGAAAAAAATTGACAGAAAAACAAAAATGGAGACATTAGGAACTAATGTTTTGTTGTCATTAGAGAATATCATCAAAAACAGCTTAATTCGTAATATTAGACAGATTGTTACACAATTTTTACATTTTATACAGTTGGTGAGTTTCCCTTTTATTAGATAGTACCTAATAGCTTAAGTACAAAATACTCCCAAAATTATTTCGTATCACGTATCATTCTAAAACATCATGTGTCCACAATTTGCAATTGGGTTTTGAAAAACCCATGTTCCATCTCATTCGGTGAATTCGGTCCCACACTGTCGAATATCACTGTTTTTTTATAAAATGTCATACGTAGATGACCCTTATAATAATTATAAAAAAATCCTTTCCATCAGATATTAAAAACTACGACGGTTTCACTGACGCATTTTTGATCATTCTCACGACATGTTTCGGAGACCCTAGGTTTTCGTTTTTTGTTTCAATGAGATAGAGTATTTCCATTATGCTTTCAATCTTCACGGTTTCAAACCAACCCGTACTCCACCATGAGTTAATTTAGCCCAAAAGCCTAAACATTAATCAAAAACTTGTAATTCCAGGCACCCCAACCCTTAGAGCCATGGGATGGCGTCCGTGACGCAACATCAGAAGGTAACATCAGCGCGCAAATAAAGTTCGATACCGATATGTACGAGGGCGACGAAAACTGTCTGTACCTCAACGTCTACACCCCTAACATAGACGGAGAATTCCTCCCAGTCATGGTCTACATCCACGGAGGAGGTCTGCAGTTCGGATCAGGGAGTGCCAGCGCAAGAGGAGCTGATTACCTTGTTGAAAAAGATGTTGTAGTTGTGACTATTAACTACAGGTGCGGAGCGCTCGGTTTCCTAAGCTTAAACACCCCTGAGATCCCTGGTAACGCTGGCTTGAAAGATATGATTGCAGCGTTGCGCTGGGTAAAAGAGAATATCAACAATTTCGGCGGTAATTCCGGAAATATAACGCTTTTCGGAGAAAGCGCTGGCGGTGCTGCTGTGTCTGTTCTCACAGCTAGTCCTTTAAGTAAGGATTTGATCAGCAAAGCCATAATTCAGTCTGGGTGTGGGCTCTCGAGCTGGGCATGGCAGAAACAGCCCTTAGAAAACGCTAAAAAGCTAGCGCATTTACTAGGCTGCGAGTCAGATGAAGCTGATGATATCCTGGAATTCCTAAGAGCGACACCTGCCAAGGAAATCGTTGAGGCCACTAGAAAACTGTATCCATCTGATATGATACTCGAAAGAGGATTATTAGGTTTTACTTTAGTTGTAGAGAAAGAGTTCCCTGGCGTGGAAGCCGCTATCACAGAGTCTTTCACAGATCTATTAACTTCTGGTCGCGTCGCTGAAGTCCCTGTCATGATCGGTTCGACAACATTGGAGTTTTTGCGTAAAGTCGACACAGATGACTTGCAAGTCTTTATTCCTCAGGAATTAAATGTACAGAGAAATTCTGAAGAGTCTTTGGAGATCGCCAACAAATTTAAAAGCTTATATTTCAAAGGGAATCATACGGCTATCGAAAATCTGAATGGGTATTTCGAACTGATCTCCGATAAACTCATAACCGTTGATACGCATAGATATGTCCAGTATTTGGTACATGCCACAACTAAACCAGTTTACTACTACAAGTTTGATTATGTAGGTGAATTAAATAATTCGAAGAAACTAATGGATTCTCTGAATGTTCACCACGCGGGGCACGCGGATGAATTGGGATATCTGTTCAAGATGGATTCGCAGAATGGAGTCGAGCCCACAGCCCAGGATGTTAAGATGAGGGAGAGGATGCTGCGACTTTGGACCAACTTCGCTAAGTCAGGGTAAGGATAAATTATGTACGAGTATAATCCAGTGATCGGAATTGGGTTAGCCAAAATATCTATTCCTTGCAAGAGGTAGTGTATTGTTTGCTGGTTCTGGCGCACGTTTCTTAGCGGTTGGTTTTGTAGCTTGTGGTTTACAAATGTATGGAGTTTGTATGGGAGAGGAAGCTTTATAACAGTTTACCGGCAATAATACACTACTTCTTGCAACGAATAGGAATTTTAAGTCACCCAATTCCGATCACTGACAATGTCTCTTGTCTACATATGTGGTCTTATCGTGAAACATCCCATCAACAGAGTTTGACCGGTCGTCTCGTCTTAACATTTCATCTCATTTAAATTCGCTTCTTTTGCGAGACTTACTTTAACTACACCTGGTAAATTTATATTGTAATGTTTCGATAGTAGGTACTTACAGGTAATTAGTGTAATTACATAAACTAGTTATCACGCAAAATAGTGTCTAGAGCTGAACTAGATAAACTTGTTTATTTACTTATAAAGACTAATTCGTAGACAATTTTTAATGAAACATTTTACAAAAGAGGCCTTTAATCTAGCATTAACCTTCTAAAGCCCACGATTTTACCTTTATTACTAATACACTGCACCGAAGTGCTAATCATGTTCAATTATTGGACCACTCGCATTTAACATACACTTTTCACTTAATTCCTGTTACGCTCCAACCCTTTGTGCCCAAATCTCCCCTACAGTGTTTTCGATTTGCTCCGGATCTTTGCCTCCTTTCTCCAATTTCTCATATTTTGAAGATCCTCTTCCACGCAGTCTGTCTACCGTTTTTAGGGTTCCTTACCCAAAGGTAAAACGGCACCCTATTACTAAGACTCCGCTGTCCGTCCGTCTGTCACCAGGTTGTATCTCATGAACCGTGATAGCTAGACAGTTGAAATTGTTGCCGCTATAACAACAAATACTAAAAAGTACGGAACCCTCGGTGGGCGAGTTCGACTCGCACTTGTCCGGTTTTTTGGGTTGTCTTATGGTCTATATAGTTTAGTCGCCTTCGAAACCGGGATTCTTTCCATTTATTTTATTTATTTAATCTTTATAGCACATAAGAAAACACTGTACAATAAGCGAACTTAATGCCGTAAGGCATTCTCTACCAGTCAACCTTTAGGCAAAGCAGATAAGTTGTAGGCGTAAGAACATGAGGTATAGATGACACAATTAGGTGCAAGTACGAACACAATACAATCATAAGAAATACACAAATATAAACATACATAATATATAAATAATATTGATACAAATACATATACTTACATATACATACATATATATATGAAATCAGATGAACTTACAAAGCAGAAACACTAAGATTTTCCAGTACTGCCAGCAAAGTGCTCACTTAAGGATTTTTTTAAAGCAAACCTGTTCGGACACTGTCTAATTTTGACAGGGAGACTATTATAGACAAAGGCGAGCTGTCTGAATAGAGAAACAAAGTTTATTTATCTTTCAATTCAAATTAAATTCAAATTTCAATTTATTTCTAGCAATCCAACCCCAGACGAGAACCACTACATCACCGTGACCTGGCAACCGGTCACCAAGGACAACCTGTACTACCTGAACCTGAGCAACGAACTGTCCCTCAACACTAGTCCTGACAAGGAAAGAATGGCCCTTTGGGAAGATTTGTACAGCAGGCATTTCAAAATCTGGGAGCACCCTCAAGTCAATAATGAAGAGACGCCTGTTAAAACGCAAAAAGTGGAGCCTTTGATTGGTAAGCATTTCTTCTTACCTACCTGCCTATACCTATTTTTGGCACCATGACACGTTGCACCCAGTTTTTAGATAGGTGCTGCCGCCAAAGGTAGGTGCTATTGACTGTTACTTTTCTGTGCCATGCATTGGACACACAATAGTTGGTACTACCTTCAACCTTTGGACCCGGGTATGTCCTTATTAAACTACGTCCAAAAGAGAGGTATGGAATGTCATCTCGCTTTGTGTGGTAGGGCACGGCACAGCGGATGTTATTCCAGATCTAGAGCAGAGCCCAACTGGGGAAGACCTTACAGAAAACAGCAGCCAAATAACACTAGACTCTACTCATAGTATTGTGTGTCAACGAGAGTGTGGAGTGTTAGGGTCGGCAACGCGCATATAACTCCTCCGGAGTTGCAGGCGTACATAGGCTACGGAGACTGCTTACCATCAGGTATGCTTGTGTGGTATGCAGGTATTGTCTTTTTTTTCAAACGTGCCACTGACAGGATTTTTTCAAATAATAATAAGCAGGTGCTGCGCGTTACATTTCACGTATGCTCCCCTGCGCATTAAATGATCTACTAGTGCCACCTTGTGGCGTGAAACGAAAACTTAAACTTGACATAGAAACTTCGCTGAAATAAACCGGCGACTCCTGACACCTATAGTTCACGCATATATTAAGACATGATTTATCATTTTCTTTTCAGAATCAGAGACAATCGAGCCCGAACCGGTCACAACCGAGCCAGAACCAGTTAGTACCAGCCCAGAACCAGTCACAACCATCCCAGAACCAGTCACAACCATCCCAGAACCAGTCACAACCATCCCAGAACCAACCAGTCCCGTAGAAGAACCAGCACATGAACCGGTACCAGTAGCTAAGCCACTAGTAGAAGTAACTCCGGAACACAATGGCGCTGTGAACGGCACAAACGGCGACGTAGAAAGGAAACCGAGGCCATCCAACGAGATCAAAATGGTCCAAAACGGGAACGGGGTGCCTAAAGATGTGATCCGTGCCAACGATCCGCCTGAAGACGATTTGCCGAAAAACATTGGGGTCAATAAGTTTGTGAATTTCTTCGAATCACTCGGCGGCAAGAAGTGATGCCATTTTATATTTGTTTTTTTTGATTTGACTTTTTTTTTATTGTAGACAAAATGATACATGCGCATATACATAGAATATTTACTTCAGCCGTCAAATTGCGAGTACTTAATTGTGATTACATTACGCGTCTTAGTATCGCTTTGTCTATGATTTTTATTATAGGTTGTGTATTTATTGTCTTGGATAATATGATATTTGTATAAGATTGTTTGAGGCAATCGGTAAAACTCTGGTCGGATATAATTCAGATAAGACTATTTTAAACATTCCAGTTATTTATTATTCTTTTAAACAGTACAGTGAGCGGCAAAAGTATTGAAAAACGTCGTGTATTGTACGTGTTAAACTAAATAATGACACAATTTGCATACTTGCAATAAAATGTACTATTACAGTCTGTTACTTCTGCTAATGTTGTTGACTGTACCTTTACCATAACTAAGAAGTCCTATCTTAGATCATTCTGTAACATTTTCATTTGAAAACTAGTCTATTAGATATGTGGTTGTCATTAGCAGTGATCGGAATTGGGTGAGCTAAAATACCTATTGTTCGCAAGAAGTAGTGTATTACTGCTGGTTCTGGCGATTCAAAGTGTGTTAATGTCCAATCTAACAGAATAACATAAAAAAATTACAATAATAACATTGGTATTTTTTATTTTATTGGTAGAGTAGGTGCACAACACTTACAATACATTTTGAATCACAGTTCCACAATGAGAAATCGGATAAAAATGAGATTTTAAAGTGCGTTAAACTGTTATCAAACCCTCTCCCATACAAACTCCATGTGTTAACCATAAGCTACATCACCAACCGCAAAAAGAAACGTGAGCCAGAACCAGCAATAATATACTACTTTTTGCAAAGAATTGGTATTTTAGGTCACCCAATTCCGATCACTGATCATTAGGCATTATTTATTGTTAAGAACAACATGCCATTTAAATTTGAATTATTATAATAATATTTTTGACCATTCAAAGTATTTAAAGTTGTTACTTAGAATGGTATTTAAGTAAAATAACTTTTTATCAGTCTTCTTATATAAATAATGGTTATAGGCATATTCTTCATGATCAACATTCCAAATTATATTATTTATATTTATGTTGTACATGTGCTAATAATTATATTGACTTTATAAATAGTTTTACATTAGTTTGCGAAAGAATGTGTATTTTTATATATCTACCATTAATTAGTAAATAAATTATGAAAATACCTGGTGTTTTATTTATGTCGGAGAACGGGTGAATTGTGCCATCTATCGTAGCCTCGGTTTTATCTTTCTGTTCTCAGATACACACCGAATGGTGAAATAAATCCTTAAGAAATGTTCAATGAAGTATCTGGGCTATAACCGCGAAAATTCTTTAATTGCGGGCATTTTTCTCTCGTCACTCTAATTACGTCTTAGTAAGAGTAAAAGAGAAAGATCCCCGCAATTTGCGATTTTCGGTTTTTGCGGTAGGCCCCCTATTATTTAAACATTAATTTATGTTTATTTTCTAACAGAAGTGCCAATTACATCCACACTTTATCAGGCCTGATATCAGACCCGATTTCGGGCTCGAGAAATAATATTTTTCCGTTTCACCAAATATCTGCATCATAGTTTACAATATTTAATATGTAAAAAAAAGAGTTCATATGCAAAAATATCAAACAATGAACATTTCTGGGCTCCTACCGGGAAAATCGAAGTTCGTCAATTGCGGGCATTTTTCTGTCACTCTAATTACGTCTTAGTAAGAGTAAAAGAGAAAGATCCCCGCAATTTGCGAATTTCGGTTTTCGCGGTAAGCCCCCTGGCAATTAGAGACAAAGTATTTTTTACATTTCAAATATTGTTAACCATGTGCTGATATTCCGTGAAACGAAAACGATGATCAGGCCCGAAATCGGGAAGTATGGATGTAATTGGCGCTAGAATCGGAAACAAAAGAAAGTCAGGAAACTTGGGAAAGAAAACATATTTATTTTTGAAGTGAAATCTTTTTTAGCAGCGTTGTGCACTTTTTGTGATGGAGAAAAAATGTTAAACTCGCGAATGAAATTCGTAAGACGGACACGTGACCTTCGAAAAACTGTTACAAATAGATTCGAATCAAAAAATTTCGTTTCTTATTTCAGCTACTATAAACCCATCGTATCAGTTGTAGAGATTGGCGATGATGGTTCTAGTAATGATGATGATGTAAGAGTCGTTGAAATTATGGATGGAAATTGATTTTTCTGAGAGATAAACTTTTTAATGTTAAATAATTGTAATAGTTCTGAAGTGTTAAATTTTCAATGTAATATAAATTGTCGTTTGTGTACGATAGCGCAATAAATGAATAGCCGGGTTTACACAGAGCGAGCATACGCGCGAGGCAGGCCGTTTTGTGCGTAAGGAAATTGCCTCGCGCGTATGCTCGCTCTGTGTGGACCCGGCTAATATTGTATTTTACCACATAAATGATAATACTTTTATACTGATAATTAAAGCAATTTGTGCAAAATTATTCCCTAACCATTCCAAAATATCAAAAATGCACAACGTTAATATTCAAGTTTTCACTTCTGCCGGCACTCGCGGAGTGCAACTCGTTGTTTTTTTTTTATTTATTGCATGACCATACAAATCAAAATTCCTTCAGTAGTATAGGAATTAAATCTCCATGTACCAAAAAATGACATCAAAAAACCAACCCTAGAATACTTGAAAAAAATATCAAATCATAGACAGCGCTCGTCACTCCGTCAATAAGGCCTAGGTTCTTAGCTATTCTGGAGAGAGTTTGAACTATTATTTATACTATTTATAGCTGATAGCTGGACACTTTTGCAACAGTTCTACCATAAGAGATTTAACACCTTTTAATTCCGCACTCCGTAATTACATGAAAGAAAAGAAAAACAAAACATGTAAATTTTGAAACTTGCCATAAACAAAAATAATTGACAAGACACGATATAATGTTTCCAGTACTAGATGATCTACTAATTTCGTAGAAAATGAGTGAGACAAAAATAAAAAAAGCGGCCAAGTGCAAGTCGGACTCGCCCATGAAGGGCCATTTATGACGTATCAAAAAAAAAACTACTTACTAGATCTCGTCAAACCACTTTTTGGTGGAAGTTTGCATGGTACATCATATATTTTTTTAGTTTTATCAATCTGTTATTTTAGTAGTTATGGGGGGGAACACATTTTACCACTTCGGAAGTGTCTCTCGTGCAAACTATTCAGATTAGAAAAAAATTATATTAGAAACCTCAATATTATTTTTGAAGACCTATCCATAGATACCCCACACGTAAGGGTTTAATGAAAAAAAAAAAAATGTTGAGTTTCAGTTCTAAGTATGGGGAACCCCCAAAATTGATTGTTTTTTTTTTAGTGTGAAAATCTTAATGCGGTTCACAGAATACATCTACTTACCAAGTTTCAACAGTATAGTTCTTATAGTTTCGGAAAAAAGTGGCTGTGACATAAACGGACAGACAGACGGACATGAAGAATCCATAAGAGTTCCGTTGTTTACCATTTGGCTACGGAACCCTAGAAATGAATATAAGTTTATCAATCACCTTTTCATTAGAAAAAAGCGCGAAATTCGAATGTTCTATCAGAGGACAACTCTTTGCGCATACATTTTTTGTTTAATTTGCCGCCTTTTTCTTTACCATTAGTAAAAAAACATAATTAATATTACGGTTTCTACAAATTAACTGTACTGCCCGCGTAGCCAACGTGCCAATTGTTAACACTCCGTAGCGAACGAAACGCAACTGCCACTGTTACACGAATATGGAAGAGTGATAGAGAGAGATGACTAAGATACGCTACAGAACGTTAACGATTGGCACGTTGGCTACGCGGCTTGAAAGCAGAATGAGTACACAAGCAAATGTAATTGTACCAGTGTGCTGTGCTGATATTTGGAGAAACGGAAAGATTTTCTTTCTCGGACCCGAAATCGGGTCTGATTTCAGACCTGATAAAGTGTGGATGTTATTGGCACTTTAGTAAATTCTAGTACGATGTTAGTAGAATTTTTACTTGTCAAATGGAAGTATAAGTATGGCAACCCAGCTATAATGGCCGCCGCCATCGCCGTTGCAACGTTATTTGTGTGACAAGTCATGTCATTTTTGTCCATGATATATGCGAAAATCCAATGGCAGATTATTTCTTCGGGTTCGATACTTCGTCATCGGTAAGCTTGTTAAGTTTTCTTCTCGTCAGAAAAGCAGAATTAGCGAAGAATAAGCTTTAACTCTCTTACATAGTGGTCGTGCCAGCGTGCTATATTTCAAAGTTATGACTCAATTCGAGCCAGTTTTCATAACTTTCTAGCCTTTCTACGCGTCATTTATTAGTATTAAAGCCCTTTTGTCGCGTCCTATAACTTTTAGCCCTATAATATCAAAGTTCTGGATGGCAAAATACTTTAATGCTGTGTCGTGTATAACATATATGTACCAAGTGCCTTCATTCTGTTACTTGTTTACATCCAAGCTGCAAACATATTTGTCACAAATGTAGGTTTCGAATGTCTCCGCTCGTCTTTCATCCTTGAAATCTTTAAAAACATCTACAAACAACATTGTTACTTGTTCTTTATGTGATTCTTACATGATCTTACTACTATAACATGAATTATATTTGAAAGATGATTTCATCATTATGAAACGCATAATAATATATACCTTGTGGCTGTAAGTATATCCTGGAGCTATTTCCATACTGCTTACTTAAATAAAGTATCAGCCAATGACATATCTTGTTTTTTTAGAATCGTTTTTAGTCGATGCCTAAATTTTCATATTGTAATATCAGAAGGAGTGGACCTCATAACCTATTCGCAGGCATACATCAGTCCTGTATTGTTTTGAATGACAGCTTCTTGTAAATTATTTGATTTCGGATCTTCATATAGATACTTTCCTGCACCTCCCAGTTCAGAAGACACAGATATTTGTAATAAAGTTTTATTAGTTTCTTATTGATCTGATCTTGGATGGAGAAATTATTTTATTGCTATTTGATCCTTATAAAAAGAGAAGCTAGACTTTGATATTTGGCTTCTTTATAAGAGTTTCTTCTCTCTTGGTTTAGGTTTAAAGATATTTATGTCATAAAAAACAAAAGTAAATTACACGAGAACTGAGTTACAAAGTAAAAGTAATCTTAACACATTCAACGCTGTGGTTTTATTTTGGATACTAAAATCACCCACTTGTGCCCAGCTCGGTAGGGAAAGGCTTAACTATGGTAGCATACAAAGTCGCTCGAGAGGTACATGCTTATGCTACAATTTTTTTAAGGTGGGTAGTGGTTAAACACATTCATTGCTACCCAGCCAAACAAGACATCGGAGCCAGGCCACAAAAATGTTGTCATTCGGGTCGTCCGGCCTGGGAACGACATAAAATTCCCGATAGTCGACTTTTTGGCACTGAATGTGTTAAAATGTATAGAGCTGTACCTTCATATGTAAACATTTTTTTCCCTAATCATGTTCTTATCTTCGGTAACATGATGAAACCCTTGTATGTTATTTTTCTGGAGCTGAACCAACAAAGGTTGCGAAATTACTGGAATGCCACTTACCAGATTAATTAAACCAAAAATATTACTTTGCTAATATGCGAAAAAATTAATAAAAAACCAAAAATATTGTTTGCTATTTTGCGGATCAGCAAAGAAATATTTTGGTTCAATTAGTATGGATTTCTGCAAAGTAATGCCTGATTCTATTAATTACTTACCAGATTCTCTGGCTGCAGATGTTGGCAACCAGCATTTTTACAATTTATTGAATATTCATGTGGGTTTCCTGGCTCCTCGATTTCTAAAATTTACAAAAAATCCAAATAATTGGATCTGCTTACAAAATTTCACTAAAATCGGTTGTATGACAACGTTAGACGAGAACAGTGGGACAGCCAGACACATGAAATCATTTTTCCCAACCTGAAACACATGCTCTGTGTTTTTTTTGTTTATATTAGCATAGTCAGCAAACAAGCAGACGAGCCGCCTCATGGGAAGCAGTCATCGTCGCCCATGGACATAAGCAGCACCATAAGAGCCACTTACGCGCTGCCGACCCTTGAGAACCCTAAATACCCGCTAGAACATGTGCCTACGCCAATTCTAGGGATTATAGATGCCAACACTTCCTACAAAACCGGAGTTGGACAGCGATTCAGGAACGAATCATGGTGTATCTTTCTAATGTATGGCACTATCCTTTTTGGCTATTTAGGGTTATCAAAATATAAGTCAATATCTTATCTGTGGTCGTACACGCATAGGAACGTCAAATTTTGCCAACCCTAATGCGGGCTTTCCACTAAAAAAGGGTAATGGGCGGAAACGGAGCTAGCGAACTGAGCGGACCGGAGGAAATTAGCTGTGCACTTCCACTAAAAAAGAGTTTCAGCATTTGCCTTCCACTGCCAGCGGATCTTGCGGAGCGAGCGAGGCTGGAAATTGAGGCTGGGTCAGATGAGCGAGTTTGTGAGCTTCCATTAGAAGCGGACTTTGCGGAGTAACCTGGCACTCCTGGCAGCCAGTATCAGACGAACCGTCGCAGAAACAAGTACTGCACCTTTCTTGAGAAGGTATCGCTTGATGTTGGCCCAATACCTTTCAATCGGGCGAAGTTCTGGGCAATTTGGCGGGTTCATGTTTTTCGCATTATAAATAACATTCTCATTATCAAGCAAATTTAAAGTGGCTTGACATCTTTTTTATCCCCTCGGCGATAATCCTTGTCATTAACATTCCATAAACAAGGATACGCACGAACAGCTTCAATAAATAACTCCATGTTCCGCAAGGTTCCGGCGAGTACTAGACCGTGAAGGGGTAGGGGTGGTTGTAGGGGGCGGGGGTCTGACCGGAGTCCGTTCAAAACTAGCGCGCGACGCCATGAAGCAGCGGACCCATTTTAACTCGCTCAGTCCGCTCCGCTTACTCGCACGCGGTGGATGTACTTGTATGAAAATCAGTGTTGCTAGTCGAGCGGACTCCATGCGGATTCCGCTCGACTCTTCGAACTCTTTTGTGACTCTTTGAACTCATTTAGTCCGCTTCGCTCACTCTTATTCAGTGGAAGCAAAGATATGCAGTTCGCCATTGCTAGTTAAACGGACTCCGTACGGAGCCCGTTCCGCTCGCAGTGGAAGGCGGGCATAATAATTGCTCGGGGCAATGCTGAGCCGAACGGAGCCAAAAAAACCCGAAACGAGGAGTGTCGCCCCACTGGTTCTGGCTTCTAATTGATCAGTGGGCCACCAATCCATTAATATACTGTATTCTACTCCATAGTATAACATACAGATTATTACAGATGTTTTTTTTCAGAACTTAAATGACGACGAAGGAGCCGGCGAGCCGTCAGAAGATGAATATGACGCACTCAACGATGAGACCTTTGGGCAGGGTAAGTACCACAGATGCTGGTGGAGAACAGCTCAGAATAGGAAAGAGTGGGAAGAATTAGGGGAAGCCTTTTCCGCGTACGCGACACGCAAATAAATATATAATATTACTATATTAGGAAAATTATGAAATAAAGGCTATTACTATTATTATGCCTTGTATGGAGCCACTCCGCTGCATTCCAGCACCATGTGAGAGGTTCTCTTCTGTCTCCATGCACCCTCGGCCAGGGACAGGAACCGCTTACAATTATAACGGTTTTTAAGCGAGGTTTTTTAATGCTGGTTTTGAGTAACCATATCATTCTTGTTAAGCTTATCAACGGCTTATTGCTTAAACAACTAACCGGAACGTTGAAATTAATTCGTGTTAACTCAATACCCAGTCAGAACCCTGGTTTTAGCGCTAAGCGGTTACGAACTCGACGCAAAATATATTGATCCTTATTATCATAGCTCCTCGATTCATTTTTATTTGAAAAACCCGAACGTCGTTCCTGTGAGTTAATCAAGTTAAGCCGAAACCCTATCCTATAGGGCAGGGGTTCCCAATCTTTTTCACCATGCGGCGCAGTTACAAGTTTAGTATTTTGCAACGGCGCCCTTGTAAATTTAAAATCACGGTCGAAAAAGAGTGACACAACGCTATATTATTTACCGATGCGAGCGCTCAAATAGGTACCCGCGAATATTTGTGGTTTCGGATAATGATAGAACTCACGGCGCCCCTCTTTACTTTCTACGGCGCACCAGGGCGCCGCGGCGCACACTTTGGGAACCCCTGCTATAGGGTTAATAAGTTATTCACCATTCAACGCAAACAATACTGGGCTAAAGTTTAATACATATGCGACTTTTTTTTTTATTGGAGTTCTTCGAATAATATTGTACTACACAGGTTTGCTCCGACGCACGCGCCGTCCGGCAGACCAACAACCGGTTAAATTAGTCAATAGAAACCGCTTCATAACCCTTTTAAAACCCTATCAAAACTCTAACCCAATAAAATTTGGTTTGTTAGGCTTAACCCAGTTGAAACGCTTACCCCGTAAACAAGTCAAACAAACCCTAATCCAAATCATTTACGAAAGCGCTTAAGGTAAAGAAGGGGTTTTCCAGTCCCTGCCTTCGGCATAGGGGACTGTCTGTGACTTATGGTCTCTGTTTTTGCAACAAATAAATATGTATTTTATTTCCACAGCGGACGGCTTCGATTTCGAGGAGCACGAGCATATGGCTTCTCAGCTCGAGAGCAGCCGCCGCCACAACAGCACCCTGGACGATGCCAACATGCAGCTGGGTAAGTACAGGCAGCATAGTTTGCATCAAAGAGAAATTTAAATTGAGTTGGATTGACAAAGAAAGCTTTGTAGCCACAGTAAATTTACTGTAAATTTTCGATACATGCTTAAAACTTTTAGAACGCCATTTGACTTTGATCCTTATTCTTTCACAGATATGTGTTAAATTTTGTTGAATATCTTAAACTTGCAACATCTTCCCGGGCATCGGCTAAAGGTTGTGGCTCCATCGCTCAAAACGATGCCGCCATACCTTTGGCCTTTGATCTACCACCACCACTTTGATATTTAACAAATTTAATAAGGATCAAAGTCAAATGGCGTTCTAATAGTTTTAATCATGTGCCGAAAGATGGCAGTAAATTTACTGTGGCTACAAAGTTTTCTTTGATAATCCACCTCAATTTTTAATTCTCTTTGCTTGTATCAAACTTGAAGTTATTGACAATATTTATATTATTTTCCTATTTTAAACAAACAGTACGGCCAAGTGGGTAGTGACCCTGCTTATGAAGCCGATGGTTCCAGGTTTGAATCCCGGTAACGGCATTTGTTTGTGTGATGAACACATATTTGTTCTTGAGTCATGGGTGTCTTTCTATGTATATAAGTATGTATTTATGTGCATAAGTCTCAAATGGTCAAACCAAATAGATGTGCTAAGAAAAAGACTAGCTAGTGCTGGTTATGCGTTAAGAAACCTATCCAAGATTTTGAATCCAACAGACCTGAGGGCAGTTTATTTTGCACATTTTGAGAGCATTCTAAGATACGGTCTGGAGGTATGGGGTAACAGTGTTCTAATAAATACCATCTTAATATTACAAAAGAAAGCTGTAAGATGTATTGATAAAGCTAAGCCCCTGGAACACTGTCGCCCACTTTTTGTTAAACATAAGATAATGACCGTCATTTCATTATACATCTTCTTAATTAGCATATTTATTTACAAAAACAAATCTAATTACAAGTGTAAATCCAATAACAGATTGCATGCCTTAAGAAATAACAATGATATTATTTTACCAAAATCAAATAATTATATTCATTTTAAAAGAAGTATTGAGTACAATGGAATCAAAATTTTTAATTTTTTAAGTAATGACATAAAAGAGTGCACTAATTTAAATGAATTCACAAAAAGGCTAAAATGTTATTTAATAAACAGACCTTATTACTCCTTGCAGGAATATTTCCAGAAACTGTATGAATAGTAATAATATTTTATTTAAATTTGTATAATACTCGTAATAATTTTCTTAGCTTCAGAATTACCGAACTATTAGCTATAGAAATTTAATGTCATCGTAAACTTAGGCTAAATGTATTACCTAGTGTAAGTTTTGCATGCCAAGTGTGGCAGAACATGCATTCATGTAACCTATCTACTGACATGACAAATTGTAATATCTGTGTAATGTTCTAGCAAAATAAATGATTCTGATTCTGATAAGTAAGTTTGGGGCAAGGTCGATCTGTGTAAGATTGTCCCCAAATATTTATTATTATATCATTGTTCACTAGCGAAAGAGTGGACTGTATGTCGAAAAAAAGGGGCGATAGGGAATGAAATTTAGGGGTCGGTTGAGCAAGAAAGTTGTGTTGCGATAAAATTAAATTACTGAATTGAGCTTGAGTGTAAAAAACAGTGTACGTCGAAGTTACCTTCCAGTCCGGAAGTTGTGGGGTGAAATCGTCGGTCGCCGCTGAAGACCGCTGGTGGCGATTCCGGCTGTCCTTGTCGCAAGCTAGAAGTAAGCTTAGAACCGTTACCTTGAGTCATCCAACTTAGACCTCGGATTTTCCACTTCACGGATGTGCACGGCGTCCTTCGGCTACACAACACTGATACTAAATATGTACTAATAATGTTACTGGTAGTAGTGCTTTGGGTCAACGCGAAAATAATAACGAGAATAGCGGAACGATGTGATCTAGTGGTAGGTTTGTGACACACTGGCTGTCAACTGTATGACAGGGCAACAGTTTATTTTTTTGAATATTTGAATGTCAACTGTGACATGGTGTTGCCACAGTGAATACAGAAAGTATATTATTAAGGCCTAACTGAACAATCATTATTTTGTATAATTATATATATATTTTTATCATTTTCAGAAGCGTCACTATCCCAGCTAGTGCTCGATGAAAGTGAACACACCTCAGCACTCGGTTCGAGCGTGTGGAGACACGATGCGCCTTTTGCGTACCAACCACCACAGACGCAGACGGTAAGCTGTATGGTTTACTTATTTTTGCGTACCAACCACCACAGACGCAGACGGTAAGCTGTATGGTTTACTTCTTTTTGCGTACCAACCACCACAGACGCAGACGGTAAGCTGTATGGTTTACTTCTTTTTGCGTACCAACCACCGCAGACGCAGACGGTAAGCTGTATGGTTTACTTCTTTTTGCGTACCAACCACCACAGACGCAGACGGTAAGCTGTATGGTTTACTTCTTTTTGCGTACCAACCACCGCAGACGCAGACGGTAAGCTGTACGGTTTACTTCTTTTTGCGTACCAACCACCACAGACGCAGACGGTAAGCTGTATGGTTTACTTATTTTTGCGTAACAACCACCACTGACGCAGACGGTAAGCTTAATGGTTTACTTCTTTTGGCGTACCAACCACTACAAACGCAGACGGTAAGCTGTATGGTTTACTTCTTTTGGCGTACCAACCACCACAGACGTAGACGTAAGTCAGAGTTACACACAATGTTTTTTATCAGTAATCAGTCATCACACTTGCGAAAATGAAATTTGATTCTATTCACAATTTTATAAATAGAAATTTAATTTCATTTGATATTTACCAGTAGCTTTTCGGTGAAGGAAAACATCGTGAGGAAACCGGACTAACCCCAATAAGGCCTAGTTTACCCTCTGGGTTGGAAGTTCAGATGCAGTCACTTTCGTAAAAACTAGTGCTTACGCCAAATCTTGGGATTAGTTGTCATGCGGACCCCAGGCTCCCATGAGCTGTGGCAAATTGCCGGGACAACTCGAGGAGGAAGAAGACATATAGAGTTTTAAGTTTATTGCGAAACAATGTTACTGGACGACAGCTAATTAATAAATAAATTAGTTGCCAGATAACATTTCCTACAAAACTTAGGACTTTATCTACCAGTTATGCTTATTTGAAGATTGTGAAACACAAACGATGAGTTTATTCGTCAGATAAGTCGCAAGTAGCTTATTTAGGACTTTACTTGTACATTGTGAACCAGGGCCTAAGTATATTTAATAGGGAATATTACGCAAAACTCTGCGTAGGGGGCGCCACTACCACAATCCATCATAATCTGAGGGTCTACCGCGAAACAAGAAAATCGAAATTTCGTTATCTAACCTCTCTATCACTCTTGCATATTCGAGCGATGAAGAGGCAGATAACTAAACTTCGATTTTCGCGTTCCCCGGTAGGCCCTTTGTAATCAAAGCCATCAATGTCATATTTTATTATCTGTGAAAACTTGTCAAAAAACAGTTTAACACAGTATGTATAAGTTACTCTACAGTTTACCAAAGGTGCTAGTGCTGCACTCTGGCGGCAGAACATTGCAGTAATACTCCCTATTGATTAATTAAGATATCTTTAACTTTGACGACCGGTCTGGCCTAGTGGGTAGTGACCCTGCCTATGAAGCCGATGGTCTCGGGTTCAAATCCTGGTAAGGGCATTTATTCGTGTGATGAGCATGGATATTTGTTCCTGAGTCATGGGTGTTTTCTTTGTATTTATAAATATTTATATATTATATATATCGTTGTCTAAGTACCCTCAACACAAGCCTTATTGAGCTTACTGTGGGACTTAGTCAATTTGTGTAACAATGTCCTAATTTTTTTTTTTTTAACTAACATGTACAATGTTTTTAGCCCGCACCGATCCTCAAGAATGTGTGTACGGTGGAGGAGATCGAGCGGCAGCTGCGGCAGAAGCAGGCGCCATTTCCACCCTCGCAGAACTACTTCCAGGTATGTCGCTAAATTAAATTAACCGTTTTTTGACATTTGTATTATACACGGTGCCCGTGAGCATTGCGAGAGATTTTAACAGTATATTCCTGATCATATTTAAAGACTAATATGTGATATAAACTTTTTTGGAATTCGCTTAATATCAGAGTTAAAGCCACTTACAAAAATAACATCTTTTTGTAAGTGGCTTTAACTCTGATATCTATCTGTTTATCCTAAATCACAGGTTCGCCTACTTAGGAAACAGACCTTCTGGTTTACTTTTAAGAATCCTTTTGTACAAGTTATTGCTTATGAAATTAGTTTTTTAAGAATTCTTTTGTACAAGTTTGTTTGTTTATGAATTAAAAAAAAAAAAAAATCTTTTTATTGTTACTTAGTGCAAAACGCCTTTTTGATGGTGATGTAGCCACTATAGGGACCTTGCGCGTTGGAGGGTCTGCCATCTTGTGGCCTGAATCGGAACCATAAACATGCACATGTACACGTCACGTGTTTTCTTGTGCATAGTAGGTTCTGCCATCTTGTGGGCTACATCGGAACATCACATTTACGCCTCGAGACAAAAATCTGATGGCTCCGATTCTGCCTCCTACAGTTCATGCACGCTCCCTATGGGACCTAGTGCAAATATCGATGGAAGGTAGAGTCAAGGAATAGAAACTCATTAGGCAGAATTGTTGCAAAAGTGTCCAGCTGTCAGCTATAAATAATAGTTCCAAATCTCTCCAGAGTTGCGCTAGAGTAGCTAAGAACCTAGGCGTTTTTGACGGAGTGAAGTGCGCTGTCTGTGATTAGATCTTTCTCTCAAGTATTCTAGGTATTGTAGCGCCACCTATTTATGGTTTTTTGTCGCACACTTTTGGGAATATTGAGATTTTGTTCCTTGCCTCTACCTTCCATACAAATATCCTTGTTGATAGATGTCAAAAAGTGACAAGTAACACTGCAAAATAATTGCTTTTACAAAAAAAGATCAAATTATTATTGAGATTTACAAATCTTGTCTTGTTGTCTTGGCCTCAGAAATGCGTGGTTACAATCTCTCGGGTTCCTCGTGGGCACCTTGTACGGTCACGTCTGAAAATATAAATACGGACAAAGTGTCAAAAATATCTATACACTAACTTAATGTATGGGCAATAAGGTCGTGTATACATATTTTCGGCACTTTTTTCGTACCATACATAAGAAGCACAAAAAATACTTCTATATTTATTTAATTACCTACAAATGACTCTTTTTATTGATTCATAGTCGTATATAGTTTCTATTTTTCTCCGTGAGCTTCTACGGATTATCGTCTTATCTATTGTTTAAAAACCGCAAAGGCGCGTGCCACTATGAAAAAATGGTGAAGCCGCATAGGTAGCGTTTATTGAATTACTACTCTATTGACCACGGAATAAGATTCATTATGAACTAATACAGAATTCTAACAGAATAGCTGTCTGATCTCAATTGGTGCGTCTAAGGTAGGCGACTAAACGCTCTCAAACCAGCTTAACTTGTGACACTGCGATCCGAAACAAAGATACGTATTCGAAGACCTCGCTTGGTAATGCGAGCGCACGGCTAGCTAGCGCCAAGGAAGCAATGTTATGTTTCTCGAAGAGCAGGTAAAAAACAGGGCTGGATTTTCACACAAATATATTTGGGTGGTTTTACGTTCTTTAATTTAAAGAGATAAAACATAACACTATTGAATCTGGATTGCATCTGTAAAGTGGGTTTAATAATTGTTTATCATGAAATCATATAAATAAAAGACAAATCCTCTAAATTGCACAACCTTGAAATAACATTTACAGAAAGCCATACATAATACATGAAAACACAGGTGACAGCAGGCGATCTTATTGCTAAAGAGCGATCTCTACCAGACAACCTTAACCTTTTTCCAGGCCGCACCAATCTACAAGGTTTTCCCAAAAAAGCCAAATATATTCCAATTAATCCAGCTTTGATGATTCATTTGAAGACGAGTAACATTTCCTGAAAGTGTAATCTAATTTGAACCTAAAATCGGAATGCTAAAGTTGAAATTCTAATGGCGCGTATGTGGTCGATAAATCGTACTATGTCTGGAAAAGGGTTAAGGTAGTGGAGAAATGAAATTATTAATTTAACTATTTAGTATGTGCAAAAAATAAAATAGGTGAAAATAAAAGATTAATCACACAATGAATACTATAATTTCCCAGCCGCGATTCCCTCCCGTGATCCTGCAGCGGCCCCCGGGGCTGCAGGCGCCCGTGCCGCTGCCCTTCGCGCCGCAGAGCATGCCCGCCAACAACATGATGCCCATGGCCCACCCCAACAACACCATGAACATGCCCAACCAGATGGGCCAAAACGTCAACCAGTTCATGCAAAACGCCAACCACTATCAGAATAACATGCATCCAAACATGCATATGAACCAGATGCCTAATCAAGTGAATATGGGTCCGAACATGAACCAGATGGGTCAGAATCAGATGATGCCCAACGGGAACCAGTTTCCGGGTATGAACCAGCCGGGTATGAACCAGCCGGGTATGAACCAGCCGGGCATGAACCAGCCGGGTATGAACCAGCCAGGTATGAACCAGCCCGGAATGAATCAGTTTCCGCATATGATGCCCAGGATGATGCCTCCACCTGGGATGGGAATGCCGAGGCAGAATTTTAATCCGAATGTGGGACAGTTTAATCATAATTTTCGTGTAAGTATTTTTTGGTATTTTGTTTCATTTTACATTTATTCATGGTATTTGTAATTCTGGAAGTTACATTAGAATCACTTTTTATTTTATTTGCTGAAATTTGTATATATGTTCTTATGAAAAACTAAGAACAGTGTTTAGTTAAATAATAATTATTTGTTTTACAAGGGGGCAAAGTTGTTAAATCGCTCGTGTATCGTACGTTCCCGATACAAAATATCCCAGAACTGAACCACGAGCGAGTGGTTCCAAAAGTGGAATCTTGAGCGTTGCGAGGGTCTCAAAGCACGAGGATTAAACAAATTTTGCCCTTGAGTGAAACACAACATTTTTCACCACACCAACCAGAAGACAATATGAACTGTAACATATCGAACAAAATCAAATCCAAATGAACGTCGTTAAATATTTACCATTCCGCCAAAAGAGCGCCAGACCGCCAAAGACGTCATTTGACGCGTGCGGCTACAGCCCAATATCAACCTTCATGCATACCGACAAGGTTCACGATTACGCGCCGCGTACGATAGGCGTGGCGTTCAAAGGGTTAAAAGTCAATTCCACCAGCTAACAATTAGAAATTAACTCAAAATTTGCATCTGATTACTTTGCCCCACGTGTGGATAAAATGCAACTTTCTCATCAGTTTTTAAACAACCAAGAGAGCCTTTACCGGCTGGTGTGGTGAAAATAATTTTGTATGTGTGCATAACCTGAATGTAACAAGGTTAAACCAATTATTTTTCTTCCAGGGTCCAGCCATCCCCTCCAAGCCCGAACCAATGATGCACATACAAAAGCCCCAGCCGAACCAATCCCCTCCCAAAAACGGGAAAACTCCACCAAAACTCCAGAAGAGTCGCGTCTACAACAACTCCAAAACCGCTCCGGCTCAGAACATGACTTCGCAGAACTTGGTTCAGCTGATACAGAATACCCATCCTATGTTGCAGTTCAATAATAGTTATCATAACGCGAGTCATCACCCAATGCTGAGTAGGGGTTTTGGGCAGTTTCCTAATAATATGGCGTTTGGGCAGAGGCCGAATGGGACGTACAATAATAATCATAGGTGAGTTCAGACATTTATTCTTTTTATTTTATTTTAATACCACGACGGTGGCAAACAAACATCGGCCCGCCTGATGGTAAGCAGTCACGGCAGCCTATGGACGCCTGCAACTCCAGAGGTGTTACATGCGCGTTGCCGACCCTTTAGAAACCTGTACACTCCTTCTAAGCCTTATTTATTAAAACTTGTTTTAGGCTACAGTATTTCTTGGATAGGGTGGTGTTACTTGAGTTAGCCCATCGCGGGTTCCATACTTTTTAGTATTCGTTTTATAGCGGCAACAGAAATACATCATCTGTGAAAATTTCAACTGTCTAGCTATCACGGTTCATGAGATACAGTCTGGTGGCAGACGGACGGACAGCGGAGTCTTAGTAGTACTAATAAAGAGGGACGGGGGAGGCAGAATAGTTATACGAGAATATGTTTTGAGAAATAGCGTAGTCTTTTATACTACGTCGGTGGCAAACAAGCATACGGCCCGCCTGATGGTAAGCAGTCTCCGTAACCTATGTACGCTTGCAACTCCAGAGGAGTTACATGCACGTTGCCGACCCTAAACCCCCCCTCGTTGAGCTCTAGCAACCTTACTTAGTCTAAAACGAATTAAAAACGCAATAGCGTTAAATGAAGTTCTACACCAGTCCTTTTTTTAACGCTCACATCGTACGCCTACGGTTTAAATAGATAAATGTTGTAGCATGAAGACGATAAGGCGATTTTCAACATAGTTTGTGCAATGTACAGTCAAGGTATTAAATATCTACACAGATAAAGCGCTAAAAATATACACTGTACACTGCTTTAAAGTATAGTCAATAAGGTCGTGTATACATATTTTTGGCACTTTGTCCGTGTCGATATTTATTACCTTGACTGTACATATCCCCAAATATGAATATAACTTTTTAAGCATTGCTATAGATTTTTTTTACAACATACCTCCCGGAGGTGTGCCGTTTGATCTTTAAAAATATTATTACTAGATATTTATAGTTTATTGCACATTAAATATTAAGTACAAATCTCTACCAATCATACCACTAGGTCTTAAAGAGACGTTCGTTACGTGCAGGCTTTTATTTTCAGTTTAATATATTTTTAATATAATAAAAGGCTGTACCTACAATATGGGCCCAGGTATAATAGTTTGGAAGGCCCTGACTTATAGAAAACTATTTGGCTTCAGCATTATTAGCGATTTTAAATATGACACATGATATTGTTACAGGCATATGAACGGTGACGAGGTGACAACATCGAGCGATACCGACGAGTATAGTGGTCTTATGACCCAACGCGAAAAGCAGTGGCTGATCAACATACAGATGCTTCAGCTAAATACTGGCACGCCTTACATACACGACTTCTATTATACGGTGAGTGATGATAGTGTTGTTATGTTGCAACATAAAAGCAGTGGCTGATCAACATACAGATGCTTCAGCTAAATACTGGCACGCATTACATACACGACTTCTATTATACGGTGAGTGATGATAGTGTTGTTATGTTGCAACATAAAAGCAGTGGCTGATCAACATACAGATGCTTCAGCTAAATACTGGCACGCATTACATACACGACTTCTATTATACGGTGAGTGATGATAGTGTTGTTATGTTGCAACATAAAAGCAGTGGCTGATCAACATACAGATGCTTCAGCTAAATACTGGCACGCCTTACATACACGACTTCTATTATACGGTGAGTGATGATAGTGTTGTTATGTTGCAACATAAAAGCAGTGGCTGATCAACATACAGATGCTTCAGCTAAATACTGGCACGCATTACATACACGACTTCTATTATACGGTGAGTGATGATAGTGTTGTTATGTTGCAACATAAAAGCAGTGGCTGATCAACATACAGATGCTTCAGCTAAATACTGGCACGCATTACATACACGACTTCTATTATACGGTGAGTGATGATAGTGTTGTTATGTTGCAACATAAAAGCAGTGGCTGATCAACATACAGATGCTTCAGCTAAATACTGGCACGCCTTACATACACGACTTCTATTATACGGTGAGTGATGATAGTGTTGTTATGTTGCAACATAAAAGCAGTGGCTGATCAACATACAGATGCTTCAGCTAAATACTGGCACGCCTTACATACACGACTTCTATTATACGGTGAGTGATGAGTATAGCGGTCTTATGTCATATTGTCATGTAATTAGAGGTTCGATTTGACAAATCTGTGCGTCATCGTGGATGACACAAACTATATGTAAGTACTATGTATATGTATGTAGCAATGTAAGGGTAAAATCTTGCAAGTTAATTTTAACCTACATATGTAAGTCGGGTGACAATGCAATATTATGGTACTATCGAGCTGATGTGATGATGGAGACAGGAGGTGCCCATAGGAACTCTGTGATAAAACAACGCAACCTAATTGTGTTTGGCGTTTTTAGAATTGTCTCGATGAGTATTAGTTGCCTGTGGAAAGAAAAGTACAGTCAGCGATAAAAACTTGTACCAAAAATGATTTATAATTTAACTGATTAAACTCTCTCTTACCAATATACCAGTTTAAGTGAAAGTTCTTATGTTTATGGTTTCAAGAAAAAAAAAAGAACCGAAATTGAAATAAACCGTTATTTACCGGTTTATTTTAAACTGGTTCCGAGCTTTGAATACTATTAATGTAAACGTCATTACAGATATTAACATTATATTACATTTTGTTGTTGCACAGGTGTTCTTAGAAAGACAGTCGCAGAAAGAGAAAGAAGGAGTAAAGGAAGCTCACAAGGCGAACCAGCAGAACCATCCGTTCTACAGCGGTGGTGAGTCTACATTTACCAAACATTCTAGTAAATTACTGAATATTGTTCGCGCATTCTGAATAGGCCAATCAAATTAGACTCATTTTCAGGAATGAATTCCCCAGCAAGCTGGAAATAATTTTAATGATGGCCTTTTCGCCGAAGTTTTATTGACCTAATTTCACTTGCCAACATTCGGCAAAGTTTCATTATGACAACGTTTTACTTGGTAGAACTATTGTTGAGTAGAATTATTATGATATACAACATTTGGAATACATTAAGTTTGCCAATTCGTTCGTTTGGCTAAAAAGATAACGTCTAGTCATTTGACAGAGACAAGATAGGTGTGACGACGAGCGAAGCGAGGATGAGCGTGTTAGGTGAACTGCGATCTAACAGCGCCAGAACTGACGTTTTGCAGAACGATGTTAGATTGCAAAAATAAACTTTTCATGTTTCGTATTAGAATTACAAAGTTATTCTGCGACCTAAAACGTTGCGTTTTAAAAAGTGTATTTTTAAGTTGTTGTCCAAACATACAGTTGCTATCTGTTAGGTTGGGAAATAATTAGAATTATTATATTGACTTGCTACTTGATTTCGGCGAAATGAACATATGCGAATAATTGATTTGGAAATGACATTCGGCAAAATAACTTTCGACAATTCAAATATCAAATATCAAACATTTATTCAGCAAATAGGCCACAGAGGCACTTTTACATGTCCATTTTTACAAACAATAAAAATTACAAAAAACAGTTACAAATATGGAATCGATGAAATAACAAATACTTTATTAGAGATGTATACTGTCTCTAAATGTCAAATTACACAAAAAAAAAACAACAAATACTAACATCCCTTAGAGATGTATAAGTCTCTAAGTGTCAGAGATAAACTATAAAAAAAAAAAGATATTAAATTATCCTTAGAGATGTAGAGGATCTCCGAGGCTTGAATTCTTATATAAATAATTTTGACGACCGGTTTGGCCTAGTGGGTAGTGACCCTGCCTACGAAGCTGATGGTCCCAGGTTCAAATCCTGGTAAGGGCATTTATTCGTGTGATGAGCATGGATATTTGTTCCTGAGTCATGGGTGTTTTCTATGTATTTAAGTATTTATAAATATTTATATGTATTATATATATCGTTGTCTAAGTACCCTCAACACAAGCCTTATTGAGCTCACTGTGGGATTTAGTCAATTTGTGTAATAATGTCCTATAATATTTATTTATTTATTTATAATAATTAAAAGACAAAAAATTAAATCAGACAAGAACCGAAATATTTAGAGAACCAATTTTAATTAGGTTTAATACCTTCATTTTGTCTTAAATGCATTAGTGCATAAACTTTAGGAGCCTTGGAATACATATTTCCTTGGGTTGCCAAACCACTCGATGTAGAAGGAGCCCACCATCAATTAAAATGGCACTACCAGCAAGGTTTGGTGGATCAGAAAAGGCGTTATTGAATTTTAATATGTTTTTTTGAATACTACGTCGGTGGCAAACAAGCATACGGTCCGCCTGATGGTAATCAGTCTCCGTAACCTATGTACGCCTGCAAATCCAGAGGAGTCATACAAAAAAAAAAAATGATATCCGCGGTCCCGAACACGCATCCATCTCGCTCACTCTTAAGCTCAAGCGCGGTTGTTTTATGCGATAGATGCAATACAATGAAACATGTATGGAAGCAGATTTGCTTGGCAGTTCATTATGCCTCTTTAAAATAACCGTATATTCTTTATTAAAATAACGGTTAAATGTTGCAGCAACCAGATAATACCTGTGATTTGAGTCTTTTCTCAGTTTTCTATTTTTTATACTTTTACACTACATATGATGCTACTTTACCGCACATATTACGTTACTGTGTCGAACATTTAAAGGGCCATATGTACTGTAAAACGTTGTACGATACATGTGCGAATAGGTAATTGGCAACTCGTGTCGATTTAAAACACTCCCTTCGGTCGTGTTTTAATTTATCACCACTCGTCTCGAATTTCCTATTTTTCGCACTTGTATCGTAATTTACTATTACCCGTGGGGGCCGTGGGACCTCACATATGACAAAAATGTGTCATATGCCTGTTTACTATTTTTTTGAATATTTGAATGTCAACTGTGACATGGTGTTGCCACAGTGAATACAGAATAGTACATTACGATACAAGTGCGAAAAATAGGAAATTCGAAACGAGTGGCGATAAATTAAAACACGACCGAAGGGAGTGTTTTAAATCGACACGAGTTGCGAATTACCTATTCGCACATGTATCGTACAACGTTTTACAGTACATATGGCCCTTTAAATGTTCGACACAGTAACATAATATGCTACTTCTCGCACTAGTGCTATAAAGTAGCCCCATATGTACTGTAAATTATATTATTAAGGCGTAACTGAACAGCCTCGTTTCCAGGTGTAAAGCAAGAGTCCCACGGACGCGAGCGCCACAACTCGAACCGCCACAACTCCACCAGTGAAGACGCGCCGCCGCGGGCCTACGTGCCCACACAGTTTGAGAATTCGCTGGGAAAGTTGCAGGTAATCAGCTAACAATAATATTATTTAGTATAGATAAGATAAGATAAGATAATTCTTTATTGTACAACCGTGTTACAGAGGTGTTATTTAATTACATGTGTAAGTTTCAACGGTAACCCAATTCGGGTATACAATATACACTTAAAACTAACTTAAAAGTAAGAAACACATTTCCGTTAAAAACATCATATCAATCTATACAGAGTATACGGTATCATGACGAATATAATTCAAAGAAATGCTTTAGAGAGTAGAATTCATTCTTAATAAGCCATTTTTTTAAACTACGTATAAATTCAATGTCATCTAACATTTTTAATTCATCTGGAAGCTGATTAAAGACTCGGATCGCAGTAATATATGTGCTTTTATCGTAAGTTTTATTTCTGACTAGAGGCAGTTTTAAATTGTACTTATATTGAGAGCGAAGGTTATCGCGGAGGGAAGCTAATGTTGTAAAGTAATTCTTGTTACTCTTAAGAAATTTACAGAGTTCGTATATATATATGCCAGTTAAAGTTAGAAAACCTTTGTTCTTGAAAACATTTCTCAGTGATTGTCCGTGGTTAATACGATAGATAATTCTTAAGCACCTCTTTTGCAAAATGAATGTGGACTGCACGTCTACGGAATTATTATTATTAATAGCTGATAATTAACTATTATTTTTGTTAGGATGTACGAGCTTTATTTGTAACTTCGATTTGGCAACTTAGAATTTCAGGTTTAGTTTAGCAATTATATGTATTTAGGTTATATGGTTTTCATACTATATTAAAGGAAACTGTAGATCTATAAGTCTATTACCCTATATTGTAACAATTTATCAATATAAGAGACTGTTTGTTTTTAAATAAAGAAAAAAAAATCTTTTGAATACAGTTGCTCAGAAAGTGCTACTTTACGTAGCTGTTTAGCGTGCGGAAAGCTGGATTTCGCGAACTAGTGCTTTTTACTTTTCCACTTGTTCCAATGCATGACTACTTATTGATACACGTGCGGAAATGTCATTCTTCACTCGTCCCGAGTCTCCCTAGGGAGTTATAGCTTATTAACCGACTTCAAAAAAGGAGGAGGTTCTCAATGCGACTGAATATTTTTTTTTTCACAATCCTTAACTCTCGTGGGAACAAACTAGGCCTTTGTCCTTCAGTACACCTGCATGAAATAAGATCTTTTTCGAGCAAGTGTGATGAAAAAATATTTTTTTTTTTATATTTTTCAATTTGTACCCACTTTTTGAAATCTGAATATTCAACGCGTGCTTGGTGACCCTAAAGTACGCACACGGAGTCAGGGCAAAGGGGCATGTTTTATTTGTCGACCGGTCTGGCCTAGTAGGTAGTGACCCTGCCTATGAAACCGATGATCCGGGTTCAAATCCCGGTAAGGGCTTTTTTTATGATGAGCACGCATATTTGTTTCTGAGTCATACGTGTTTTATATGTATTTAAGTAGTTATATATTATTATGTCCAAGTACCCAAAACACGAGCCGTATTGAGCTTGCTGTGGGACTTAGTCAATTTGTGTAATAATGTCCCTATAATAATTAATTATTTATATTTCAACATTTGAAATGACACCGTATTATTATTTTCTTTGCAAGTGTGATGAAAACATAACTCCGGGGGTAATATTGGAAACGACGAGGCCTTTAGATGCAGCTGTCGTAAATCTAAAGACCTCGAATATTTCCCTTACCCCCCCTCGTTGCACAATGTAATATAGTATATTTGTTATTTCGCAGTGCGGCAGCGTGACGGCGCCGCGCAAAATAATCGACGTGGAGCTGGTGGGCGGCGCCGAGCCCGCCGCCACGCCCTCGCGGGCCGACAGCGTGGCCAGCAGCACCGCCCCCGCCGAGGTCAGTACTGCGCCGTGCCGTGCTGTATATACAGTACCCGACGTGGAGCCGGGGGGCGGCGCCCAGCCCGCCGCCACGCCCTCGCGGGCCGACAGCGTGGCCAGCAGCACCGCCCCCGCCGAGGTCAGTACTGCGCCGTGCCGTGCTGTATATACAGTACCCGACGTGGAGCTGGTGGGCGGCGCCCAGCCCGCCGCCACGCCCTCGCGGGCCGACAGCGTGGCCAGCAGCACCGCCCCCGCCGAGGTCAGTACTGCGCCGTGCCGTGCTGTATATACAGTACCCGACGTGGAGCCGGGGGGCGGCGCCCAGCCCGCCGCCACGCCCTCGCGGGCCGACAGCGTGGCCAGCAGCACCGCCCCCGCCGAGGTCAGTACTGCGCCGTGCCGTGCTGTATATACAGTACCCGACGTGGAGCCGGGGGGCGGCGCCCAGCCCGCCGCCACGCCCTCGCGGGCCGACAGCGTGGCCAGCAGCACCGCCCCCGCCGAGGTCAGTACTGCGCCGTGCCGTGCTGTATATACAGTACCCGACGTGGAGCCGGGGGGCGGCGCCCAGCCCGCCGCCACGCCCTCGCGGGCCGACAGCGTGGCCAGCAGCACCGCCCCCGCCGAGGTCAGTACTGCGCCGTGCCGTGCTGTATATACAGTACCCGACGTGGAGCTGGTGGGCGGCGCCCAGCCCGCCGCCACGCCCTCGCGGGCCGACAGCGTGGCCAGCAGCACCGCCCCCGCCGAGGTCAGTACTGCGCCGTGCCGTGCTGTATATACAGTACCCGACGTGGAGCTGGTGGGCGGCGCCCAGCCCGCCGCCACGCCCTCGCGGGCCGACAGCGTGGCCAGCAGCACCGCCCCCGCCGAGGTCAGTACTGCGCCGTGCCGTGCTGTATATACAGTACCCGACGTGGAGCTGGTGGGCGGCGCCCAGCCCGCCGCCACGCCCTCGCGGGCCGACAGCGTGGCCAGCAGCACCGCCCCCGCCGAGGTCAGTACTGCGCCGTGCCGTGCTGTATATACAGTACCCGACGTGGAGCTGGTGGGCGGCGCCCAGCCCGCCGCCACGCCCTCGCGGGCCGACAGCGTGGCCAGCAGCACCGCCCCCGCCGAGGTCAGTACTGCGCCGTGCCGTGCTGTATATACAGTACCCGACGTGGAGCTGGTGGGCGGCGCCCAGCCCGCCGCCACGCCCTCGCGGGCCGACAGCGTGGCCAGCAGCACCGCCCCCGCCGAGGTCAGTACTGCGCCGTGCCGTGCTGTATATACAGTACCCGACGTGGAGCTGGTGGGCGGCGCCCAGCCCGCCGCCACGCCCTCGCGGGCCGACAGCGTGGCCAGCAGCACCGCCCCCGCCGAGGTCAGTACTGCGCCGTGCCGTGCTGTATATACAGTACCCGACGTGGAGCCGGGGGGCGGCGCCCAGCCCGCCGCCACGCCCTCGCGGGCCGACAGCGTGGCCAGCAGCACCGCCCCCGCCGAGGTCAGTACTGCGCCGTGCCGTGCTGTATATACAGTACCCGACGTGGAGCCGGGGGGCGGCGCCCAGCCCGCCGCCACGCCCTCGCGGGCCGACAGCGTGGCCAGCAGCACCGCCCCCGCCGAGGTCAGTACTGCGCCGTGCCGTGCTGTATATACAGTACCCGACGTGGAGCCGGGGGGCGGCGCCCAGCCCGCCGCCACGCCCTCGCGGGCCGACAGCGTGGCCAGCAGCACCGCCCCCGCCGAGGTCAGTACTGCGCCGTGCCGTGCTGTATATACAGTACCCGACGTGGAGCCGGGGGGCGGCGCCCAGCCCGCCGCCACGCCCTCGCGGGCCGACAGCGTGGCCAGCAGCACCGCCCCCGCCGAGGTCAGTACTGCGCCGTGCCGTGCTGTATATACAGTACCCGACGTGGAGCCGGGGGGCGGCGCCCAGCCCGCCGCCACGCCCTCGCGGGCCGACAGCGTGGCCAGCAGCACCGCCCCCGCCGAGGTCAGTACTGCGCCGTGCCGTGCTGTATATACAGTACCCGACGTGGAGCCGGGGGGCGGCGCCCAGCCCGCCGCCACGCCCTCGCGGGCCGACAGCGTGGCCAGCAGCACCGCCCCCGCCGAGGTCAGTACTGCGCCGTGCCGTGCTGTATATACAGTACCCGACGTGGAGCCGGGGGGCGGCGCCCAGCCCGCCGCCACGCCCTCGCGGGCCGACAGCGTGGCCAGCAGCACCGCCCCCGCCGAGGTCAGTACTGCGCCGTGCCGTGCTGTATATACAGTACCCGACGTGGAGCCGGGGGGCGGCGCCCAGCCCGCCGCCACGCCCTCGCGGGCCGACAGCGTGGCCAGCAGCACCGCCCCCGCCGAGGTCAGTACTGCGCCGTGCCGTGCTGTATATACAGTACCCGACGTGGAGCCGGGGGGCGGCGCCCAGCCCGCCGCCACGCCCTCGCGGGCCGACAGCGTGGCCAGCAGCACCGCCCCCGCCGAGGTCAGTACTGCGCCGTGCCGTGCTGTATATACAGTACCCGACGTGGAGCCGGGGGGCGGCGCCCAGCCCGCCGCCACGCCCTCGCGGGCCGACAGCGTGGCCAGCAGCACCGCCCCCGCCGAGGTCAGTACTGCGCCGTGCCGTGCTGTATATACAGTACCCGACGTGGAGCCGGGGGGCGGCGCCCAGCCCGCCGCCACGCCCTCGCGGGCCGACAGCGTGGCCAGCAGCACCGCCCCCGCCGAGGTCAGTACTGCGCCGTGCCGTGCTGTATATACAGTACCCGACGTGGAGCCGGGGGGCGGCGCCCAGCCCGCCGCCACGCCCTCGCGGGCCGACAGCGTGGCCAGCAGCACCGCCCCCGCCGAGGTCAGTACTGCGCCGTGCCGTGCTGTATATACAGTACCCGACGTGGAGCCGGGGGGCGGCGCCCAGCCCGCCGCCACGCCCTCGCGGGCCGACAGCGTGGCCAGCAGCACCGCCCCCGCCGAGGTCAGTACTGCGCCGTGCCGTGCTGTATATACAGTACCCGACGTGGAGCCGGGGGGCGGCGCCCAGCCCGCCGCCACGCCCTCGCGGGCCGACAGCGTGGCCAGCAGCACCGCCCCCGCCGAGGTCAGTACTGCGCTGTGCCATGCTTGAACCATAATAATAATAAATCGTTTCAGCCAAAGGTCTCACAGCCGAGAGTCTCGACCAACACCTTGAGAGACTCTCGCTAGGTAGGATCAAGGGTTAGATGCAGAAGGCGGCGATGTTGGGCAAGGCGGGCGCGGATAGCGCGGCGGCTCCTCTCTGCGGCCGGACCGGCGGCAGCTGGGGCCCCCCGCTGCTGGCGGCACACTAGGTTAGGTTTTTAGAATGTGTTTATGTTTGTATTATTTTTGTATTTAACATTAATATTTAAGTTTTCACTTCTCCCGGCACTCCCGGAGTGCAACCCGTTGTTTTTTTTTTGAAGCATAGGCAGGCGTTTGACCACGATTACACCTGATGGTAAGTGATGATGCGGTCTACGGTGGAGCACGCTTACATATGAGATATCTATTTACTCTAGCCTTGAAGATATTCAGATTGTACTCATGCAGAAACACAGACTCGGACAGGGCATTCCACTCCTTGGCAAAATTTACAAATATGATTTTTTTTCAGGTCCCTCGAGAAATGCGCAGAACTAAACAACTTCTACTAGATATTGAGGCGCTATACCTCATATTGCTTAGGCTTGAAGAGCTAAACGATCCCCTGGCGATATCCAACGCGCTCATACTCAAGGTATTTATACAATATATAAAATTGACAATTCGATTGACACAATTTATGAGACCATCCTCATTTTAATAGTAAAATGCCGGGACAATGCGAGGAAGATGAAGATCCGATTTAAATATGTCTGCAACATTTCAGCTCAATACGAAATCGGGAAGTGGCTCAAATTTAGCTTCCAAGATTTGACACTAACAAAATAACATGCATGCTAACAGGGCAAGTTAAATAAAAGCTTGTAAAATAGTACAAAAGCAGGGTTAATATAGGGTAAAAATGTTGGCCATTCCAACTGAATTGTCATTTTAATATCTAGGATATCAAAACACAGCTTAAACATTAAAAAAAAAAGATTTGTTATTTATTTTACTTCAACATCGTCTCAGTGGGGAAGAAATTACAACTATTTTTGCCTAACTGCCGTTCCTCAATCCACAGACGGAGCGGAAGCTTACTTCACGAGGCTTCACTACACATCAATAAATAAATAAATAAATATTATAGGACATTATTACACAAATTGACTAAGTCCCACAGTAAGCTCAATAAGGCTTGTGTTGAGGGTACTTAGACAACGATATATATATAATATATAAATATTTATAAATACTTAAATACATAGAAAACACCCATGACTCTGGAACAAATATCCATGCTCATCACACGAATAAATGCCCTTATCAGGATTTGATCCCGGGACCATCAGCTTCGTAGGCAGGGTTACTACCCACTAGGCCAAACCGGTCGTCATCGGTTAAGACACATACATGTGTCTTAACCGCTTTGGTCTAGAAAGAACTTGACCATAAAAATCTATCGCTGGCTCACAGCCCATTTTAACTACTGGCATTTCTAAATCCATTGCAGGAAAGAGAAGAGAAGCAGAAGCAGCTAGAGGCAGCACAGAAGGAAGCTCTAGAGAACGAGCTAGAAGAAGACTCCAACGTGTTCCTGAGGAACATCGAGTCTGTGCAGCGGAGGCCTAAGCAGGACAGCCCAAAGAGCGAAAGTGTGGACAAGAGACAGGTAACTAACATGTAACTAATTACAGAAGAGAATCAGAAGTAATTAGAGGCAGCCCAGAAGGAAGCTCTAGAGAACGAGCTAGAAGAAGACTCCAACGTGTTCCTGAGGAACATCGAGTCTGTGCAGCGGAGGCCTAAGCAGGACAGCCCAAAGAGCGACAGTGTGGACAAGAGACAGGTAATTAACATGTAACTAACTACAGAAGAGAATCAGAAGTAATTAGAGGCAGCCCAGAAGGAAGCTCTAGAGAACGAGCTAGAAGAAGACTCCAATGTGTTCCTGAGGAACATCGAGTCTGTGCAGCGGAGGCCTAAGCAGGACAGCCCAAAGAGCGAAAGTGTGGATAAGAGACAGGTAACTAACATGTTACTAACTACAGAAGAAAAGTAGAAGCAGCTAGAGGCATCCGATTTTAGACAATAGTACATTGTGCAACGAGGGGGGTAAGTGAAATTTTGGATACGAGGGTGGTAATTCCCAGCCGACAGCCGCAGACTGGAGGCAATTAATGACCCGAGTTTGCAATATTCTTACCCCCGGAGTTACACACAATGTTTTTCATCACACTTGCGAAGAAAAAACTAAATTATAAGCGAAATAATTCTTAAATACGATGACATATTAAACTCTTTGTATTTGGGTCAAAAAAATTACGATGTCTTGTTTTTTGTTCCCGAAAAATGTGATGGAGTGGAGCTTTTTGTATGAGATTAAATTTAGTTTTTAATTTTTCTCATGTAAAATATAATCTACAGCTAGAAAGGCAAAGGAATTATTATTTTTTATTTGATAGGAAACAAATACAAGACGAGGAAAATAATTGGGTACTTGACACATGTTGAATATTATAACAAAATTTAGTTAAATGGATAGAAAATGTGCCATCCATTATAAAAAAAGTGGAATTTAAAAAATTATATTGAGATTATAAAAAAATACAAGGCAGTCTGAAAAAAATTTTTTTTTTTGTCTTTCAAAAATAGAAAACAAATGGTACAATTCAATTCCTTACATTTTATTGAAAAATAAATTGTATGACAACTATACACATAAACGCATATTTCAGGGTCAAAATGGCAATTTCCTTGATCTTCCATACATTTAGGACAAACTTATATGATGTGACGTCACATTACATTATTATTTTGTTAGAGGCGTTTCAATCGTCAAGTGCGAGCGTCAGACTTTAACTCTCATTTTTGACCCTTGGGTTGCTTAAATTCCATGAGTCCCATATAGACATTTGATCCTCAGGAAAATCAAGATCGTTTGACATTATTTGCAAAAAACTGTCAAGTAGCCAATTATGAGCAATTTATAGACCCTACTTGAGAGCATGGAGGATATGGTTTTTTTTTACGAACGAACGATAACTTTTTCGCCATAACGACCTTGGCATTTAAAATTTAAGCATTAAAATTTATATCAAAATATTACCATTCAGGTGGTGAACCTAGCTGTGAACCAGAAGCCGCCGCCAGTCAAGAACCTTCTGGACGAAAACAAGGACGAGCTGGTCGACAAAATGTTCGCCGGCTTACTACACGCGGACAGGCTCGCGCAAATGCTCACTGTTAGAAAAGGACGGGTGAGTTGATCCTCTCTCTGTCTTAGAGCCTTTCAGATGGTGAACGTATCTTTGAACTAGAAGCCGCCAGTCGAAAACCCCTTAGACTAAAACAAGGACGAGCCGGTCGACAAAATGTTCGCCGGCTTACTGCACGTGGATAGAGTCGCGCAAATGCTCACTGTTAGAAAGGGACGGGCGAGTTGAACTTCTCTCTGTCTTAAAGTCTAGCAGGTGGTGGACCTAGCAGTGAACCAGTAACCGACCCCGGTCAAGAATCTACTACACGAAAATAAAGGATGAGCTGGTCGACAAAATGTTCGCCGGCTTACTGCACGCGGATAGAGTCCCGCAAATGCTCACTGTTATACTCTGTATCTTTAAGTATTTAAATAAAAGTAAACAAGCATTTGTGAATTCTCAGGTGGTTATAACATTTATTCGTATACAAAACCACCTGGATCTGTGACTGAACGACCTGACTTTAACCTACATTATTTGATCATGTAATGTTTTCATCTACCCTCAACTGGTTTAAGGAGCCATTTGAGGGTAGATTTTATTTACTTTTATTTAAATACCTAAAGATACAGAGTATAGAAAAGAACGGGTAAGATTTAAAACTTTTCTTTCTGTTTTGGTAAGTTTAATTATAAGAAACACTAAGGAGATTCCTGATGCAGAGGCTGTCTATCGCGATTCAGCGTGGCAACGCGGCGAGCGTGATGGGCACCTTTGCGCCTGGGAGGGCTCGGGACGGGTTGTTTGATTAATTTTTGTATTTGTGTTTACATGATTTGTTTTTAATAATTATATTGATAATGCGTAGGAGATTATTGAGATGTTTTTTTTTTCGTGAAAATTATAAAATATTTATTGGTAGGCATTTCGTTTTATCAAAACTTTGGATAACCTAATGGTAAGACATGCTAAAAACATCAAGTTAATCTGACGTAATTTATGGATGACCTCTTAAGCGCATGACACATTCCGCACACTTCATCCGATTCGTACATCGCTCCGAAGTTTGAGCGAGACAGTGCTATGCGCATATTATAGCGTCATCCAGCTCGCACGTTGGCGTCGACGTGCCAATTGGACGCAGTGTGCCATGCGTAGGGTTTGCAATCCGAATATTCGGGTATTAAATATATTCGAATATCCGTCGATAATAATATCCGAAAATATTCGAATAATACAACTCAAAATATCCGAACAAAGGGATATTTCAGATAACACAGAAATAACGTTTTTAACTATGTTTTAATACAAATACCGTTATTCGGATATTTTGAGTAGTTTTATTCGAATATTTTGGTAATATTTCAGATAACAGAAATAACGCTTTTAAGTATGTTTTGATACAAAGACGTTATCCCAGCCAATTTTAAATGATTACTTTTTTTTTTTTTTTTTTTTTTTAATTTATTGAGAAACAAACAGTCTTAAAATAAACATATGAGCAACTTAGCTAATAGCTATGGATTGATTTCGTTATAGACCTATAGTTTCCTAATTTTAAATTATTCGATGTACAATTGAAAAAATAATAATAGTGTAAACTTATAGCGTACATAACAAAAGCGTAAATTTATATATAAAATATATATATATATATATATATATATATATATATATATATATATGTAGAGAACTGAGAAAATACTTAAATCACAGGTACCTATTATCAGGTTGCTGCAACTTTTCACCGTTATTTTAGAAAAGAATATACTGCTCTTTTAAAGAGGCCTAATGAATTGCAAAACAAATCTGCGTCCATACAGTTTTCATTGTACTGCCTACATACGCGCCCAATATATGAATGCTGTGCGTATTTCGTTCTGCTGTTAGAAATGCTAAATAATGCCTTACTGCGACAACTACGTTCATTTCTACGGGGGACACGGAAACCAATTTTATGTAATAAGTCGGGGGCATCTACAATATTATTAATAATTTTGAATAAAAATACTAAATCTGTACAGGACCGTCTAAGTGAAAGTGGCTGGATATTATGATGTGTAGCCGAGGAAGCGTAATTTACATAGTTACGACCCACTCGAAATTCCAGTGCTTTAATGAACTTTTTCTGGAGTCTTTCAATTCGAGTCTTATGGACATTAAACAAAGGATTCCAAACCACAGAAGCAAATTCCAATCTGCTGCGAACGTAACTATTATAAAGAAGTTTATAAGTGAGAGGTCTTCGAAAAGGTTTTGCCACGCGAAGAACGAAACCCAGTTGTTTATATGCCTTGTTTAAAATATGATCTATATGAGGGTTAAACGTTAGTTTTGCATCCATTAACACCCCTAGGTAACTATGTATAGTTACGACCCACTCGAAATTCCAGTGCTTTAATGAACTTTTTCTGGAGTCTTTCAATTCGAGTCTTATGGACATTAAACAAAGGATTCCAAACCACAGAAGCAAATTCCAATCTGCTGCGAACGTAACTATTATAAAGAAGTTTATAAGTGAGAGGTCTTCGAAAAGGTTTTGCCACGCGAAGAACGAAACCCAGTTGTTTATATGCCTTGTTTAAAATATGATCTATATGAGGGTTAAACGTTAGTTTTGCATCCATTAACACCCCTAGGTCACGTATACTGTGCTGTCGTGTTAGAGTACTGCCACACAGCCGGTAACTGAATGCAATGGGATCCCTTTTCCGCGTGAAAGTAATAACTGAACATTTGTCACTATTTAAAAACAGATTATTTTCCACACAATAAGTTTCAAACCTAGTTAAATCATCCTGCAACAGAGCACAGTCGACGTCAGTTTTAATGACTCGAAATAATTTAGTATCATCGGCGTATAAAAGAGCTTTTGAATTTGTTAGACACTCCGTGATATCATTTATGTATAAAATAAATAATAACGGACCCAAATGGGACCCTTGTGGGACACCTGAAGTAGTTATTTTAAAAGCCGATGAGAAACCTCCGAGTACAACACTTTGGGACCTATTTTCTATATAAGATTTTACCCATCGAAAAAGATCACCGTGGATGCCAAGGTTCCAAAGTTTCACCAAAAGCGTATTGTAAGAAATTTTATCGAACGCTTTGGCGAAGTCTGTGTAAACTGCGTCGACTTGATACTTATTATCCATTGCATCTAGTATGACTTCACTAAAGGACAAAAGATTACTCTCCACACTTCGGCCCTTGTAGAACCCGTGCTGACTCGGATTGATATGACGCCGGACAGCGTATGACAATTGATCAGTAACAATTTTCTCTAATATTTTACTGAATTGGCATAACTTGGAGATAGGCCTATATTTTTCGATGTCCTGACTTATAGAACCTTTGGGTATAGGTGTGATCCACGCCGTTTTCCAGATTTGCGGGACTTTCCCCTCCTTGATAGACTGCTGAAATATTTTAGTGACGGGAACAACCAAAGTATCAGCACATTTACTAATTAGTAAAGGATGTATACGATCAGGTCCAGCGCCCTTATTTATATTAACAGATTTCAGATATTTGAGGACAATTTCATTTGTCAAAATGATACCACTAAAGTTTAAAACTGGCTTTGGCGGAGGTTCCAGAGAGTTAATGTCCAGAGGTGGCAAAGTGGACTGTTCAAAGACTGATTGGAAGTGATCACTGAACATATTACAAATACTTTCCCCGTCGGATGCTGAAACCCCCCTGTAATTCATTGTTTGTGGTATACCATTATTGGACATTGAAGACTTAATAAATTTCCAAAAATATTTTACATGTGAATTTATTTTATCCTCGGAACTATCTATATAATTCTTGTAACACTCATTTTCAATTTTTTCAGCCCTTTTTCTTAAGATTGTAAAACTTTCATAATCTAACGGGTTACCATAACATTTCCATAATTTATGATATTTTCTTTTTTCTTTCAAAATCTTTCTTAGTGACCTACTATGCCATACAGGATAATTTGTACACGAGTTTCTGGAATAACGGCAAGGTACGTGTTTGTCTATTAAGGTATATAACAAATTATAAAACTTGGTTACGCAACCTTCGACATTTAAATTATTGAAGAATGTTTCCCAATCTACATTTAATAGGTCGCTATTAATATCATCATAATTTGCTGAATAAAATTTATATATAAGAGTTTTGGCAGGTTTGATTGACGCAGTATAATTAAGTTTTAAATTTAAAATTAATGCCGGATGATGCATATCCTCTGGAGTCAAAGGAAAATTGCACCTGAGGACTGTACAAAGCCCGCTACTAAATATGAGGTCAAGGACACGATTATTTACATTAACAATATAGTTAAATTGATTTAAATTGCAGAGGGCCATAAAATCATGTAAAAATTGGACTAAAACATTACTAGAACTATTTAAAGATAGTGCACCGGAGCCTCCATCTAACCATTCGGCATGGGAGATGTTAAAATCCCCGGTAATAAGGAATACATCGTTAGGGTGATCGAGAATAAGTCGAGAAGTTATGTCAAAAAATTATTCGACAGCATCCATGTGGTTAGGTCCGTGCGGAATATATACACATGCTATATTTAAGTATTTACACTGAGAATTATTGTTGTGATCGTTAGAAACAGGGAGCGAAATCCAAACACACTCTGCATGCACGGGGGAGGGGCAAGGCCAGGCGCGGCGCAGCGGCTGCAGCTCGCGGCGCGCCGCTACCAGCACGCCCCCGCCGCGCGCGGCGCCGCTGTCGGCTTCCGAGCGGTCGCATCTATATACTATGTATCTTTCGTCAACATATTCTCTGTCATAAAAATTTGAGGTCAGCCAGGATTCAGTGATACAGATAAAATCGTAATCGGCCAGGGCAAGGTGTGAAAAGAAACTATGCGATTTAGTTCGTAGTCCCCGTACGTTTTGATAATAACCGTTAAATAGCTTATCTGTCATTGAAGATAAAGAATATATTTATTTGCACTATTTTAAATGTAAGAACATAGCATAGGCGTATATATATATATACTGTGTGTAGCTATTAACAGCAGTAGTAACTAAAAAGGCACCGTTATAGTTTAAAGCAGTTGAGGTATTATAAAATAATAGAATACAAGAGCATATATATATTGTTTATTAACAGGTAAAGTATTTGTGGCATTGCCGCGGGCGTATGTAGGTACATATAAGTGGTTGAGATAACGACAGCATTCACATTCACAATAATGTAACGCGCATGCAGGTCTGTCCACAATAGTCGTAAACAAATAATTAACGAATGATGTGATTAGTGCTAAATTGACGAAAAGTACTTTGGCAGTTATTTTTAAAGACAAAGGGCAACAATAGAGTATATAATAATCGTATTCACATGCATACATGTACATAATAATATAACATAGTCACTTTAACTTTAAAAGATCCGAATCATTATTTATCGCGACGATTTTAGATGTGTCGGTCTTACGCATGAGGATCTTGCAATCGCGCGTCCAAAGGTATGCATACTGGAGTTCAGCTTTCCTTTCCCTGGCGCGTTTTAAAAGCAGTTTATTTGCCGGCGTTAGGTGATCACTTATGAATATGGCGCGAGCCGGTCCCTCCAGGCCGATGTCTGCGGTGGTGAGGCCGCGGCGCGCGCGCACCGCTGCCAGCAGCCGGTCCTTGCACAGCCGTCTGGTGAATTTTACTATAATCGCGGGGGGACGTAGTCCCGTCGCACTCGCATTGCTATCTGCGCTCCTGTCGCCCGCCGTGCCACCTTCTGAGTTGGGGTCAACCTAACCAGCATTTCTACTGACGAAACGGCGGACGCGATGTATGGAATCAACCTCGTTAGCCTCCAGATGTACACCAACTTTTTTGTAAATAGTGTCCAGTATCATTAAAAGATTTTCACTCTTTTTATACGGTATTCCAGATATTTCGACATTGTTTATCCGTGCATTTTGATCGCGCACATGCAATTCATTTTTTAGGTTATGTATTGTCTGACTTGAGGTGGCAAGTTCCGATTGTAATTTCGAAACGACTTTCGCACTGTTTTCCAAGGCAATCACTCTGTCTTCTAAACTGGAAAACCGGGACTCCATCTCGTTCCACTTTGTATTTAAAGAATCAACAGAATTGAAGATTCGCTCAATGTCTGCTTTAGTGGTGCCGAACTCTGCCCTAAAACCTCTCAGCTCCTCGAGAATGGTGGCTATGTCCTGTGAATTATCGGGGCCGGCCCGACATTTCTGGCATCGTATTCCTGCTCTTCGATCCATGTTCATTTTTCGGTAGGTGGTTTCCACTACGCCGATGCACCCAAAGTGAAATTGATTACGGCAGCTGCCACAGTCCACACCATCAATCACGGGTTCACTACAAGTTTTACACTTCATAATGACCGTATTAGTATTTTATATACGAAGATAAATATTTTCCTTATATTCGCGGTTAGTAAATCGTGTAGTTAAGCGCGCACGAAACTGGTTTCTTATCAGTGCGCGAGACGATCGCTAGCCGCGGCCGCTAAGAGCGAACTGATTACTATAATAACAAACATAATGTTATCTTTAAAACCGTACTTAAACAAGGAGGGTCTATATCTGGATTAACTAGTCCATATTTGGAAATACATCTAGTGCCTCACCTCGTGTTCATTCGTCTACATTCAGTATCAGTTCCATTAGCAATGAAATAATAACTATAAAAGCAATACTTACTTACTCTACTGACTCAGTAACCCAAAATGGCTTCTGACACAAGAGAACGTCACTTGCCCTATTCTGCGCCACTCCACGCTATTTGGATACTTCAAGCGCGGACAGGTCTTTCAAGGCCACATCGCTCCAGTGGTATATCTTCTCACAGCTGGATTCTCTCCCGTCCTGTCCAAGTGACGGAGCCAGCGAAATCATGCGGCTATAATCTCGCTAATTATATTGGGTGCCGCAACTAGCTTCTCTAGCTCCATATTTTTCCTACGCCACCAACTTCTATCTTCATCTCTAATAGGTTCCAGAATCTTCCACCAGAATTCTTCGTCACTAAGAGCTTGTTCTCTTTTTTCCCGTGTCAGAGTCCAAGTGTGAAACTCACCTCCACATGAAAATCGGATTACTGATTCGAATCTGGCTCAGTCTACTGATCAGATTCGACACTAAAACTCGGTGGTCCGCTGCCGAGCATCTAAGAGCATTTTGGATTCGAACATCTATCTCCTCTCCCCTTCGGTTGGTAACGCCCGGCACTGTGCAACCAAGGTACCTTTGTAGGCAGTTGCTCCGACTACTAGGTCTTTTCTTTTCACTCTGATGTGATGATACCTTTTCATTAGGAGATATTCTGTTTTCTGGTGGTTGATTCTGAGACCATCTTCTCTCCTTCCTAATACTCTACGATCCTAGCCATAGCCTCCAGTTGGCTTTTGTGTAGAATCTATAGCCCCAAGTCATCAGTATATCCAATGATCTTATGTTTGCCGTTCAACTCTACACCCCCACCCCAAAAACAATTTTCGGACGATGTATTCGTGTGCCAAGTTGAACAGCATTGGCGAAAGAGCGTCTCCTTGTTTCAGACCAGTGACCAGTTCAAATTCGGCTGTTGTTCTCCACGAGTATTTTACACTCATCCTGCTTACTTTGGTGGCGAAAGCTATCATTTTTAACAAGTTGTCTGGAACTTTAAAGCACGGCAAAATTATACAGTGTCTCTCTGACATAATTATGCTTTGGAAAAATCAACAAATAGGATATGGATGTCTTGTGCCTACTCCCATTTCTTTTCCATCGCCTGTTTCAACAGGTGAAAGCAATAATAACTATGAATAAATAAAACAAGGACTTTGTCTAAAACTAATAATCAACAACAACGAAACTAAAAATTGCATTTGTGATATTTTTACTCTGCATGAGTCTCCGCCTGATGATGCGACCTCAAAGCATCCTATAAGGTCTGTGAAACTAGCATCTGGCCAACGCATTTCTCTGTCCATCACGCGGATATTCAAATTAGTATTCTGAGGGCCTACCGCGAAACACGTTCGACGTGTTGCCTCCCTCTCACACTTACGTACGAATTTACAAGTGCGACACAGAGGTAACACGTCGAACGTGGTCCGCGGTAGGCCCTCTGAACCGACATGCTGTTTAACGTATAAATAAGCTCTCGAAAGGGGCACAATGACACGAGGACGCAGATTGTTGTCAAACTCTATACAACTTTTCATTTTATATAATATAACGAATTTTCATGCGAATTTATTTACATTGCGAGTTACTCGTAAATCCAATTCAGCTGACCAATCAAATACAGCAATTTAGTGACATTCGTATGCGATTTCTCGGACCGTTTACATTAGATTAGATTAGATTACATGATTTATTTCATGAAAGACAATTACATAATAAATTTGCATTGATGTCAAAAATATAAGAATTTCTATCATGATCGTCAAAATAAAATAAAATAAAAATGAAAATAATAACAGTACTAATGAAATAAAATTATAGCTCCAATAAGGATTGTCAATACAATTCGAATAACAGTAAGTAGGTAAATACTTACAAAATCCAAAATATAAATTTACAATGTCAAAACTTACGAAAATACGAGAACAATAAGAATAAAAACGATAAATTAATAAAAGAACACAAATAATATCTCCCAATAAGAATCGTCAACACACAACAATATAAAAAAAAAACAATGAAATAGTATCTCCCAATAAGGATCATCTGTATGATAAAGAAAACAATGTCAATAAATAAAAACAATAAGAATAAAACAATTTCTGAATCAAAATGTCAATTCCATGAACTCATTTACTGAGTACAGAGGGTTTTCCAACAAAAGGTTTCTCAATTTACGTCTAAATATTTCGTCGCATTGCTCGTTTCTTATCTCGGCAGGTAGGTGCTCGAAATAAGTAGGTCCGATTATTCGTGGGTTCCTTTTTGAAAGCACCAAGCGACGAGGAACTGTTCTGAGACGACCTGTGTTACGCAGTTGTTTTCCTGGACAATCTACACGAGAAAATTGAGCAATATTATTTCTGACAAAGATTCAAAGATTCAAAGATTCAAAGAATTTATTTGCATAGAACACAGTAATATAAAGGTCTTACAAGATAAAAGAAAATCCGTGCATTCAGTCTGCATGCAGGCGTGCAAATATTTAAAAAAACAGTCAATATATATAAAAATAGAAACAAAAATTTAAAAATTTAAATATTATTAGTTCAAAGAGGTGTTGTGAGTAGTGAGTCATTATGCGTTCCGAAATAAAAAGTTCTTTACATGGATGTCTGTGTTTTACTCCAGCAAGTGTACGAATTGCTCTCTTCTGAACTATGAGGACTCTTCTGGCATCAGTGGAGTTCAAAAATCAGTGGAGAAACAAAAATTTAAAAATTTAAATATTATTAGTTCAAAGAGGTGTTGTGAGTAGTGAGTCATTATGCGTTCCGAAATAAAAAGTTCTTTACATGGATGTCTGTGTTTTACTCCAGCAAGTGTACGAATTGCTCTCTTCTGAACTATGAGGACTCTTCTGGCATCAGTGGAGTTACCCCAAATGAGCGTGCCGTACGACATAATAGAATGGAAGTGAGCAAAGTACACCTGCTTTAGAGCTTCCTTCGAGATAAGTGGCGAAATAAATTAAAAGTGGAAAAAGATTACTGTCTCGGTGAGGAGGGAGGTTAAACATACTGGATCACTAGCCTATGCTCTGACAAATGATCTACCAAGATTTTACTCAAGGATAGTAAATATTTCCACCATATGGGTCTTTAGGGACGCACTCTAGCGACATCTATTGTAAGAGCGTTATGTTTTTTACAGTACATATGGTGCTACTTTACCGCACTAGTGCGAAAATTAGCATATTACGTTACTATGTCGAACATTTAATGGGCCATATGTACTGTAAAACGTTGTACGATACATGTGCGAATAGGTAATTCGCAACTCGTGTCGATTTAAAATACTCTTGTTTTAATTTATCGCCACTTGTTTCGAATTTCCTATTTTTCGCACTCGTATCGTAATGTAATATTAAACGTCTATCGGAGTTCCAAGTCATATTGGAAATTCACCAGGAATTTCAGACTTTTCTGGTCGGTACAAAATTACTTATTCTCGTTTATATGAGCAAACGTATGGCTGCCTCCTTGTGTGTGTTCTACCGCTTGTACAATGGGCTGTGTTCTGAAGAATTGTTTGACATGATGCCCACGGCCGCTTTCTATCACCGCACCGCTCGTCGTCGGTAGGGGGTTCATCCTCACACCCTAGAACCTAAATGGTCGCGTACTGTGTAGTTTTAGAGGAATTTACTCCGCGGACGCTCCAGCTGTGGAATGAGCTTCATCCGAGGTTTTCCCGAGGGTCTGTAGTAAGGTGTTCTTCAAAAAAGGGGTGTACAGGTTTTTAAAGGGTGGGCAACGCGCATGTAACACTTCTGGAGTTGTAACCGTCCATAGGCCGCGGTGACTGCTTACCATCAGGCGGGCCGTATGCTTGTTTGTCATCGTCGTGGTATAAAAAAATGAGGTGTCACTTACATCGTTTTATCGTTCCCAGACGCTGGTGGCGCGGTTCCTGGCGCGCTGCGGGGCGCACGCGCTGCTGCGGGCCGTGTGGGCGCGCGCGCTGCGGGCGCTGCCGCAAGCCGCGCGCCGCGACGCGCAGGGGCTGGCCGCGCTGCAGCCGCACTACAGGAGGTCAGTACTGCTCCATGTAGACTAGCACTGTACGGTGCCACGCGTGCTGCGGGCCGTGTGGGCGCGCGCGCTGCGGGCGCTGCCGCAAGCCGCGCGCCGCGACGCGCAGGGGCTGGCCGCGCTGCAGCCGCACTACAGGAGGTCAGTACTGCTCCATGTAGACTAGCACTGTACGGTGCCACGCGTGCTGCGGGCCGTGTGGGCGCGCGCGCTGCGGGCGCTGCCGCAAGCCGCGCGCCGCGACGCGCAGGGGCTGGCCGCGCTGCAGCCGCACTACAGGAGGTCAGTACTGCTCCATGTAGACTAGCACTGTACGGTGCCACGCGTGCTGCGGGCCGTGTGGGCGCGCGCGCTGCGGGCGCTGCCGCAAGCCGCGCGCCGCGACGCGCAGGGGCTGGCCGCGCTGCAGCCGCACTACAGGAGGTCAGTACTGCTCCATGTAGACTAGCACTGTACGGTGCCACGCGTGCTGCGGGCCGTGTGGGCGCGCGCGCTGCGGGCGCTGCCGCAAGCCGCGCGCCGCGACGCGCAGGGGCTGGCCGCGCTGCAGCCGCACTACAGGAGGTCAGTACTGCTCCATGTAGACTAGCACTGTACGGTGCCACGCGTGCTGCGGGCCGTGTGGGCGCGCGCGCTGCGGGCGCTGCCGCAAGCCGCGCGCCGCGACGCGCAGGGGCTGGCCGCGCTGCAGCCGCACTACAGGAGGTCAGTACTGCTCCATGTAGACTAGCACTGTACGGTGCCACGCGTGCTGCGGGCCGTGTGGGCGCGCGCGCTGCGGGCGCTGCCGCAAGCCGCGCGCCGCGACGCGCAGGGGCTGGCCGCGCTGCAGCCGCACTACAGGAGGTCAGTACTGCTCCATGTAGACTAGCACTGTACGGTGCCACGCGTGCTGCGGGCCGTGTGGGCGCGCGCGCTGCGGGCGCTGCCGCAAGCCGCGCGCCGCGACGCGCAGGGGCTGGCCGCGCTGCAGCCGCACTACAGGAGGTCAGTACTGCTCCATGTAGACTAGCACTGTACGGTGCCACGCGTGCTGCGGGCCGTGTGGGCGCGCGCGCTGCGGGCGCTGCCGCAAGCCGCGCGCCGCGACGCGCAGGGGCTGGCCGCGCTGCAGCCGCACTACAGGAGGTCAGTACTGCTCCATGTAGACTAGCACTGTACGGTGCCACGCGTGCTGCGGGCCGTGTGGGCGCGCGCGCTGCGGGCGCTGCCGCAAGCCGCGCGCCGCGACGCGCAGGGGCTGGCCGCGCTGCAGCCGCACTACAGGAGGTCAGTACTGCTCCATGTAGACTAGCACTGTACGGTGCCACGCGTGCTGCGGGCCGTGTGGGCGCGCGCGCTGCGGGCGCTGCCGCAAGCCGCGCGCCGCGACGCGCAGGGGCTGGCCGCGCTGCAGCCGCACTACAGGAGGTCAGTACTGCTCCATGTAGACTAGCACTGTACGGTGCCACGCGTGCTGCGGGCCGTGTGGGCGCGCGCGCTGCGGGCGCTGCCGCAAGCCGCGCGCCGCGACGCGCAGGGGCTGGCCGCGCTGCAGCCGCACTACAGGAGGTCAGTACTGCTCCATGTAGACTAGCACTGTACGGTGCCACGCGTGCTGCGGGCCGTGTGGGCGCGCGCGCTGCGGGCGCTGCCGCAAGCCGCGCGCCGCGACGCGCAGGGGCTGGCCGCGCTGCAGCCGCACTACAGGAGGTCAGTACTGCTCCATGTAGACTAGCACTGTACGGTGCCACGCGTGCTGCGGGCCGTGTGGGCGCGCGCGCTGCGGGCGCTGCCGCAAGCCGCGCGCCGCGACGCGCAGGGGCTGGCCGCGCTGCAGCCGCACTACAGGAGGTCAGTACTGCTCCATGTAGACTAGCACTGTACGGTGCCACGCGTGCTGCGGGCCGTGTGGGCGCGCGCGCTGCGGGCGCTGCCGCAAGCCGCGCGCCGCGACGCGCAGGGGCTGGCCGCGCTGCAGCCGCACTACAGGAGGTCAGTACTGCTCCATGTAGACTAGCACTGTACGGTGCCACGCGTGCTGCGGGCCGTGTGGGCGCGCGCGCTGCGGGCGCTGCCGCAAGCCGCGCGCCGCGACGCGCAGGGGCTGGCCGCGCTGCAGCCGCACTACAGGAGGTCAGTACTGCTCCATGTAGACTAGCACTGTACGGTGCCACGCGTGCTGCGGGCCGTGTGGGCGCGCGCGCTGCGGGCGCTGCCGCAAGCCGCGCGCCGCGACGCGCAGGGGCTGGCCGCGCTGCAGCCGCACTACAGGAGGTCAGTACTGCTCCATGTAGACTAGCACTGTACGGTGCCACGCGTGCTGCGGGCCGTGTGGGCGCGCGCGCTGCGGGCGCTGCCGCAAGCCGCGCGCCGCGACGCGCAGGGGCTGGCCGCGCTGCAGCCGCACTACAGGAGGTCAGTACTGCTCCATGTAGACTAGCACTGTACGGTGCCACGCGTGCTGCGGGCCGTGTGGGCGCGCGCGCTGCGGGCGCTGCCGCAAGCCGCGCGCCGCGACGCGCAGGGGCTGGCCGCGCTGCAGCCGCACTACAGGAGGTCAGTACTGCTCCATGTAGACTAGCACTGTACGGTGCCACGCGTGCTGCGGGCCGTGTGGGCGCGCGCGCTGCGGGCGCTGCCGCAAGCCGCGCGCCGCGACGCGCAGGGGCTGGCCGCGCTGCAGCCGCACTACAGGAGGTCAGTACTGCTCCATGTAGACTAGCACTGTACGGTGCCACGCGTGCTGCGGGCCGTGTGGGCGCGCGCGCTGCGGGCGCTGCCGCAAGCCGCGCGCCGCGACGCGCAGGGGCTGGCCGCGCTGCAGCCGCACTACAGGAGGTCAGTACTGCTCCATGTAGACTAGCACTGTACGGTGCCACGCGTGCTGCGGGCCGTGTGGGCGCGCGCGCTGCGGGCGCTGCCGCAAGCCGCGCGCCGCGACGCGCAGGGGCTGGCCGCGCTGCAGCCGCACTACAGGAGGTCAGTACTGCTCCATGTAGACTAGCACTGTACGGTGCCACGCGTGCTGCGGGCCGTGTGGGCGCGCGCGCTGCGGGCGCTGCCGCAAGCCGCGCGCCGCGACGCGCAGGGGCTGGCCGCGCTGCAGCCGCACTACAGGAGGTCAGTACTGCTCCATGTAGACTAGCACTGTACGGTGCCACGCGTGCTGCGGGCCGTGTGGGCGCGCGCGCTGCGGGCGCTGCCGCAAGCCGCGCGCCGCGACGCGCAGGGGCTGGCCGCGCTGCAGCCGCACTACAGGAGGTCAGTACTGCTCCATGTAGACTAGCACTGTACGGTGCCACGCGTGCTGCGGGCCGTGTGGGCGCGCGCGCTGCGGGCGCTGCCGCAATCCGTTGTACGATACACGTACGAATAGGTGATTCACAACGAGTGGCGATAAATTAAAAAAAAAACACGATTGTCTGAACTTGTATCGTAAATAACTATCATTTTATTTCATGGCACCTTTGAGAAAGCACTATACGTACCTCGACGTAAAAAGGGGTTGCCGGCCTCAATAACTATCCGTCTAGGCCCGGTGTACTTCCCGGCCTCTGTAGTAATGTACAATAGCATACCCTGAAAACGAAATTAACGAAAAACGTATGGTTTGTTAACAGATACATCCAAAGCGCGACAGGCTGGAACCCAATCTTGGAATCATGCGGGTTACTAGCGGAGGCGTTAGACCCTGCGAGGACGCCCTACGCACTCGCTACACCCGTAAGTCACACCCAACAACAACAAATTATTATTATTATTTACTAACCTCGCGTCCGTGTACAAAGCATTTAACTTGCTGCCTATCAAAGAGCATTTGAAATAGAGGTTAATTGTCAAAAACAATTTTATAGCCACAGTAAATTTACTGCCATCTTTCGACACATGATTAAAAAGTGGCGCCATCTTGCCGGGCATAACCAAACTTTGTGGCGCCATCGCTCGAAACGATGCTGTGATTATTGCCTGTAACTGTGTTTTTTTTTTCAGTTAACCCTAAGCTGCGTATGCGCCCTAATAGAAAAGGCGTCCCTCCTCGTCAACACCCCTGAAGCCACCTCAAATGAACGTCAGTGGTACAAATTCCTCAAAACCCTCGCCCGAGCGCTCAAAACCACCACTCTCGCCGTCGCCAAGCCCGTCGCACCACTCCCAGAAAACAAACTACTATTCCACTTGAAGCAATTAGAGTCGAGAACCACTATAGAGATACTGCAGAGAGGTAAGAGCGCGGAATTTGCAGATTTGTCCAAAGCTGATGTCATGGAGCAACTGATAAAACATCTGTGCTGATGACGGTGTTTTAATCGTGCGTGTGGGCACGTTGAAAACATGTTGCGTCATGGGAATAAAGATGGGAATCAAATATCAGAAAATAAATTACTATTCCATTTGAAGCAATTTGAGACACTACATACATGTCTATAGAGAGATACCAGGCGGCTTATTATCAGGCGGGCCGTATGCTTGTTTGCCACCGATGTGGTATAAAAAAAAAACTACAGAGAGGTAAGAGCGCTGAATTTGCTGATTTATCTAAACCTGATGTCACAGAGCGACTTGTAAAATATCTGTGCTGATGACGGTGTTTATATGTGCGTGTACGTTGAAAACTTGTTGTGTCATGGGAATAAAGACGGGAATCAATTTGTGACATTACATATATTTCTAAAGAGAGATACTACAGAGGTATAAAAGCTGATGTCACGAAGTAACTGATAAAACATGCTGATGATGGTGTCTTAATCGTGCGTGTGGGCACGTTGAAAACATGTTGCGTCATGGGAATAAAGATGGGAATAAAATATCAGAAAATAAATTACTATTCTATTAAAACGGCTAGAGTCTAGGATGACTATTGAGATCCTAAATAGGTAAGAGCGCAGAATTTGCTGATTTATCTAAAGCTGATATGACGGAGATTAATTCGATTAAATCGTGCGTCATAGTTAGCACGTTCAAGACATGTTGCGTCATGGGAATAAAGACGGGAATTAAATACCACAAATTAAATTACTATTCCATTTAAAACAGCTAGAGTCTCGGACGACTATAGATATTCTACAGAGAGGTAAAAGCGTAAAATTTGCAGGTTTATCTATAGCTGATGTGACGGAGGTTAATTTAATCGTGCGTCATAGTTAGCCCCTTGAAAACATGTTGCGTCATGGGAATAAAGACGATAATCAAATATCAGAAAATAAATTACTATTTCATTAGAAGCAATTTGAGACACAGATAAATCTATAGAGAGATACTAGAGAGGTAAGAGCGCTGAATTTGTTTTGTTTAAAGCTGACGTCACGGAAACTAAAAAAACTCCTCTTCTGTAGGGCTAAGATGGTCGGCTCTTTGTTATTTGTCACCATACCTGTCACGTTTTAACAAGTATGTAAGCGCGAAAGTGACGGGCATAGTGACAAGTGATAAAAATGGAACCATGCTGCCACGGCTGATGATGGTTAATTTTATCGTGCGTCATAGCTATCACGAGTGGAAATCGCGTTTTATCGTTAACAGAAATCAAGCTAATATTTTGTTAGTGGCAAAAGTCTAGGACGGTTGAAAGATCAAGATCAAGGTTGAAGTAAAAGTGCTGATGATTTTTGTTGTTTTTTAGTGTGCGTCACAATTAGCGCGCTTATCATTTATTGAGACCGCATCATGTACGCGAAATTTAAGCATTTGTACTAAAAAATATCGTTTGCGTCATAATCAGCATGTCTTGTGAAGACGAGAAGCCACTGTGTTAAGAGGAAAGAGTACGCTCGCTTCTCCATACAAACGTAGTCCCCGTTTTCCTCTCTGGATATTGACATTTTTAAAAATATTTTTACCTTATTCGATGTACATTAACCATAGCTATTTCTCTACGTTTGACTTGTTTACATTTTTTGATTATTGTCAAAATTAGAAGCGAAAAACAGATTTCATACAAATTGTTAAATTAACTTATAATAATTTAAAATTCGAAAAAACATCAAACGTTGGGGCATAGCTGTGTTATATAACAAATTGTGTCAAAATATGTTTAATAATGTTATTATCCAGAGGGGGAAATACTTACGTTCGTATATAAACTCTGTATCTTTAGGTATTTAAATAAAAGTGAACAATTTGTACATTTTCGGGTAGTTATAACATTTATTGGTTACCCAACCAAATACAAAACCGCCTGGATCTGTCACTGAACGACCTGACTTTAACCTACATTATTTGATCATGTAATGTTTTCATCTACCCTCAACTGGCTTTAGGAGCCATTTGAGGGTAGATTTTGTTTACTTTTATTTAAATACCTAAAGATACAGAGTGTGCATGCCGTATAAGATTATTTGTTTAGTTTTGTTGAGTTGCATGTCATGACTGCCATATATGGCTTAAATAACGATTGTCAACATCTTAGTCCATAAAGCGTCATATTATTATGTAACTACAATCATTGCTTTGCTTGCATTTGAAATAATTCAACAACACCTATAATTATAGTCTAACAGAGCTAAGAAGTTAATCCTGGCATAATTATCTAGTTTTTAATTAATTAACTGGTTGCCCAAGATAGGCTATGCCTAGTTTGGGGACCCCTGTTCAAACGGTTTATTATAAAAGTATCGCTGTATGCACGCAACCTCAACTTAGTGTATATTCCCCGCTGTTGAACCCATGTTTGTGTGTGCAATAATGAATTAATTTTTCATATTCAGTTATAATTTGACCCTTATACACCGTGTTTTTTTTTCGTTAATTTCAAGGGTGCATTCCTGATCAAAAATTAAGTAACCAAAGCAAGAAATATTACTTTGCTAATCCGCGAGTAAATAACGTATATAAAATTAAGTTTTGTGCTTTTGGTGGTGGGTTGTTATATTTATTTGCGTATTTATTTTTGCGGTGGGAGGGTGGGAACATTAATTGCATATAAAAATACGCCAGTAAGTATAACGGGTAAGCACTAATTGACTAGCACGTTATTTTCTCGCGGATTAGCAAAGTAATATTTCTTGCTTTAATTAACATGGATTTCCGCTCAGTAACGCCTGATTTTATTAATTAATTAACTTTCTCGAAGACCGGTATTCTAATTAACTCCATGTCTGAGATAATCAATAATTTATTTTTATCTTATAAGGCCCTTACGAGCGTATACACTTGCCTTAAGGCCTGTTTACTTATTGATTAGTGTTTCAGTACATTTGCTACTAAACGTAAGTACTATCTCGGACGATCGATGTTCGAAATGACATTGATATGTCACAGTTTTCAATTTTTTGGTTGAATTAAATGTTATGCCCGTGTTACAACAACGCTATATGCAACATTTAATTACGTTTTATAAAAAAAAAATGTTTATTTTTTGCAAATTAACTATGCCATTTAGTTTCCTTAAAAGTACTTACCCATACCTCGGAGTTAACGGAATACAATAAAAACACGGTGTATATATGACAGTAACGTTATCGGTTAAACGGTTCATAACTGTAAGGATTGACATCTTAGCTGCGACAGACTATAGTATATGCGTCATTTGTAGCTGGAAACATTTGTGTCATATTTAGCTGACAATACGTAAAATCGATATATGTCAGTAACGTTATCGGTTAAACGGTTCATAACTGTCAGGATTGAAATTTTAGCTGCGACAGACTATAGTATATGCGTCATTTGTAGCTGGAAACATTTGTGTCATATTTAGCTGACAATACGTAAAGTCGATAAATGTCAGTAACGTTATCGGCTAACGGTTCATAACTGTAAGGATTGACATCTTAGCTGCGACAGACTATAGTATATGCGTCATTTGTAGCTGGAAACATTTGTGTCATATTTAGCTGACAATACGTAAAGTCGATAAATGTCAGTAACTGTTATCGGTTAAACGGTTCATAACTGTAAGGATTGACATCTTAGCTGCGACAGACTATAGTATATGCGTCATTTGTAGCTGGAAACATTTGTGTCATATTTAGCTGACAATACGTAAAGTCGATAAATGTCAGTAACTGTTATCGGTTAAACGGTTCATAACTGTAAGGATTGACATCTTAGCTGCGACAGACTATAGTATATGCGTCATTTGTAGCTGGAAACATTTGTGTCATATTTAGCTGACGATACGTAAAGTCGATAAATGTCAGTAACGCGCTCATTATCACAGACTGTAATCAAATTGAAGAAAATAAATGGTACCTTTGCTGCTTTTTATATTGGACTATCGTATAGATCGTGTCGTTGACGAAGACGCGTGCCTTGATTTGTAATGTCCATGTCATTAAAGGTTAGATTTGGATGACACGAACTATTACTACGTAAAGCAAGAAATTATTTGTTACGATAATAGTCTGGAATGTATTTTAACGGAACGTAGCCGCAGGGGTTTTGAATTGCCAAAATGCCAACAACACAAGTATACCTATCTGTAAAAGTTTTAGATTTATCCATACTCTCTTCTTCCTCACGTTGTCCCGGCATTTTGCCACGGCTCATGGGAGCCTGGGGTCCGCTTGACAACTAATCCCAAGATGTGGCGTAGGCACTAGTTTTTACGAAAGCGACTGCCATCTGACCTTCCAACCCAGAGGATAAACTAGGCCTTGTTGGTATTAGTCCGGTTTCCTCACGATGTTTTCCTTCACCGAAAAGCGACTGGTAAATATCAAATGATATTTCGTACATAAGTTCCGAAAAACACATTGGTACGAGCCGGGGTTTGAACCCGCGACCTCCGGATTGCAAGTCGCACGCTCTTACCGCTAGGCCACCAGCGCTTTTTTACCACCAGATTTATCCATACTGACTATATTAATAGACGTGTATATTGTGACACAATTTTCTCGAATGTTTCATCATTCTAATCTCATTTTAAAACTACATTAATTGTAACCTTGCACATACAAATGGGATGAGCTAGGGCTGCCAAAAATGAACCAAATAAAGTGGAGTAATGGTTTATGAGTAAAAAAATATTTTAAATAAAATTGTTAAATAAAATTGTTAAATATTTAAACACAATGAGATGAGGTATATCTAGGGCTGAAATTAGTTATATTGCTCCACCTTATAAAATAAACGAAATAGAGCAAAAACGAGTATGTATAGAAAAAAAATATTTTTTTAACTATGGTATCTAAAACTACGTAAACAAATTACAGCCCTAGATTTCTTATCCTAATGTAAGTACAGTCCAGTTTATAAAAATGTGCACATTTTTTCACCTTATTCCGATGGGTTAGGGTGAAAAAATTAATACTTACACACAACACGTCTGTACAAAGTTTCAGAGCAATCTGGCTAGTCGTGTTAAAATGAGAACGTAACTACGTTTGTATGGAGAATCGAGCTTGCTGCGGACTTAAGGCTTGGGTTTAAATGTTGTTCAAAGCTTAATGTAATGTACATTCATTTACAAATCTGAGTGGTTATCATTTTTGAAATTTAAATTCCCCGTGGCTACAATACTAAAGACCCAATTCGACTGAACAGGAATCACATTTTAATCTGATATTTAACCGTTTGAACGCCACGTCTATCGTACGCGGCGCGTCATCATGAACCTTGTCGGTACGCATGAAGGTTAATATTGGGCTGTAGCCGCGCGCGTCATATGACGTCTTTGGCGGTCAAAAGGTTAACTAATTTTGGAATAAATAATATTCATGCTTGACACAATAAGGTTAAAGTTTCTCACTTAGGCTTATTCTTTGTAAGCTTTCGTTCTTCTCTTTATAACGTGGTAGAAAGAGACGAAAGATTGCTTCGACATTCGAAACGCACTGTTGAGTACGTTACACAAATCGTTACATATTTTATGCTATTTAACATTTTATGTACAATTCGTGTCAATTTTCATGTAAAAATCAAAGATCAATTGAACTATTTTGCCATCACAACTAAAGTTTTTTTTATGTAAAAAAATAAAATGAAAATTGTCACGAATAAAGACGGCGAATATGTAATATTAATATTAAAAAAAAAAACCCTTAAAATCATTTATTCATTTATTTATGTAAATATTAAGACATAAAGCAGGTAACATTATACTTAGTTAATTAAAACATCTAAATAGATATATTTATTATAGCACGGGGTTTAAATAATATAAAAAAAAATCTAAAAAATATCCATTGAATTTTACAATATGGAGGATATATGTTTTTCAGTCCATAAAAATTCATGGATTATAATTGAAATGAGGATTGACTTTTTACAATTTTTCTCGCTTAAAAAAAGCGACGTATTTTTTTCAAATTCGCTTTTTCCAAAAAAGTCTGTCCTCACCAGCAAAATCACATTTGGACATTTGTTTAACTTAATGTGACTAGCTTCAAGTTGATGTAAAGAAACTTTTTTTCTCATGTAAAGAACGACTAAAATTTTAGACTAAAATTAGTCTTGTAGAAACATTTATTGCTATTGTATGTAAGAAATACCTCAATCCTTTCAAAACTTAAAGCGCACGATGTGGCATAAATACAAACCACCCGACTGGATTTTTAATAGTACATTACGATACAAGTGCGAAAAATAGGAAATTCGAAACGAGTGGCGATAAATTAAAACACGACCGAAGGGAGTGTTTTAAATCGACACGAGTTGCGAATTACCTATTCGCACATGTATCGTACAACGTTTTACAGTACATATGGCCCTTGAAATGTTCGATATATTAACGTAATATGTTAATTTTCGCACTAGTGCGGTAAAGTAGCACCATATGTACTGTAAATTATATAATGCGTCCAAAAGGCGCCACTGCCATGAATATAGCCAATAGTATAAAAAATACGTAAGTTTGTTAAAAGTCTTATCGTTATAACTACTATCAAAGATTCATTGTTCGTTTAAGATATGCAGTCGAACCCCCTTATTCATAAACGTGTGCTAAAGTTGATAAGCCGCTAACAATCGTTTGTCCCTTTCCGACGTATTGGCATGATGGAAAGGGACAAACAATTGTTACCGGCTTGTCAACTTTAGCACACGTTTATGAATAAGGGGGTAAGCCCTTAGGGCGCACGCACGCGGGTGCCATTGTCGGCAAAGAGACTGAAATAGAGCTGGATTGTCAAAGAAAACATTGTAGCCGCAGTAAATTTACTGCCATCTTTCGACACATGATTAAAGCTTTTAGAACGCCATTTGACTTTGATCCTTATTCTTTCACTGATATGTGTTCAATTTGTTAAATATCAAAAAGTGGCGCCATCTTACCGGGCACTACTTAAAGGTTATGGCGCCATCGCTCGAAACGATGCTGCTATACCTTTGGCCTTTAATATATTAGATGGCGCCACTTTTTGATATTTAACAAAGTCAACACATATCAGTGAAAGAATAAGAATCAAAGTCAAGTGGCGTTCTAAAAGTTTTAATTATGGCAAAAGATGGCAGTAAATTTATGTCGCTATAAAGTTTTCTTTGACAATACACCTCTATTTCAAATTCTCTTTGCTCATCGTTACGGTATATTCGACTTAAAATACGTGAGCGACCCGTTTTAATATATCCAATATATCTTAAACAATAATATATTCTTTGTTTGGTAGTTATGGCTAACTTAATATTTTATAAATAGTGATAGAAAAACTACATTTTAAAGCATTGAGGTATTTCGTTAATTTATATTTTAAAAATTGTATATATTATATAAAAAATCAACTGCCAATTCGCGTCATAAGTTTTACGAACTTTGTTAGAGCGTTTTTAACCGACCACCGCTGGGAGGGTACTGTGTTTACGTTACAGCGGAGAAGAAAGGTATATTCATTTTTTTTACTGTTGGTAGTTTTTAGTTTTTTTTTAATCCGTGAAATAAATGAATAGTAAAATTTGTTTATTGTAAACTGAGTATTATTTCGACTAACCTAAGCTATTACTGAGACTTCGCTGTCCGTCCATCCGTCCGTCCGTCCGTCCGTCTGTCACAGTTGAAATTTTCACAGATGATGTATTTCTGTTGCCGCTATAACAAAAATATTAAAAACCGGATAAAATAAATATTTAAGGGGTGCACCCATACAACAAACATATTTTTTTCCATTTTTATAAATAATGGTACGGAACCCTTCGTGCGCGAGTCCGACTCCCACTTGCCCGGTTTTAGGGTTCCGTAGAACTATGTTAATAAAGGTTAGATTTGACAAATCTGCGCGTGATCTTGGATGACGCGAACTATATCTGTCTGTTATAGGTTTCGTTGCTAAAAATTGTAATACTAATAAATTAGAAGTTTTAAATACAAAACTACTACACGCTTTATCTTATACCTTTAAATGAGCAATTCTTGTATATAAATATATATATTTCTGTGATCTCGGAAACGGCTCTAACGATTTCGCTGAAATTTGGTATATGGGGGTTTTTGGGGGTATACAATCTATCTAGATTAGTCTTATGTTTGGGAAAACGCGTGTTTTCGAGTTTTCATGCGTTTTTCTTACGACGCAGAATATGGTCGCTAATTTCGTATGGCCGGCCACTGTCCGTCTGGTCCAGCGGGTTAAGACGCGGACTGCTAAACGAGTGTTACGGGTTCGAATCTCGCCCGGTGACTAACTGTTTTTCTTTTTATATGTTCAAGTTATTAATATATAATTTTTTAATTTTGATTGTTTTAGACAAGTTTAATTTAGTAAAAAAATGTAGATAAGATTATCACCTATACACCACCATATTACAATAAATAGTTATAACCGAGCAATGCTCGGTCGCCCAGGTGCTGTTATTTATATTACAATTTTTTCATCACACTTGCTCGAAAAAAGATCTTATTTCATGCAGGTATACTGAACGACAAAGGCATGTAGATATTGTTCCCGCGGGTTGAGAATTGTGAAAAAAAAAGAACTCCCGGTACTAGTTATAAATGTAGTAGGTATTAATGAGTTTTACTTTAACCCTTTTCCAGGCATACTTAGTACGATTTATCGACCACATACGCGCCATTAAAATTTCAACTTTAGCATTCAGTTTTAAGGTTCAAATTAGATTACACTTTGAATTTGACATGTTAATTTATTAATTATTTTAAAATTTCAAATTTATTTAAATAACACAATTTAGCAATAACGATAATAAAATGTGAATAAAAGTACAATAGAAACTTAAACTAATTAAAAACTAAAAATCTATATCTAAAGAGGGCCCCTGGGGCATAGTGCCAAAGATACTGGCAGCATTTCCTCGCTGAATCGCAACGCTTATTCGTTGAGCGAGGAAGCTGCCAGCTCTTTTGTCCCCTGTAACGTCAACCAGCCGTTACACTTTCAGGAAATGTTACTTGTCTTCAAATGGATCATCAAAGCTGGATTAATTGGAATAAGAATAATAAGAGCCTAATCTATTGGAATAAGAGCCTCGGTAGAGAGTACCATTTTGTACCTTTTGGCGTTGAAACTCTAGGTCCATGGGGTCCCAGCGCGCACAAGTTTTTTGGAGAAATCGCGAAACGTCTGTTTGACGTAACTGGTGACCGAAGAGCTGGCGGCTTCCTCGCACAACGTATCAGTATTGCGATACAACGAGGAAATGCCGCCAGCATCCTTGGTACAATGCCTCAAAGGCCTATTTTAGATATAAGCTAGTTATAGGAATCATCTGTATATATCCATTATGTATATTGTTATTGTCAATAAATAGATGATGAAAAAATTGGAATATATTTGGATTTTTTGGGAAAACCTTGTAGATTGGTGCGGCCTGGAAAAGGGTTAAAAATAACTGACGCTTTAATTCATTTTTATTGTTTATGTTAAAAGTATTTAATTTTATTAATTTAATAGCCGTATAAAATATTTTTACAGAATTTTCAAAAGTGGCTGAACGCAAAGAATGACAATATTGCGGACGAATGTTTGAAATGTCACCGTATTTTTTGAATTATTTCGCTTAAAATTTAGTTTTATCTTCGCAAGTGCGATGAAAAACATTGTATGTAACTCCGGCGGTAAGAATATTGCAAACTCGAGTCTTTAATGTACTCCAGCCTGCGGCTGTTGCGCATCTAAAGACCTCGTTTGCAAAATTTCACTTACCCCCCTCGTTGCTCAATGTACTATTTCACGACAGGGCTTGTAAAAAATAATCAGAAAAAAAACATCCTTTTAAAGTATTTTTATTAGGTAATATACAGTTTCATGATTTGGCTGATTTCAATTAAATTGGTTATTGTATATTTTACATTGCGCAGTGTATAAAAAGTTCAGATTCGTGTATTATCTATTTTCGATTAGGGTTAAACATTACCATTAAGAGCTTTTTTGCGAGGCACGTGAAATATTTTGCAAATAAAAAACACGCCCTAATATTACAAGCTATTATTTTACTTACTTATATTTGTAATGTATGTATGTTCGGGCATAGAGAAATAAGAAGTAATAGAGTGCTCACTCCATACATCAGTTTTGGTACCAAAATGCTTATTATATTCGCAATTCGTAACTCTCAGTACTGCTACTCGACAATAGATGTCGCGGCAAACAAAAAGTCTAATGCTCAACGATTTTCCGCTAAGTAATATTAGATATTATATTATAACTACAGTAACCGGAACTCTATTTTCAACTCCTACGCTTAATACTACGCTGGTTAATTATAACCAGAGTAAGCGTAGGAGTTGAAAATAGAGTTCCGGTTACTCTAGTTATAATATTAGCGGAACATCGTTGAGCATTAGACTTTTTGTTTGCCGTGATGTGTCGCGAGTGTTGAAAATTATATAGCCAAAATCATTTCCAACTAATACATACATATACATAACAATAAGAACGAGTTGAATAAAGAGTTTCGGGTTATCCGGTTATAGGGAGCGTGCATGAACTGTAGGAGGCAGCACAGGAGCCGTCAGATTTTTGGCGCGATGCGTAAATGTGATGTTTATTATTCCGATGTAGCCCACAAGATGGCAGAACCTACTATGCACAAGAAAACACGTGACGTGTAAATGTACATGTTTATGGTTCCGATTCAGGCCACAAGATGGCAGACCCTCCAACGCGCACGGTCTCTATAATAATATTAGCTGAACATTGTTGAGCATTAGACTTTTCGTTCGTCGCGACATCTATTGTCAACTAGAAGCACTGATAAATTCCGCTACATGACGCTAGATGTCTACTATGAAATAACTCGCGTTTTGGTTAGAAAACTGATGTATGGAGATACCACTTATTAGACCCACTTCGATTGAGTTGAAACTTCACATAATTAATAAATTATAAATTGTATAACAATGAAATATTATGGCACCGAGCTGATCTGATGATGGACATAGGAGATGGTCAGTCACAGGAACACTGTGATAAAACAACGCAAGAAAAGCTTGTATCATTTTTTTTTACGAAAAGCTAGAAACTTTGAGTTCCTGCAGCATCTCGAAGACGGTCTCAACCAGGCTGAACTTGATATTGAAGGTGGCGCGGCGCGCGTCCACGGAGCCGTACGACATATTCAGCGTGAACAGGTCCGGGTAGAACTGGAACAATCAATCATCTGGATCATCAATTCATCATTAACATCAAAAGCCTTGGTTGTCTAGCAGTAAAAGCGTGCGACTTTCGTCACTTTCGATCTGGAGGTTAAAACCCCGGCTCGTACCAATGAGTTTTTCGGGACTAATGTACCTACGTACTGATATTTAGGTACCAGTCGCTTTTCGGTGAAGGAAAACATCGCGAGGAAACCAAACTAATCCTAATAAGGCCTATTTTCCCCTCTGGGTTGGAAGGTCAGATCGCAGTCGCTTTCGTAAATCCGAATGTCTACGCTAACTCATGGGATTAGTTGCCAAGCGGACTCACCGTGAGCCGTGGCAAATAAGCCGAGACAAACGCTAGAAAGAAGAATTCGTCATCAACATTTGACGGGATCTTCATCTTAGCCTAGTTGGTGGTGACCCTGACCATAGAGAAATAAATTATCTTTGCCCTGACTACAAAGCAAGAGCAAAGAGAATTAAGAAGACCAAGAGTGCTCACTCCATACAACGGTTTGAAAATACTATTATTTTCGCATTCTACATCTAGCGTCAAGTAGTGGAACTCTCAGTACTGCTACTCGACAATAGATCTCGCGGCAAACAAAAAGCGATTTTCCGCTAATATTAAGCGTTTACCGAAAATAATAAGCGTTTTGGTACCAAAACTGATGTATGGAGTGAGCACTCTATGTACTTCTCATTTCTCTATGGCAAGAGGGACCTCCGGAGGGTGCTAATTTAATTGTGTTTATCACAATTATTAGTTTCTGAGTTATGGGTGTTCTAGTCAGTACGAGTGACCGTTGTCGGAATGCATGAAGGTTGATATGGGGCTGTAGACAGACCTGAATCTAGCATTAAGTATGGATTGGACATGACTGATGGGGGAACTGACAAAACGGGATAGTCTTATGTATCTTTCAGTAGGAGTAGCAGAGAAAGCGTTATAATTGTTTGTCCTTGTTATAGTCTCACCGTAAATTTAGTATGAGTTTATGGTGGGTAACAACCTGACCAAATTACGTAGGTTATGGATTTTCTCGTCGTCGTCGACATTGCCGTATATTGAAATGATCTTACCCCAAGCCCAACCATGGGCTCCAGAGTCAACTCCGTGCTTAGCTCGTTGCATTTCAAAATGGTCGCCTGTTTCGGATTCGCGTACAGCAGGTTGAATTTGGCCTGCAAACAAATAATTTATATATATTTTTTTTTTGTTTAGAAACCAAACAGTCGTATAAACATATCAACAATGCAATACAAATGATGTACTACAACAAAAGGAAAATACAACAAAAAGACCTGGAGGTTCATACATTATAAATTATGTTAACTGAAATAAATATAGTTATATAGCTTTTATAGATATTTTATTTTAGATCTTTGTGATTATTTCATTATTATTCAGCAAGCAAATAAAAGTACCTAAGGCAGCCCGACCGGCGGTGAGGCAGCGTGTGTACTTCATTTAATTACTTTGCATCAAAAGTTTTTGGCTAACATTTCATTTTTGGTACAAGCTTTTATCGCTGACTGTACTTTTCTTTCCAGAGGCAATTAATACTCATAGAGACAATCCCAAAAACCCCAATCACTTGCGTTGTTTTATCACAGAGTTCCTATGGCCAACTCCTGTCTTCATCATCAGATCAGCTCGATGGTACCATAATATTGCATTGTTACCCAACTTAACATATGTATGCAAATTTTCAGCTTCATCGAAAACCGGAAATTGGGTCAAATTTAACTTGCAAGATTTGACCCGTACAAACATACGTAGGTACAGTCACGTCTGAAAATATCGGTACGAAAAATGTGACAAAAATATGTATACACTACCTATAAAGTTGTGTATACATATTTTTGGCACTTTTTTCGTATCGATATTTTCAGACGTGACCGTACATTGCAATAAAAGCTTGTTAAAAGAGTAGTATGCGGTAGATATGAGCGCCATCGACGTGGCTTGTCGAATGTTTCTAAAAATCACATACGATTTCGGAAATTTCAAATGATAAATTTCGAGTCCCATACAAAAGTATAAGAAGTTTTATGTATTCATGCAAAGAGTAAGTCATACATGTATGCGGAAATTTCATAATTCTGGAAACTTTCCGACGACATAAGTTTTTGACTTGACTGGATCCGAGGCCTATTTTGAGGATCCAACCCACCTCTCGTTTCTTGTCCACTGCCTCTCTGAGCTGCATCACTATGTTCCTGCTGCCAGCACCAACGTTCCATCTAAGGAAAGACAATTTTATTGCAATAAAATAAAATAATCAAACTGATTATATCGTATGTCTTATACCTTTAAACGAGCAATTCTTGTATATATATATGTATATATATTTCTGTGATCTCGGAAACGGCTCTAACGATTTCGCTGAAATTTGGTATATAGGGGTTTTTGGGGGTATACAATCTATCTAGATTAGTCTTATGTTTGGGAAAACGCGTGTTTTCGAGTTTTCATGCGTTTTTCTTTCGACGCAGAATATGGTCGCTAATTTCGTATTGCCGGTCACTGTCCGTCTGGTCCAGCGAGTTAAGACGCGGACTGCTAAACGAGTGTTACGGGTTCGAATCTCGCCCGGTGACTAACTTTTGTTTTTTATTATGTGTTCAAGTTTATATATAATTTTTTAATTTTTATTGTTTTAGACAAGTTTAATTTAGTAAAAAAATGTAGTTAAGATTATCACCTATAGACCACCATATTACAATAAATAGTTATAACCGAGCAAAGCTCGGTCGCCCAGGTACTAATGTATTTAAAATACATCTCGACCAATAAATAAATCCATTACTGTATAATAAAGTTATAGTCCTACTGATTCCGCAACTTTTGGTCTCTGTAACATAGTTTTATTTTGGTTATATTTTGCTTTATCACCTAAACGACAAGTGGTGGCCACATTTTACCGTTTAAGTGATGAAATCAAAAGTATGTAGGTTTTTTTTTTTTAATATTACGTCGGTGGCAAACAAGCATACGGCCCGCCTGATGGTAAGCAGTCTCCGTAGTCTATGTACGCCTGCAACTCCAGAGGAGTTACATGCGCGTTGCCGACCCTAAACCCGCCCCCCCTCGTTGAGCTCTGGCAACTTTACTCACCGGCAGGAACACAACACTATGAGTAGGGTCTAGTGTTATTTGGCTACTGTTTTCTGTAAGGTGGAGGTACTTCCCCAGTTGGGCTCTGCTCTAGATCTGGAATGACGTCCACTGGCTGTGCCCTACCACACAAAGCAAGATGACATTCACAATGCCCATACCTCTCTTTTGGACGTAGTTTAAGGACGTACCCGGGTCCGGTAATATAAAACTATATTACTTAGACCAAAAATTGGGGAATAAGTAGAACAGCATTAATGTACAAAATAATACATAAAGGAATTGGTTTATTAGAAAACAGAATCAAACTAATGAGGGCGTCACTGGATGGTCGACTCAGTCTTAAGCCAAGTATGTTAACGGCACCAGTCATGGGACATTGAAAAGAAAATTTGGAGTATTTTGATATTTTCTCGGCACCTGTAAAATTTCTACCACTTTATGCGTTAAAAGTTGAATGTCCTATTCGTTATGTTTTCAATGTATTTAATGAAAGATACTGCATAGTTTCAATATTATTACCAAATAAAAACTCTGCTTTTGCTCCAGTCATGGGATGTATGGCGCCATTTATTTTAAAATAAAGAAAAATGAATGAAACATCAAACTTAAGTAACTCTAGGGCTCTTGTTTATGGTAAAATGTTGCCTGTGTTTAAAAACTGATGATAAATACTTATTTCACAGGATTTATCTATACCATCCCATTACTGGTGCCTGTTCCATTATAGGGGTGTTTAATACACTATAATTTTTTTTGTTAAGAAAACAGGTTTATGAACAATGTTTCGTAATGAGTACGATACATTTTACAAAATTTGTTTATAGTTTCGCCCGTTAAAGATGAAGACGCAGGTTTGATTCCAGCCCTGAGTATTTGAGGACTTGGTATTTTTTCTTTCAGTTTCTAACGTACCTGCTCCATTGGAAGTTGTAGGCCCTGGACAGCATAGCCATCGCATGGTATGTGTGGCGCTCGATGACCCATTCCTTCGGACACGTGCCTTCCAAGTGGTTGTGTCCGTCAAAATCAGGGAAGAAGTCGCACGCTGCTGCACGCATCAACTGAAATGACATATTTTCCGTAGCGGGATCGGCATCAGAATCAGAGTTGAGGCCACTCACGCTACATGTCATGTTTGACGTCCGGTCTGGCCTAGTGGGTAGTGACCCTGCCTATGAAGCTGATGGTCCCGGGTTCAAATCCTGGTAAGGGCATTTATTCGTGTGATGAGCTTGGATATTTGTTCCTGAGTCATGGGCGTTTTCTATGTATTTAAGTATTTATAAATATTTATATATTATATATATCGTTGTCTATGTACCCTCAACACAAGCCTTATTGAGCTTACTGTGGGACTTAGTCAATTTGTGTAATTATGTCCTATAATATTTATTTGCATGCAGCTGGGTCAAAATTATTTTCGTTGTCTTATTTAGGACCACTCTGTCACGCTTGTATTTCTATATTATATCAAATAAATAAAAAAATATGAGTGTCATTGCATGTATTTTTAGCTGTAAATTAGATTAGAGTAGAGAAAAATTAACAAAAAGCTCCACTCCGTCACACATATATTTTGGGGACAAAAACAAGACAACGAAAATAATTTTCACCCAGCTATGAGAACAAGATTATGAAATTAATGTTCTGTTTTCCATTCCAAAAATATTATTGTGATATAAAATAATTATTAGAATTAATAATAAAAACTATAAGTGAACTAAAACTAGAATAAGACTAAAATAAATCTAAAAATGGCCTATGCGCTGCGGCATAGTACCGAAGTCGCTGGCAGCATTTCCTCGCTGGATCGTGAGACAGATGCGTTAAGCGAGGCAGCTGTCCGCTCTTTGATCCAAAAATGATATCTGAATAAGATGAAACGCACTAAAAGTTTGACTCGTGAAGGATTCGAACCTCCGACCTCCGATAGTAGAGTTTCATTCAATAATGTGTTCGGCGCTCTACCAACTGAGCTAACGAGTCGATGCATCACCCGACGAATGTTGGCATCGTATGGAGCAAAATGACGTCGAGATATTGCACAATATGATGCAAAAGTGCGTAAACCTTTGAATGTGACGTCACTGCTGTGCCTCCATTCGTAAAAGAGCGTGAACCAAAACAATCAAAATATGAAAAGATAAATACCTGAAGAAAGGCCAGGTCAAGAGCACCCTAAACCGACGAGCGTGTATGAGGAACGTTATGAAAGCGAGGGAAGCGAAAGAAGTATGTCAGGGTCGTAGCAAGTGGAAATCCGGGTGCCTACCCCTCCGGAAAATAGGAGTGATTATATGTATGTATGTAAATAGATACCTGAACCATCCCTTTGACCAAATATTTCTTCCCGAAGTGCTCCTTAAGAGGAAAGAGGATGACCGCTTCTCCATACAAACGTAGTCCCCATTTTCCCCTCTGGATCGTTTAACTTTTATCGATTTTACGATTATTGTAAAAATTAGGAGCGAAAAACAGATTTCATACAAATTATTAAATGCGCCTAACTCTTTATAATAATACAAGACACATAGTTAAGTAGACAGACTAGAAGATAGGCAGATACCTACAGACCGAATACTTCTTCCCAAAATGTTCTCTAAGCGCCCGAGTGGTGGCGTTGGCGATCCACTTTAGCTTCACCGAGTTAATGATATTATACAAGTCACATAGTTAAGTAGACAGACTAGAAAGATAGGCAGATACCTGCACCATTCCTTTGACCGAATACTTCTTCCCAAAATGTTCTCTAAGCGCCCGAGTGGTGGCGTTGGTGATTCACTTCAGTTTCACCGAGTTAATGATATTATACAAGACACATAGTTAAGTAGACAGACTAGGAAGACAGACAGATACCTGTACCATTCCTTTGACCAAATACCTCTTTCCGAAGTGTTCTCTAAGCGCCCGAGTGGTGGCGTTGGCGATCCACTTTAGCTTCACCGAGTTAATGATATTATACAAGACACATAGTTAAGTAGACATACTAGAAAGATAGGCAGATACCTGCACCATTCCTTTGACCGAATACTTCTTCCCAAAATGTTCTCTAAGTGCCCGAGTGGTGGCGTTGGTGATTCACTTCAGTTTCACCGAGTTAATGATATTATACAAGATACATAGTTAAGTAGACAGACAGATACCTGCACCATTCCTTTGACCGAATACTTCTTCCCGAAGTGTTCTCTAAGCGCACGAGTGGTGGCGTTGGCGATCCACTTTAGCTTCACCGAGTTAATGATATTATACAAGACACATAGTTAAGTAGTCAGACAGATACCTGCACCATTCCTTTGACCGAATACTTCTTCCCGAAGTGTTCTCTAAGCGCCCGAGTGGTGGCGTTGGCGATCCACTTTAGCTTCACCGAGTTGCCGACGCATATCCACGTTACGGTCACGCATGCACCCGTTACCGATAACAGGACGCCTTTCCTGGACATACATAAATACTTGACTGTTATTGAAGTGAAACTTCTTATGCGACTTTTCCAACAAGGTTGCGTTAAACGTTTAACGCTATAATCGGTAACATAAAGTATTAAGAGTTTGTGATGAGTAAATTCGTCGATTAGCTCAGCCGGTTCCATGGTGTAATGGTTAGCACTCTGGACTCTGAATCCAGCGATCCGAGTTCAAATCTCGGTGGAACTTGAGTTTTTGTATTTTTTCTTTTTATATTTTCTATTATTTAGGAATATTAGAATATATATATTTAAATATATGTATTATTAAATCTATTTTATAAATCTTAATTTAAAACATTTTTTGAAGTGGAACTGTAATATAAACCATATATATTTCAGAGCATTATTTTCATCTCCACATTACGAAGTTTCACTTCTTCCGCGCGGAGGGACTCCACGCACAATTTTTATATACAAGGGCTGCTACGTTATGTATCCGGAAACACAAAAAATAACAATCAGCTATAGCTAAAAATAGCTGTATTGTATTTATTTGTTCACCAAGATCAAAGAAAATTTTAAATAGAGGTGTAATCAATCAAGCTTTTCACTCTCGTACCTTACTTAGGCAACACAGCAAAATTCGTTGCCTTAACCCGATATTCGACTGAAAAGCTCTATATTATATCACCATTGTATAAAATACTATTGTATAGAGAACCGAGTTTGCTGCGGACTCTCGATTCTTCTTTTCTGTTCCTTACCCGTTCGGATCTGGTCTCATATCCCAGCCTTGATACGGCATGTTACTGTACCGCAGCGTGGCTATACCGATCGGCCCTGCCAACATAAGTTTGTATCAGCCATAACGGTACAATACAATAATATAGAGATGAAATGGGGGACGGGCCAGATGTCCGAACGTGATGCACTTTCTGGAGTAGCAAAGAAAGCGCTCGAGTCAGACCATAATAAGTTGGCAGCGATTTGACGTTTACTTGACACTTGCACCGTCTGGGCTATCAAAAACGCTGCCAACTTATTTTGGTCTGACTCTATTATTATTTGTCCTTGTCACAATCTCATTTTTTTAAATTCCCCACCGTAAATCTTAGTAAAGTTCATGGTGGGCAAAAAATAACCCGACCGAATTCGATTGTACCATTAAAAGTGAAATAATAAACCAAATAACGAAAGAGAACGTAATAATACCGGTACCGGTATGAAGAAAAAATCGGTTGCGAGCCTTACAATCTTATGAATTTTGACATTAATTTATAAGTACGTATACAATACAATACAATACAAATACTCTTTATTGCTCACCTCAATACAGAAATAGTACAATAATACAACACATAAAGACAGACAACCTTTTTTTTCGCCGCATGCAATAACTATGTGTTTGCCTAGCAATCTGAGACTTCACTGAAAGAACGAAATGGGATAATTTTCGCATAAGATTATCTTTCCTGAACTTAACAGATTCTTGTCAATGTCAACACAAACTTTTAAAACTGTTATCATTAAAAGCTTTTTTTAACTTGCTATGTTATAATGTTAATGTGGGAAAAATCCTGGAAGCTAAATGTCACACATTTCCGATTGATCTTAAATTTGGCACACATATGTAAACCGGATGTCAAATGAAATTTTTGCTTCTAACATATTTTAGTCTTGTTTCTTCTATATATTTGATTAAGGATTATGCAAGTTTTAAACTAACTTACATAGAACTCCAGTCCGGAACTGAACCGTGAGTTTATCCTCGTTAAATTTGTAATCATTGATGTAGTTGCTAGTCCAAAGTTTCCTGTTCTCCTGCCATTGGCAGATGACGGGCGGCTCCGACCACATGATGTCCTGGGGCAATCTGTGAACAATCAATTAGGCTTTGACCTAGTTCGGGAAGCAGAGGCTCAACCCCCTCACATAAACCTAATTACACCTGTTAGTTCGTTAGTGCTTCTGGGCATTTTCCGGAAGTCGACAACCATTGTGCCTATTTTGCGTGAAACGAGGTAGCACTACTCTAACCACCGCAGCTCCTCCAGAAGCCTAGCAATGTTTTCAGGTTGTTAACTGCCTCTTTTATTGTGTACGGAGTCCCTAGGTATTTTGTTCCTGTGTACTTCTACCTGTTAACAGTCTAGGAGGATGTGTTTTGTTGTTTTGTCTTCTTCCATGCACGCTCGGCACATGGGGCTATCTGTTTTACCCATATTGTGTAGGTGTTTGTTTAGTCTGTTATGTCCTGTAATTAATCCTACTATTTTACTTAGTTGGTGTCTACAATTTTTGAATTGTTATGAAGACAAGGGCAAATATCTCATATTCCGCTTCCACTTTCTTCATTTCCGCTTCGATCTCCTAAGGGGTCCAGGTGATCTCCAGTGACGGAGGCCCTGTAGACCTAGTAATATTTTTTGATCATACTCACTGTATGAACCCAAGGGCCAACTTCTCGTACTCCGCTTCCACTTTCTTCATCTCCGCTTCGATCTCCTCAGGGGTCCGAGTGACCCCCGGCTACGGGGCCCTAGTAATAACTTATACTCACTGTATGAAGACAAGGGCTAACTTCTCATACTCCGCTTCCACTTTCTTCATCTCCGCTTCGATTTCTTCAGGGGTCCGAGTGACCCCCGGCGGCGGGGGCCCTGGAGCCCTGAACTGCACTTGGTACGGCATTGGTGTGAGGCGTTTAGGTAATTGTACTGAAATTTTAAAGTAAGAAAAAAATATATATATGTTTTTATTAATGTTACTTGTACTTAAAAATAAAACTAGTGACGTTAAGAGGAAATACAAGCTGAGCTCTTTTCTTAAATTTGAGAATTTAAGCTAAATATCTCCGTCGCGCCGACAGAGGTGGCTCCTAAAATTAGTGCGATAAGGACAACTATATCTTAGGCAAAAACTGCTGCGTAAAAATCTCAGAAATCGAGGTTTTGTTCTCGACATTTTCCTCCTCCAAAACTCAACGAATCGTAACGAAATTTTGGGAACGGAATGAGAATATATTTTTTTAATATTGCCATTCTTTGGCTTCAAAATGCAAGAGTAATAGAGAGGCAGTATGTGTGATTTATTTTATTTATATAATTCAATATATTCACTACACTTAAATCGACCGGATATAAACCGTGATTACCTTTTAAATTGTTTTTATTGAGCTCCCGATATTTCAACGCAGTTACATGCATCTTGTTCACGGGTAAAACTGTTATTCAATATATTTCTTCCAATAGTTGTATAGTTCGATTTATTGTATTCTTTAATACTCGTATCAATAAAAATAAATTACCTATCAATTGACCAACTTATGTTATAGGTAAGTTGAGTGGAGGAAGTGACAATTTAAACAAAGAAACATTTTTTTGGAATATTCTTTTCCTAGCCTTAATCCCGTTTGGGGTCGGCTCTCCTAGTAATTCTTCGCCAGGATTGCCTGTCCCGGGTCTGGGCTGGTATTTTTGCCTTATTTATGTCCCTATTTATAGTGGTCATCCATGTTTGTCGGGGTCTTCCTTGCCTCGTCGACGGCGGTGGGTATATTTGCAGCACTTTCTGTGTCATGTGGTTGGGTGGTCACTGCATGACTTGAACTTGACCATACCATCTGAGTCGGGTTTCTTACAGTTTGTCAGGGATATGTTTTACTCGGAAGCTGTCTCGTATGTTTAAGTATATGTATGGAATATAAACTACTGCGATAAGTTATTTGGGAAGTGAAATTTTGTGAAAAGCATTGACATCTATAAGGACGGGCCTTACAGGCAATGAGAATGGGGCCAGTTCAGCGGTGTCGCATACGAATTTAAGCCAATCCTTCAGTCTAACGCAACTAGTTGCGTCTGATCTAGCACCATTCTTAGTGCCCGTAAAGCCCGTTCTTGGTTATATGTCAATGGCATAGAGAAATAAGAAGTAATAGAGTGCTCACTCCATACATCAGTTTTGGTACCAAAATGCTTATTATTTTCGCAGTCGACATCTAGCATCGAGTAGCGGAACTCTCAGTACCTACTGCTACTCGACAATAGATGTCGCGGCAAAGAAAAAGTCGAATGCTCAATGATTTTCAGCTAATATTATAACCAAGGTAAGCGTAGGAGTTGAAAATAGAGTTCCGGTTACTCTGGTTATAATATTAGGGGAAAATCGTTGAGCATTAGACTTTTTGTTTGCCGTGACATCTATTGTCAAGTAGCAGTAGGTACTGAGAGTTCCGCTACTCGATGCTAGATGTCGACTGCGAAAATAATAAGCATTTTGGTACCAAAACTGATGTATGGAGTGAGCACTAGTGCTTCTTATTTCTCTATGTCAATGGTGAAAATTAAGTAGTTGGTTCAAAAGGCAGTACATCTGTTCTGTTTTAAAATATTTAGTTATTTTCTCTCGAACTCTCTCAACATTAAGTAAAGTTAAACTGCAGATAAAGTCCATTAAACAGTGTATTATTGTGTAATGTCAGTTCTTTCTTTATCAAAGGTTAACATGTTCCTATAGGGACCGTGCGCGTTGGAGGGTCTGCCATCTTGTGGTCTGAATCGGAACAATAAACATGTACATTTACTCGTCACGTGTTTTCTTGTGCATTGTAGGTTCTGCCATCTTGTGGACTACATCGGAACAATAAACATCAAATTTACGCCTCGCGCCAAAAATCTGACGGCTCCTGTGCTGCCTCCTACAGTTCATGCACCCTCCCTATAGACCGTATCATACACGAAGACGAGTGCCTTGTCATGTTGTTAAAGGTTAAATTTGACAATTCTGCGCGTCATCGTGGATGACACGAACTATAGACATTTACGGGCTCATTTACACGGTGCGAGGACTCGCATGCGAGTTTCATTATATTGCGGTATTTGATCGGCCGAATTGGTTATACTCGTACAATAGTCCGCAATGTAACTAAAATTGCATGCGAGTTCGTGCGCCGTCCAAGTTAGCCCTACGTCTCAAAGTGACGCGATGTTTTATATTTTGTTCGATGTTTTATTTTTCATGTTTTAATTTTTTGTCTTTTAACTACCTATTTATATAAGAATTCAAGCCTTGGAGACCCTCTACATCTCTAAGGATAATTTAATATATTTTTCTATATTTTATCTCTGACACTTAAGAGACTTATACATCTCTAAAGAATTTTATTATTTTTTGGTTTTATTTTTTTATCATAGTTTTTTGTGTAATTTGACATTTAGAGATGTATACTGTATACATCTCTAAATGTCAAAATACTTTATTAGAGATGTATACTGTATACATCTCTAATAAAGTATTTATTAATTCATCGATTCCATATTTGTAATTGTTTTTTTTGTAATTTTTATTGTTTGTAAAAATGGACAAGCAAAAGTGCCCCTGTGGCCTATTTGCTGGATAAATGTTTGATGTTTGATTAAAATAAACAACTAATTCCTATTGATAAACACTATCCACATATCTCTTGCCATCCCACTCACAGCCTTGTCTTTGACATTGATAAGATAACAATAATCGTTCGATAAAAGCTATTCAGTCATTATCACCAAAATCGTAGTCAATAATGTTGTGTTGTGGAGCGGTATCTGTGAAAATGTTATGACAAAACATGAACATTTATGTCTTGTAAGTTTTTAACCAACTTGTGTTTACATCTATAAGTTCTATAACTAACTAACGTTAACTTGTGTTTATCTTGAGTTACCTATGTTTACAAATAAATCATTTGGATTGAATTGAATTGAATATATACTCAAATAAAAGTATACAATTTGTAAATTCGGCTAGTTAGAACATTTATTGGTTAACCAATCAAATACAAAACCGCCTGGATCTGTTAGTCAGGTCGACTTTAACCTACATTATTTGATCATGTAATGTTTTCATCTGGCTGGCTTAAGGAGCCATTTGAAGGTAGATTATGTTTACTTTTATTCAAATACCTAGTGATACAGAGTATATGTTAGGGGTCGGTAAACCACTGCTCGCGAGTCGCATGCGGCTCTTTTAAGGTACAATTGATCATATGTTACCCATAAAAGTAACCCTTGAGAGTTCTTGTCAGTGACATAAGTCGAGTGACAAATGTTAAGTGACAGGTGACAAGTGACATTTGTAAACTGTTTTTGTATAAAAGTGCTTATAAACAGACAGGTATTTGGTTACAGTTGTCCATTTTTCATTTAATGATAATAGTTTTGTGGAACAAGGGTAATGTTTACAAGTCTGGGTTCTGTCAGTTGTTTTATCAAGCGTGGTGAAATAGGGTCTGAAAGAGGGCGTGGTTATTTAATAGCATGTATTTTTGCATGTTCAAGTGTAATATGCAACTGTTTGGCGATGGCATGGGGGCAGCAACCGCGGCAGCTGCAGCAGGCATGTCTGACGGGCACCATGAACGACATACAATCCTGGGTCGACCACAATGGCAGACTGAAACCCGAAGGTAACCAGTAACAACCATCCATATAAGTGTTGCTGCCGACATTACTCTCAGAAATGTCAAATTTAATATGTTTTTCCACAAAATGACGTTCATGATATTTCCTGCAGTGATGCAGTCAACTGCAGCAGTATTGCAGCGCGACAATACTGCCGATTACAAGTCAAAATCGATGTCGCTGCCCGGATTTTTCACATTTGCAGCAGTAATGTCGCGCTGCAATACTGCCGCAGAAATTCTTGTACAGTCTGGATCCGAACGTCACCTTAATTTATTCGCTGAGTGTGTTAAACTATTTTAAACAGAACATAATAATAGGTGACGGTACTCGGTTTGGTCGGATAGTGCCAACCCTAACGGTAGACACGCCCATGTCACGCCTTTCCTTTAGCCCGGACCAATCGGCAACGTTTGGGCCCGTTCGATATACCTAAACAGGGGGTTTGTTTTACAGTGAACCTTCTGTACGTAGTACTATTATTTATTCTGCGATTTTGGTTCAATTTCTGTCCATCATAATAGTATTACAAAATTTGCTGTTCATATTCCAGCTCAACCCTTATCTGTAGACGTCTCAGAGTCAGCACATCCAGTGGCGTCGCTACAGACTGAACTCGGGCAACACACGAGGGCGTCGCGAGAGATCAAAGTCTTGAGTATGGCGCGCTGTGCACTTAGAGAGGTACCGGAGGTAATACATAACACTTACTCAAACCTCAATACTCTCATCTATACGAGTAGACATCTCGGAGTCGGCACATCCAGTGGCGTCGCTTCAGTCTGAACTCGGGGAACACACGAGGGCGCCGAAAGAGATCAGAGTCCTGATGATGTGAATTTTTCTTCAAATTTTGGAATTTCTACTCAGAATCATGAGCTCTTTCGATCCTAATAGGAGAAAAAAAGGTAGAACCTGCTCACAAAATTAAGGAAGATTTTTGAAAAATGGTCGATTTCTAAAATAAATATTTAAAACCTGATTCTTACAATTCTGGACTTTCTTGGACTGATTCTACTCAGAATCATTAGTATTCTCCATCCCACCATAAAAATGTCCCAAAATGTCCGCTCCATTACGTAACGTATTTAGTGTGAAAAAGTTTTCACTTGTATGAGCGTGAAGCGTAACTGAGTGGAAACCACAATTTTCATAAAAACATTTTTAGTATCAAGATTGAATATGCTAGTGATTCTGAATAAAAAAAATCCCAAAACCAGGATCTGTGATCTTAGATATTTTTTTTTGAAAAAGCTCAAATGCGAACTATAGAGGATAACATTCGGACACATACGAATGCATTTTAGACCAAGCTAAAATAAATGTGGCTATTTTTTCTAATAAAATACCTAATTTTATATACCTCGTTTCAGGTATTTTCGTTAGAAGACCTAAACCACAACCGTCTGGCCGACACGCTTGAGTACCTGACCCTGTACGGAAATAAGTTCGACGATCTCCAATCCACCGGCGATCAGTACGATAGCTTCATCAACGCCACTGACGCCAGGGTTCTGGTGCAAGGGACGGGGTACGATACTAGAGGTAATAATAACAACCCTATATCCAACAAGATTGAGTACCTGACCCTGTACGGAAAAGGACGACAATGTCCAGACGACCAGCTATTGGTACGACAGCTTTATCAACGCCACTGAAGCCAGGGTTCTGGTGCAAGGGATGGGGTACGATACTAGAGGTAAGATTATCCCTGCTGTAAGTCAGTCTCTCTGCCTGACTGTTACTTCACGATTAAACGGCTGAACCGACTTAGATGAAAGTTAAGTTTGGAAAGATAGTTTGAGGCACGTGAAAGGACATATGACAATTTCATCAATCATCACGCAGTCAAAGTAGATGCTAGTAATTTATATGGCACCGGGAAAGGCCTAGTGTCCTTAGGGACAGCGCAACCAGGTAAGCCCTAAAATCATTATCATCAGTTATAGATCATCAGTTCACCAGCGATCGGTATGATAGCTTCATCAACGTCACTAAAGCTAGTTCTGTTGCAAGGGATGGGAAAGGTAAGCTTACAAATTGCCCACAAAAACGCACAGGCCTTTTCTTTGCCTTTTTCTTTTGTTGTGATATGACTTAAATTATATTTCGCCTGAAACTCAAGAAAAGAGCGTACTCCCATCTTAAATGCCGGCAACGCACTTACAACCCCTCTGGTGTTGCAGGTGTCCATGGGCAGCGGTAATCGCTTACCATCAGGTGATCCGTCTGCTCGTTTGCCTCCTCTACCATAAAAAAAAACTCATACGAATTAAAAAAAAAATATGTTTCTTCATAAAACCCTTGACATAAACGTCTATATCTTTTCAGCTGCATTATGGCCCGGGGGTCTTAAAGGCACTCGCTTCAAAAACCTTCGGGAATTGGACTTGAGAGCCTGCGCCATAACCACTCTAAGCACAGGGACTTTTCAGGGCATGGAAAAGCTGGAAGCCTTGTATCTGTCTGAAAACAGTATACTTTACATCAACGCCAAAGCATTCTCTGGCCTTAACAACTTAGTCCACTTAGATATGAGCAGGAACTACAATTACGATGATTTCGGAAACCATAAGACCTTCGTGCTAGAATCATTGGGTGTCATGGAAGATTTGCACAATCTGGTTTCATTGGATTTTTCTTTCACACGTCTCTCTCAAAGTAATTTGATGATGTTTAATAGTTTTGGAAAGTCTTTCCAAAGACTCTCGCTCTGTGAGACTGGGTTGACGAAGTTACGTGCTGGTATCTTTAAAAACACATCGCTTAGGTTCTTAGATGTTTCTGGAAACAATGGAGTTTTGAACCAATACGGCACGTTAAGTGGACTAGAGAACACCCTGGAAGTATTATACGCCACTAAAGTTGGTTTAGTCACCCTTGACATGTTTGAAAGATTTAAACGTTTGGAGATTTTGAATTTACAGAATAATGAGGTCAATCTTCTTTCAACAGAAGTAACAAAAACAATGGAAAATCTACAGATACTGGACTTGACTAATAATAGATTATCTACATGGATCGGTCTTAAGTTCAGTTACATGCCACGCTTGAAGTATTTATCGTTGCGGAAAAATAACATAAACATGATAAACGTAAACATGATAGAAGATTTCAAGAATTTACAATATCTTGGATTCGCTGAGAACTTTGTCATTTGCAATTGCCATACAAGAGAACTTTTTGAAATTGCTTTAAATGCTGACCAAGAACCAACAAAGCAAAGTAGGCTAAGTTCACAATACAAGGAAAGAGGTAACATGACAAAGTTTAGCAGTTATCATACAGGATTCGCGTCTTATAACGCTATTATTAATAAAAGAACAAACGTCAGTGAAGCTTGCGAAATGGATTATGATTGTGATAGAGAGATATACCAGGATAACATAACTGCAAGCTATGTGCTACTTGATTACAGCCCTACACTCTATCAATGCATGCAGTTGGTCGAAGGGGTCTACATGTCATTTTCACACCCGTTGGGCTGCGATGTGGTGTCTAGAGAAGTGGACTTTGACGTGGTTATTGATAAAGGTTGGAATAAACTCCTGGCTTTGATCGTCATTCCAGCCATCGTATTTCCTGTGTTGGTCTTCGTGTTTATGTTCAGAAAGAACTTTAGATATTTCTGCATAACAGTCAGGAATTCTGCGCTCTTGAGTATGATTAATAAGGATAAGGTTATAGATGGTGAGTTTAATTTTTTTTAATTCCTTTCGTCTTTGATGTATATTTTCCTTACATTAAAGATAACTTTGCAGTTCAAAACTCATAACCACGAAAAAGGGTACCTTTAAAATATAGTATTTGGGGGGGGGGGGGGGGGGTTTCTGTTATTATATCACATGTAACTTTATCTAAGTTGTCATCAAGATAGACTTTTAAACTCAGATCAATCAGTAGACGTGATTTTTCAAATATATGATTTGTCAGATTTGTGTAATATTTTGCTATCGGAAAAGTTTATTGTTTTAATAAAATTTATTGTAGTGTCGAGCTATATGATTCATCCACACGTAACCACAGTATATACATATAATATTTGATCGAGTTATTTCACCACCACTTTGTAAACTTTTCATAATGCGGTGCCTGTGTAGTCTTTGATCTTAAGGCAAAATTCCCGTGTAATTTCAGACTCCCGTATCTTCAACTACGACGTGTTTGTGTCGTATTGTAACGATGATCGCGGATGGATCCTTGACCAGCTCCTGCCACATTTGGAGACCAATTGCGGAGTCAGCGTGTGTCTCCATGAGAGAGATTTTCAGGTAACTTTTCTTCTACTACATCTTCGTCATTCAGGATCCTAGAATAGCTGCTACACTTCAAGATCTCATCATCATCATAAATTAAGAGCCGGGCTCTGGTCAGTGGAGTAGGCGCCAGTTCTCGCTGGCCTTTGGGTCCCTGTAAGACACATATGTATTTTCTGTTGAGTGGTAGCGTATAGCTTGCTCATGGTTTTTCCTCTTGCTCTTCTAGCTTGCATTGTGTCTTTTAATATAGTTTTAAAGAATGTGTCGTCTCTTATCAAGTGACCTATCATTTTGTCTCATCTATTCTCAATGGTTCTCAGTAGATATCTCTACTCTCCAACAATTCGCAGCATTTCCTCGTTCGTGTTTCTTTCCATCCAACGTATTTTCTCCATTATTTTCGACAGTCACATCTCAAAAGCCTCTAATCGTTTCCTATCTTTCTGCGTCATTTCATCAGACTGTATTTTCAACTTAGTCTTTGTCTCCATTTTTGTGTTCTAATGCAACACCCGCACACGAGTTGGTGCCTATCTAAGAGAAATACTTTCACGTAACTTCAGATTGTAGACAATCGTTTGCGCTAAGGCAACGAAACGCTTTTTTTCTCCCTCCCTTCCTTCTTTTTTCTTACTTTTTTATTTTTATGTTAGTGCGATAGAGACAGCGTTTCATTTCTCTGCGAACGATTGTCATATTGGTTAGGCTGTATGTAAATTAACTAAAACCATTTACCCAAACCTGTTAATATTTAGGTCATACTGAGTAACTTTCAACACAACACCGGATCACGAAAAAAAGTTGACTCTCCCATGGAAACTTTCAACGTGAGACCAGCCAAAATGTACGACGTAGCCAAATATTTTTTCCAAGTTTATTTATTTCGTGATATCGGGGTTGGCCCCATAACAAAAGTTGCTCAGTATGACTTAACCTTTTGACCGCCGTAGTCTGATATATCAGACAATCAATACCCAGCTCGTGTCGCCGCAGTCTGATAAATAAGACATTTTTTTTCATGTTTTTCTCAAGACATTCTTTACTTTAATAAAGTTTACTTTGGTTCTTTGCATAAGTAAGTCGCAGTAATTGTTAATTAAGTAACAGTGAGACTGATCTGTTGATTTTATTATATTTTCTAGTTGAAAATAAACTTTAATTATACCATTAGATTATGTATGATTTTACCCCAAGTCTCGTAGCCAAAGTCTTATTTAAAAGACACCAGTGATGTGACGATGATTGGTATTGAAATATCTACGTCGACTTTCTCATTCGATGTTTAGATTTACGACGTAAGATTTATGCATGCGACTGACCTTACTTAGCTAACCTATTTTATCACTTCGATATGTTCTTATAAAATTATGACGTAAGTTGTCTATTATTCTACAATGTCGTCCGCTGAAGAATTAATTAGAATTTTAGAAGGAGCGGACGAAAATGAAGACGAAAACGACATGCCATGATGGCCTCGCAGTAAATGATCGAGTACCTAATCCTTGTCATTGTGATCCCGATCCAAGCAGTTCCACTTTACCATTTACTCTTTGGACATTTTGATTCCATGGATGTTTTGACCCTTGGACATTTTGACACTTGGACATATTGAGTCCTTGGACGTTTTCAAAGTTGAACTTAGAAATAAATATATTTGAATTGTACTAGTGCCTACCTTCCAGGGTTTCGTGAAGTCGGTTTTTTTCATCGATGATAGATATTTGAATCGATAAATAAGGCGAGACTCTGTTATCGTGGTTCATCGGTAATCCCTACTAAGTTATTATATTCCGCAATAATAATCAATACAGACTACGCCGTCGTCTTAAAAATGAGACCGCATGTGACGTCAAAGATATAACTTAGAAAATTTTAGTGGTGTAGATTACTCGATATTTCAAAGTTATGTTAGGTCAACAAAATATATAAGAAGGTACTGTTTAGTAGTTTTAAAACTTTGAATACTATAATAATATTGAGTTTACAATATTTATTTAACAAAGAATTGTGTTACTGTGTAAAATTTTATGATTTATTATGCCAAACAACGTTGAAATTTTCATATTCGATACGTTTCTAATGTGATCAATCCTCTCCCTACTAGTGTCAACTTATCAACGAAAATACAATGAAGCCTTCGCCAATGTCTGAAATAGTAGACCGCTCATGACGTCACAGATACGAAATAAAAATAATAGTGATGTAGCAAAGTCCATCAATAAATTTGCATAGCTGGTAAAATTCACAGATTCAATCCATTAATAAAGGGACGAAACCATAAAAAAGACATTGGTAAACGTGATTTAATTATTATAATATTTTTTTTTAATGATAAGGTTGTAAAAAATGAAGTTAATCACTGTAAACTATAAACAATAAAATATTTTATCGTAAGTTATGTGGCAAGCACTACACAGTTTGTTATTACTTAGTATAGGCGGCGACACGGGCACGTCCGATGACATCCTAAGCGGCGTTCAAAAGGTTAAATATTAACGGGTTCGAGTAAATAGTTTTAGTTAATTTACATACCGTCGCGGTAATAATTTACTCCTTTTTTGCTCCTCAGGCATGCGTGGTTAGAATCTGCCGGTTTTCCCCAGTCCACAGTGTATAAAAATATAATTAGTTTTCTTGCAGGTGGGCCTCTCAATCCTGGAGAACATAGTGTCCTGTATGGACCGTTCGCGGAGCATCATGCTTGTAATTTCTAAAGAGTTCCTGCTCAGTCAGTGGTGTCAGTTTGAGATGCACCTGGCACAGCACAGGTAAGCAGCGCTGCTACTCGAATAATTCAAGTCATTTAAGATTAGTGGCGGGGCAAGACCAAAATATTATGTGGGCAAGGTACATTTAGCGAGGCCCTCTGGTGGCGCAAGAAATAACGAATATTTTTACGTTGTGTCCGAGATACAGGTACTTATTTGAGGCGCGAGGCCCCTCGGACCGCGAGGCCGTAGGCGGTGGTTCACGTCGCCCACGCCTAATGCCGCCTCTGTTTAAGATTATTCAAGAGTACCCTAAACCGGCGAGCATGTATGAGGAATGTTATGAAAGTGAAGGAAGCGAAAGACGTATGTCAGGATCGCAGCAACTGAAAATCCGTGATATCTGCCTACCCTTCCGGGAAATAAATACCTAATGATATTTCGTACAACGATTCCTTATCCAATCAAACTGTTTTTTTTTAAGTGAAAACTTCTTAGCTTGTGCACTTTTTGTGATGTGAAAAAAAAGGTCATGTGACCGACAGAGTCGGCAGATTGAAAATTCGTAAGACGGATACGTGACCTGATCGCTGCCATAAACCTAACGAATCAGTTTTAGAGATTCTAGTAATGATGATGGTGTAAGAGTCGTTGAAATTATGGATGGTTATTTTTCTGAGAGATAAACTTTTTAATGTTAAATAATTGTAATAGCTCTGAAGTGTTAAATTTTTAATGTAATATAATTTGTCATGTTTGTGTACTATAGTGCAATAAATGAATATTGTATTTTACCACATAAATGATAGTACTTTTATACTGATAATTAAAGCAACTCGTTCAAAATTATTCCCCAACCATTTCAAAATATCAAAAATGCACAACGTTAATATTCAAGTTTTCACTTCTGCCGGCACTCCCGGAGTGTAACCCGTTTTTTTTTTATAATCCTAATTCTTTCACAGACTTCTAGAAACTCGACGAGAAGACCTCATTCTAGTCCTTCTAGAAGAGATTCCACGCCGTCTGCGGCCAACTACCTTGCACTACTTGATGCTGACTAAGACCTACATAGTCTACCCGAGCGAGGCCGCCGACGGCGCCAAGAAGGACTTTTGGAGGCGGCTCGGGAGGAGTGTCACTGCTAGGAGGCCAGATAATGAGAATGACTCCCTTGCGTGACCATAGACGAGAGGGTATGGATGCAAAGAAATATGAATCTGTCAGCGAATAAATGTATGCCTGGCCTTGCATAGCAAACCCCTAGCCCATCAGCTGGCGAGGCCTACATATAAGTCTACCCGAGCGAGGCCGCCGACAATCGCTAAGAAAATTCTTTAGGAGGAGTAGAGGCCGGAGAATGAGCATGACTCACTTGCGTGACTTTTAGATGTAGTTATTATATATTAGCTAAGTGTTGCCATGTTTTATAAGGCTTAAAGTCTAACAAAAAATATGGCAACACATAAAATGTCAGTTTTTAAAATTATCTTCTATGCGGCGATGTCATGACACATCATCATATGACAATAATTTCGGTTACTTTGGTTTACTTTCACAATATGCTGTCTGGCAAATCAATCTGGCAGAAGAAAATCGTGCAAATTGTTAGTGACGTAAGATCGTCCTAATACACGTACATTTTTGACGATTTATTACTTATGTTAACGGCACCAATCATGGAACATTTAAGAGAAAATTTGGAGTGTTTTTGATATATCACCGACAACTGCAAAATTTCTACTGCTTTACGCTTTAAAAGTTGAATGTCCAATTCGTCCTTTATGTTTTCTATGTATTTAATGAAAGCTACTGTAATTGGTTTCAATATTATTAACCAAAAAAAACTGTGTTTTTTTTGCTCCAGTCATGGAATGTATGGCGCCATTCATTTTCAAACTAACACGTATGAAAAATTAAACTTAAGCAGCTCTTTGGCTTTTCTTTATGGTAAAATGTTGTCAGCGTAAATAGGTACTTGTTTTACAGGATTTGTCTATACCATCCCATTAGTGGTGCCTGTTCCATTATAGGGGTGTTTGCTATATTCTATATTTGTTTTTGCTAAACTTTAGTCATTTTAAATTAACTATTAATTGTCACATGTTTTTCCTATTTATATAAAGTAAGACAAACTGACAATCACAATATGAATTCCTAAGAATTTACCACGCGTAGTTTTAAGTGAAATTGTATATTGTGAGATAAATAAATCATATCATCATATAACGAATAAAATGTTACTAGTCACTAGTGACAATCGATGTTTTAATAGTGATATTGAATAGTTATTCGTAACGTAAGTTTTATTTTTATGTTATAAATAAATAAGTATATAGGATTTACACGTTTGTTTCATTATATGTTTAGATGAAACAGTTACGTACAGCCTTAAAATAATTAAATTTGAAATACCTTAAGAAGACAAAACTCCTTTTTCATATTAAAAATAAGAAATATAGAAAATAATAATAACGAATTACTAAATCAAAGATAATATCGGTAATCGCAACAAAAACCTGTCCAATCATGAATATTGTAACAATTTTGACATTGTATGGCTGTTCACGACGATCAACGATTACTTTTTTGTTTCATTCTTGACGCGGACACCGCACGCGCTGCACCCCGCACCCCTCAATCTCGCATCAATCGTAACTACCATTAGGGTTGATTCCAATTTTTTGAAACGCTTGTAATACGTTCTATAACAAACGTTGTCCTAAAATTTAACATTTGCCCTAAAAACGGCTTTAAATATGTTAAATTAACAAAATATATTTTGACCCATGCTTTCGCGCCCAAAACGCTCTTTGTAAATTGTATGACGTCACAGTTTACGGTTTGACACATAACTATGTACAGTCAACCAATTTGAATCTAGGCCACTATAGAACCTTGTCGCTTTAACTACTAGATACTTGACACGCATCACTCAATAAGCGCTGTCGTAGAAGTCATTATGGCATGGTTCTATAGTGGCCTAGGAATCAAATTGGTTGACTGTACATACCAAAGAGTAAAGTAAGTATATAGGTATATACACACGTAACACCAAGGCCCCCCGTTGTCTGTTCTCAGTACAAAATTTGATACTCAAGCCGTAGCCATTTAGGTGGTGGGCAAGCTGTGTATGCGTGCGTGTGGGTTTTTTAACCAACTAATAAAATCTTTTCTGTAATAATCGAGTTATTATATACCATAAAGTATTAATTATCCATTAGCATTTTTATGATTTTAATTTTAAGTGCAGATATCGAAGCTTCAATTAATCGCCCACCACCAAAATGGCTACGGCTTGAGTATTACATTTTGTACTGAGAATAGACAACGGGGGGCATACGGCGAAAACCGAAAATCGCATATTTTGGGGATCTTTCTCTTTTACTCTCTGTCGACGGCGAGCGGTGCGGTGATATAAAGCGGCCGTTGGCATCACGTCAAACAATTCTTCATCATAATAATGTAACGCCATTTACATATATCTAAGAACGGGCCTAACAGGTACTAAGAACTGTGCTAGTTCAGTTGTGTCACTCACGAATTAGAAAATCGTGCAGTCTAACGCAACTAGTTGCGACCAATCGCGCGCGTGATGAGAACTCATCGACCAATCGCGTTTGTGACGTTAGACTGCACGATTGGCTCGAATTCGTGTGCGTGACACCGCTGTATTGACCCCATTCTGGCCTAAGGCCCGTCCCTGATGTAGTATGTCAATGTGTAAATAAATAAATAAATATTATAGGACATTATTACACAAATTGACTAAGTCCCACAGTAAGCTCAACAAGGCTTGTGTTGAGGGTACTTAGACAACGATATATATAATAGGTATATCAATATTTATAAATACTTAAATACATAGAAAACACCCATGACTCAGGAGCAAATATCCATGCTCATCAGCTCATCACACGAATAAATGCCCTTACCAGGATTTGAACCCGGGATCATCAGCTTCGTAGGCAGGGCCCACTAGGCCAAACCGGTCGTCAAAAAGCTAGCTATCGTAAAGCTAGTATACTTACATGTTGAAAGTAGCACATTGTTTCTGAGACGTTTGGGCTGAGGCGGCACTATCAACAGATCCAAGTTCAACGTGCCTCCGCATATTCTATAACGAACAATCAAAAAAATTAAGGCGTAAAACCCATGTAGCGGCCTGGCGCCACTCTGCCGCGCGGCACGGCGACGGGGCGCCACTCTGCCGCGCGGCACGGCGACGGCGACGGGGCGCCGCTCTGCCGCGCGGCACTGCGACGGGGCGGCGGGAACCTTGTACAGTCAGCATCAAAAGTAGCGGATCAAACAACGCTTCAAAAGTATCTACCATTCTATAACAGCTTAACAAAAAGTGATGGTTCTATATTATATGAAGACTGTAAAAGATATGCTTTAGAATGTGAATTTTAGAGAGTTATCTATTTTTGGAAAAGTTATCCGGAATATCAGATACTTTTGGCGCGTTGTTTCGTCCACTACTATTGATGCTGACTGTATGACGATGTAGGTAAGCGGCCCAGCCTGCGCTCACTATGCCGCGGCACCGCGCGGTGCCGCGCCATGGGCACAGAATAAATAATAGCACTACCGTGCAGAAATTACACTTCTTACCGGGACGAATCATGCTGTCCCTTTCTAATGTATGGCACTACCCCTATCGGTTATTTAGGGTTGTCAAAATTCAAGCCACTAGCTAGGCACGCAAAGGGACGTCAAGTTGTTGCAACCCTAATAATTGCTCGGAGAAATGCTGATTCAAGCCACTAGCTAGGCACGCAAAGGGACGTCAAGTTGTTGCAACCCTAATAATTGCTCGGAGAAATGCTGAGCCGAACGGAACCGAGAACGACCGAAAGGAGGAGTGTCGCTCCAGTCCATAGACCCGGTCAAAGCGGTTTACCTACACCGCGATATAAAACTTGGCACTGCGCCACCGCCGGCCCGCGCCGCGGAGCGGTGCCACGCCGCTACGTGGTTTCTGCGCCTAACACGCCACAATATTGCTATAAATATTGTTAATATGAAATTGTAATATGTACAAAATAAAATAGAGCGTGGTAGAAGTTTTGTATGTAAAAGATTTACTGACAATATTCTTCTCTTTGTATCACAATTTCAGCACCTTCAATTCTTGTCTTATAATTATTTATATAAGAATTCAAGTCTTCAAAGGTCTGAGGTCTTTTTTTATTAAGATTATATTTGACCTCTGACACTTACATCTCTGGAGAATTTTAGTATTTGTTGTTTATATTTTTTATAATAGTATCTAATAAAGTATCTAATATTTCATTGCTTCCACATTCTTCTTCTTCTTCTTTTCATCCTGTTACCCCCTGCTGGGGTGTAGGGCTCGAACCATTTTCTTCCACTGACTCCGGTCCTGGGCAGCTTGGGTAACCTCCTCCCACCCCATCCCCAATACACCCAACTCTTGCTCCACGGAACGGCGCCAACTAGATTTAGGGCGACCATGTTTCCGTTTTCCGGGCATCTTCCAAGTCAGGGCCACCTTGGATAGGTGGGTGTCAGGCTTCCTGAGGATATGCCCTATCCAATGCCATTTGCGCGTTTGGATCTCCTTATGTACGGGTGCTTGTCCGGTTATTCTCCATAAGTGAGTCAAAGTCAAAGTCAAAGTCAAAATATTCTTTATTCAAATAGGCCTAGCAACAAGCACTTTTAAATCGTCAAATTTTACAAATATCATCTTAATCTAAATATCAGAGCAATTTATTGATGCAGTTATTATTGTTCTAAATTGTGAGCGTTTGTGATCAAGTTAGGCCAAAAAATTTGCAGATTTTGCCTTAAGCATTTGTTCACAAACACTTGGAGTTTTGTCATTAGGTCTTTGCGGACAAACCAGGTTTCGCACCCGTACAGTAACACGGCCTTTACATTGGAATTGAAAATCCTCACTTTAGTTCTTCTCGTCAGGGTAGAGGAGTTCCACACAGGTTTAAGCTGGCTGAATGCGGCTCGGGCTTTGTTTATTCGTGTTTCAATGTCAGCTTCCGTTCCTCCACTCTGGTCGACAATACTGCCCAGATAGCAAAAGCTAGCCACTTGTTCAATCTGATTTCCCTTGATCAGCACAGCTTCCACATTAGTAATTGTATTTTGTATTTTTTGGTTACTTATATTTCTTGTAAAAATCTGACATGTAAAAGTGCCCCTGTGGCCTATTTGCTGAATAAATGTTTGATGATTGCTCGAACCAATGGCTTCATAGGCAGTATCCGGAGGAGTTACATGCGCGTTGCCGACCCTAACCCCCTCCCACCCTCGTTGAGCTCTGGCAACCTTACTCACCGGCAGGAACACAACACTATGTGGTGGGTTACCTGTATTTCCTAAGATGGACTTCGCCAGTTCTTGTTCTTGTCATACATTTCTTAAGATACTTTTGAAATGCCAATTCTGGAATATAAATATTTAATAGTCATTTAAAAAGGTTTTGATGTTTGTCGATGTATGCTTGTCATATTTTCTAGGCCCCCACTAGAGACCTTTAGGGCCTCAGGTGTCTATTATTATTAATTATTATCTTATATTAGAGTGTCAAAGACGTCTGGGCGCACCTTTACGAACAGTATACCGTGGGCTCGAATAACCCGACAGATTTTAACCACCATAAGGCGCAAAAAATATAATAAAATATCAATTACCATTATTTTCTCCAATGAGGGTTCTAGGGTCTGTCATTAATGGGGGCTCCGACATGTTTAGATTATCAAGTTCTTCTTTTTCTTTCTCGTTCTTTGTGTATCTAAAACATAAATAAATACGTATATTTACACATTACACACATCGATCTAGCCTCAAACCATAGAGAAATAAAAAGTAATAGAGTGCTCACTCCATACATCAATTTTGGTACCAAAATGCTTATTATTTATGCAGTCGACATCTAGCATCGAGTAGCGGAACTCTCAGTACTGCTACTCGACAATAGATATCGCGGCAAACAAATAGTCTAATGCTCAACGATTTTCCGCTAATATTATAACCAGAGTAAGCGTAGGGGTTGAAAATAGAGTTCCGGTTAGTAAATAATTTTGAATTATCATAAGAGTTAGAACCATTTAAAAATTAGTATACGGCCCTCCTGAAGATAAGCAGTCACCGTAGCCTATGGACGCCTGCAACACCAGAGATATCACATGCGCGTTGCCGACCCTTTAACCCTTTACCAGGCTAAGGGATATATATTTCCCACATGAAGCACTTCAAACATGTGTTCTATTTTCGATGAGTAAGACTGACATTCCATTGTCATTTTTGAACTGTCATTGTCAGCCTGGTATAGGGTTAAAAACCTGTACACTCCTTTTTTGAAGAACCCCATACTGTAGCCCCTCGGGAAAACCTCGAAACTCATTCCACAGCCGAATCTATAGTTAAATTACCTAAAATTACAATCGTTAATATCTAGAGGGGAAAATGGGGACTACGTATGTATGAGGAAGCGGCCGTCCCCTTTCCTCTAAGTTGAGTACAAGTAGGTACTCAAGTGTAGGTACTCGTATGAATATCAGTTGGACGTACTGGTTGGCCTTCAAGAAATTTTCGACTTCTTTGATCCTGGCGTTGATTTCTTTGTAGAACGCAGTCCGGATAGCGTCCTGCTCCGCTTTGATCTTCAGCATCTCCATGTGCTCCTTCACCATGAACACGAACAGGTCTGAAAACAGGTCAGGTTTATAAACATTAGATACAATTAGGATTTTTAAATCAAGAGTGACTTAATTAGGTAAATTAATTATTCTATTTTTGCAAAACACCAAACTAAAGGTTTGCGAAAGAGCCATGGAACGCAACATGCTTGGGGTGAAAAGGATTGACCAGATCCGAAACACTACGTTGCGCAAAACAGGCATCGTCGACGTTGGGGTCAAAACCGCCAGGCTAAAGTGGGACTGGGCAGGCCATGTACGACGTATGCGTCCATAGAGGTGGGCTAAACTAGCCACGGAGTGGCTGCCACAACGTAAACGCCGGCATGGTCGGCCTAGGAGGAGATGGTGGGACGACCTGGACGCATTTCTCAGCCTGGACGGATGCTGCAGTTATTCGAGAAGGTTGGAAGTCGAGGGGGGAGGCCTTTTCCCAGTAGTGAGATACTTTATAGGCTCGTTAAAATAATGTATTAAGTAGAAACGTCTGTGAACGATGCCATTAACCTAAAAAACAAATTAAAAACTAGGTTCATAAATTTTTCTTTTTTTTGAAAATTTCACCGCACCACATTGAGCTCTGGCAACCTTACTCCCCGGCAGGAACACAACACTATGAGTAGGGTCTAGTGTTATTTGGCTGCGGCTTTCTGTAAGGTGGAGGTACTTCCCCAGTTGGGCTCTGCTCTAGATCTGAAATGACAGCCGCTGTGCTGTGCCCTACCACACTAAGCGAGATGACATTCACAGTGCCCATACCTCTCTTTTGGACGTAGTTTAAGGACATACCCGGGTCCAGTTAAAAATATGAGCATTTGTCCTTTTAAGAGGACATCGGAATTTAGGCGGATATAAACAGTCTATAAATTAAAGAACTAACCTGTATATCTGTTGGCTACTTCGGCAGCTAGCGCGTATGACCTGGACGACTCGCTTAACAAGTCCACCTCGGAGCGAGCTGCGCGCACGCACACGCAGCTGCCATCTATGGTTTTGGGTAGTTTCAGGCCCACATTCAGAGCTGGGAACTCAAGTTCCACGGGTTCACTATAAAAAAAGTATAACAGAAAATATACTCCGGAAAACCCATTTTGTCAGTAAAAGGCGCGAAATTCTAATTTTCTATGAGAGGTCAACTCTTCGCGCCGTAGAGTTGGCAGTGCCATCGTGACAATAAGTGTCAACGTCTCTCTTATCTTATCTTATCTTCTAATTTCCGGGGGCCCTTGCGGATACACTTCGACCCATAGGGATCTTTTGTGTAGTTGCCCCCTAAGGAAAGACCCATTAGCTATTCAAGAGCTTTTTTGACCATTTCCATGTGCCGGATGATGGAGCTTATGGGTAGCCTTTTGAATTCCTTTGGTTCCAGATAGCCTGCTCCAAAGTCCTTCATTCTTTGTCTGGCACACATTAGGTGTGTTACTGTCTCTTCCTCTTCACCACACATTCGACAATCGGTGTTGTCGGAGTGTCCCATCCTGGCCAAATCCCCTTTGACCCCATAATGGCCCGTAAACACCCCTGTTATAATTTGGAGTTGTCTCCTGCTAAGTTTCCATAGCTTTTTGCTCCATACGGAGTCTACTCAACGTCTCTCAATAAAGTTCATTAGGTGTCAATAATCTCGTGTGAAAATAAATTTTCTCGCACCAACTGGTAAAGGCCCTCCTGATTGTTCAAAAACTAATAAATAAGTTGCATTTTATCCACATGTGTGGCAAAGTAATCTGATGCTAATTTTGAGTTGTTTCCTTATTGGTAGCTAGTAGATTTTTTTTTAATTAGAAAAAGGTAAGCATTTTGACTACAATCTCATCTGGTGGAAAGTGCCGATGCAGTCTAGGATGGAACATGCTTATTAAAAAGATGTCTATTCACTCTCGATTTAAAAAGATCCAAGTTGGACTGGGAATAGATTTGGAGGAAGTGAATTCCACTTCAGAATTGACTTTTAATGATCATTTTGAATGATATTTTTTTTATTGCGTTCATTTGGATTTGATATAGTTTGTTTTTTTTGGTATTTCATAGCGTTTTCCTTGCGTTGGTGTGGTGAAAATTTTTGTGTTACACTCGGAGGCAAAGTTTGTTTAACCCTCGTGCCTTGAAACCCTCGCAACGCTCAAGATTCCACTTCTCGAACCACTCGATACGCTCGTGATTCAATTTTGGAATCTTTCGCTTGCTCGGGAACCAATATAAGCACTCAAGGTTAAACAACAGCTGTGTCCCCTTGTAAAACAAATAACTATTCTCACTCACGGTTCTGGTTCCACGGGTTTCAACTTCCTCGTCGGCATGCGCACAGCCACCCATATATTCAGCTTCAATCCTTTAAACTCTCGGTTATACGTGGCCAACTTGATCGACTCAAACTTAAGGTTTTTTTCCAAATTGCGCAGGATCATGTAGGAAGCGCATTGGATCGTTTCGGAGAGCTGCTCGCGTAGCTGCAGACGGACCTGTGGGTGTAATGCTGGTGGTTATAAGCCTTCTGTCCGGGTTTGCCTAAAACGTAGTCTAATTCACGTTATGCCTAGTCCAAGAAGTAATCAAGTATAACAAAATTTTGAGATCTAAATGGTAATGAAATTATCGGTGTTGGACTGTTTTGCTTTTAAGGCTAATTGATTTCAATTTGGAATACCATAATACTTCTCGTTGCGGCCTAGTAAATTAGGCCGAATATTTGAAGTGCACTAGCGCCATAAGGAACAAAAATTTCAAAAAACAGTCCGACACAGATATTAAAAATAATAATTTGTGTTGAAAAAATCATTGCTCTAGGATAAAAAACCACGGAGGAAACAGTCGATTACGTTTGCATGGCGAAATGACCACTCCTGTTGCCTCTTAATTTAGGTTAATATTTTTGTAATAGTTATGTAGATTTAAGATTATTGTGTATCGCTGTTAATAAAAAAAAGTATAGTAACTTACTTCATCGTAGCTCTGCAGTTGCAACGGCGTGAATTGTTTCGGGTTTGCTACCATTTCTTCCAGCATCAACATCATCTGGAAATAAAATTCACTATTTGAGGGATAAAATTCACTATTTGAGGGATAAAATTCACTATTTGAGGGATAAAATTCACTATTTGAGGGATAAAATTCACTATTTGAGGGATAAAATTCAATATTTGAGGGATAAAATTCACTATTTGAGGGATAGTTTGGGTAGACATTTTTTTTAAATGTAATAGGCCGCAAACTAGCAGACGAGCCGCCTGATGGGAAGCAGTCATCGCCGCCCATGGACATAAGCAACATCGGAGGAGCCACTCATGCGTTGCCAACCTTTGAGAACCCTAAAAACCTGCTTCTTGAAGAACCCCATGTCATAGCGCAAGGGAAACACCTCAGAAGGTAGCTCATTCCACAACTTGCACGTTCTGGGCAAAAACGAGCGAGATGCCCGCTTGTTCTTGGTTTGCCACGTGTCGAGAAAGTGAGGATGAACTTTGTTTCTTTGGCGGGAGGTGCGGTGATTATTGTTAAGAAAAAAACATTTTTTGTCTAAGCAAAAAGTACCACTTTCTCGCTTGCCAGAAGGACGCTTTGACAGGTTATTCGTATAAAGACATAAGCAAATCTCGTCCTTATGGTAAGCGAGAAAGTGGAACCTTCGACTAGACTTCGACACATTTTTGCACATTTTCCACCTGACAGAATTTTATAACGTATATCAGCAGAAAAACTTTAGTATATCGTGCTCCGTACGAACCAAACGAAGGCTTATGAAAAACCTCATGGGCGTATAAGCGACAATCCAATACCTTTTCAATAAACATTGTCATTTATCGCCGCAAGCTCTCTTATCAGTAACGAAACGTCCCGGTAGCGCCTCGAGTCACTCGACATACCGCCTGTTAATTCATCTGCATTCGCGATAGTGTTCTGCCATACATGGAGGTATGTGTTCATCTGGGTACGCGGGGGTGACCAACTGATAAAACATTGTCATTTATTGTTACAAGCTATCTCATCTTACCGGTAAGGCCTCGACGCACCGCCTGTCCCGGTGTTTGCCAAACGTGGAGGTATGTAATCGTACTATTCATCTGGGTAGGTACTCGGGGGCGATAAAGATTGTCATTTATCATCACAATTTTCATCACTACTAGACATAGACATATAATTTTTTTATTTACTACAGGTAAGACCTTGAAACAGTTGAAACACGGTCTGTCTCATTGTCGTCACAAGCATGAGTGTTGTGGAGGTATGTGCTCATCTGGGTAGGTGCGCGCGGGTAATAGAACATTGTCCTTTATCGTCACTAGCTGTCTTATCTTATCGGTAGCGCCTCGACACACCGCCTGTCCAACTCATCGGCATCACACGCATAATGCATTAGGTGATTTGCCACGCGTGGAGGTATGTGTTCATCTGGGTAGGTACTCGATGTGATTACTGACTAAATATTGTCATTTATCGCCACAAGCTGTCTTATCTCACCGGTGAGGCCTCTACACACCGCCTGTCTAACTCATCGGCGTCGCAAGCATTAGTGTTTTGCCAGACATGGAGGTATGTGTTCATCTGGGTAGGTACTATATGTGATTACTGACTCAATATTGTCTTTTATTACCACAACCTATCTTATCTCACCGGTAGCGCCTCAACACACCGCCTGTCCAACTCATCGGTATCGCAAGCGTTAGTGTTTTGCCAGACATGGAGGTATGTGTTCATCTGGGTGGGCACGCGGGGGTCGGGTAGGCCGTCGCAGCGGAGGTATTGTTGCCACTGGAAATTGTTTCCAATTAATAATTAAATTAACCTAAAATTTAAGGTTTTATATTGAATTTTTACACGTTTTAATTAGGGGAAAATTTTGTATGGGAAAGTAGTTTTTTTTCGAGATTTCGGGGTTGGTCCCATAGTAAAAGTTGCTCAGTATGACCTATATATTCACCCTGTAAGTTATTGCAGGTAACTAAATTTATTTGCGAGCTTCTTTATGCAAGATTTTATTGCCTGTGACTGTTCATATATACATTAGCACTACATTAAAATTATACAAATAAAATGTAGTATAGTTACCTCCGCCATTCGCTGCAAATTGTTTACAAACTCGATTTTCTCCCTTTCAAATTCTGAAAGATACCAAAATTATTAGTTTGTGGTTTTGGATCTCGTGTTAGTTTTTAAGCCATAATATTAATATGCAATTGTAAAAGTTCTCAAACATCACATCTTTAATCGCTTTTCAAGAATAGATATCTAATTACTATAAGTAGTACCTTATTACTATTGCTATCGTATGCACACGTAATAAGTCCCGCGCCATGACAATATTAAGAGCAATTCCTAGCTGAGCAACTTTTCAAATCTCGAATTTTTGAAGCTACGTTTCTGTCGCGCTGCGGTGGGCGGGAGCGGGAGCGGGAGCTATCTAAGTGTGAGTGCGCGCACACAGACGCGAGACTCGAGCGCTCGCTCATTGCGCGCCGTTCCGTCGACATGTCGACATCGCCCGGGAGCCGGACGGAATCTATCCTGCGCTGCCCGACGCAAGTTGTTTTTGGTGTTATCACATAATATTGTTTTTCATATTTATATTATACTGTATCTATTAGCGTCGGCCGGCCGATAAGCGTCATCCGCATCCATCTACCTCCAACCTAAAATATGCCTTACCCTCATTCTCATTGCCTAACTTTGTTATGATAAAATAATTTGCGAATATTTACCTGCTACTCATATGCTTTTAGTGTTAAGAAATTGTAAATAGTTCTCTGCATGTTACTGTGTAAGCTACTGTAAAATGTAATTTGTATTTCTCATATCAAGTGAATTGTATTCTGTTTGAGAAATAAATGTCTTAAACCGTAACTGTATGTATCTTCTGATATTGTACGGTATCTGTTTAGTGTACCTAATAAAGTAAAATAAAAATGGAAATATGTTGGAATTGTTCAATAGAAGTTATAAGCAGTTACATAAGTGGAGTTGGAAGGAGTCTCCGCTCTGCGAGTGCGGCGAAGAAGAACAAACCATTGAGCACATATTTCGGCGCTGCCCACTTCACTTCTATACTGGCCCAGCTGAGGATCTAGATGTCTTGACACCCGACGTAGTTACCTGGCTTAACAACCTCAAAGCTGTTCTCTGATTGCCTAACCATGCATGCCATACGATTAAATAAATAAATAGAAGTTATGATTGGAAATTTCAAATCTCTCGCGCGGTATTAAAATTGTCAAGCTGCGCGCAGTACAGATGAGTCGATCGCGGCATAATACACGTGGGGTCATTTTTGAGTTCTACTCAGACTTCTATAGAGACCCTCGAAAACGCAAGAGGGTCTCCTATATACTCATCTCTCCCTCTCTCTCTACATCTAGTGGCTTTAATCTAAAAATGGAAACTTGACATAATGCTTCGCGCCAATGAATAGGATTCTGTTGTTTGAACAATACTTACTGGAAAACAGGGCACAAGTCTTGGCCAGTATATCTCTCCTTATCTCTTGCTCGGCATTGTCCTTGGCTAAGAGATCTGCCCTCTCCTTCGCCAGGGCTAGTCTCTTCTCTTTCGCACCCGCCAGGATTGCTTGCCTAAAATGAGACAGGTATAGAAAGCTTTGCTTCTAAGATATATAAAGCTATGCTTCTGTCTTTTGGAAGCATTATTTTGGAACCAACGCTAAGGTTACTGATGGTTCCTATGACAGTTCCATCTATTCTCATTTGGTTGGGCTTGATTTGAAAAAAATATTGAAGCTATATGTTTTTTATAAGAGAAAAATCTACAACGATTTTGATAAAAACGCAGTGCAAGTGTTTTTTTTTTAATACTACGTCGAGACAAGTCGTACTACGTCAAATTTTGCCATACATGTCTTTGTTAATGGCATGAAACAATTACAAAACACTAATACCCATACATTTATAAATTTATAATAAATATAAGGTGAGATGGGGTAAGATGAACACCGGGACAAGAATAATACTTTATGGTATCGTCATAGTGTTTGTCTTGCCTCTAGTAAAATAAAGTAATTCTTACCCCATCTCACCTTAAGAGGGAATACCACGTGATCGTCCGTAGAAAAAGAGAAAACGTTTTTCCACTTCTCAATATTTTCCATTCTCCATGATTTTTTTGTGTTATTTACACAATAAAAAACTAGGTTTATAGGTTTTCATTTCTTTTAAAAATTTCAAAAATATATTTTTTTTCCAAAAAGCGAAATCTTTACACCTAGAATATATTAAACTGAAGCGATCGACATCAAATTCAAAGTGATTTGTTAAGATTTAGTTAGTGGAAAATGTTTTCTCCCGAAATGGAATTACATAGAAAAAATACCGTTACTTTGTTAAATTCAAAAAGCTATTCTTCCCTCTTAAATGTTATTTGTTACTCGTACCTAGCAGTCTGTGCTCAGGTTATTTCTGTTATGGGGTTAGTGAGCTAATTAAAATAATATGGAACACTAATTTCGAATTAAAACAGACTAAAAAAAATATGGAACTAAATGTTGTATGGTTCGAACTGAGAGTTGAGCTTAGTCATATGCTCGAGTATAATTTAATAACTACTTCAAATTTAATGGCGTTTCATAAACGCACTACATTGTATAGGCCTTATGAGGTTAAACTCGACAGTAGATTACACGCATAAAACAATACTATCTACACTAAAATAGTATGAAGTATGACAGTGATAAGAGGAACAAACTTTTCCGCTAAATTCTCGGCGCGCCACTCTTCTATCAATGTTCACTGAGCTATTGTTCCATCTCTTTCTGATTAAACAGTAGGTAGATACACGTATAAAACATTACTATCTACACTAGTTATACTGGGACCAATAACTTAATAAAATAGTATGAAGTATGACGGTAGCAAGAGGAACCAACTTTTCCGCTTCCATCTCAGCGCGCCACTCTTCTATCCTGTTCACGAGCCACAGTTCCCTCTCTTTCTTATTCATTTTCTTCCACTCTTTGGGCTGTTACAATAACAAAGTTAGCACTATTGGGAAGCTACATGTTTGTAAAGAGATGCTTCCCAGAAGCAATGTCTTTATTTTATTTTGAGTTTGGAAATTAAATAGATATTTTTTTAAGAATCAAAGCCCAGTAGAGGCATTAAAAAATTGTGTGTTCATCACAGAAATTTCTTCCTAAGTTATGGATTTTTGTATGAGTATTTTACTTATTGATAATATATATCGTCGTTTGGCTGCCGTGGGGCTAGTACGATTTGAGTAAGATTGGCCTATAATATTTATCTAGAGTGGAAAAGAAAACGAATTTTAGTTAATAATATGTATTTTTTTCAACTTTTCATTTATCAAAGTAAAACTTTTCATGTTACGGTAATACTTATGAAAAAGGGTAAATTTTTAAAGCGTTCATGAATATAAAAGTATCGCTTCGCATCACTTTCATATTTTACAAACACTTTAAGTATCGCTTCGCATTACTTTCATATTTTACAAACACTTTAAGTATTGCTTCGCATCACTTTCATATTTAACAAACACTTTAAGTATCGCTTCGCATCACTTTCATATTTTACAAATACTATAAGCATCACTCGCTATTTTTTTGACAGTTAATTAATTATAACTCCTTTGCAATATATTCCAATACTAAAATAGCAAAACTTTTTTTATGAACTTCCTTTAAAGATTAAAAAGGATTTGACTGAGAAATTGGTATTCCGATTTTATCTAGCTTATTACCTACTGTTTTTTTTTACTTTTATTAAGTACAACTTCTCACAAAATTATAACAAAAACCACTAAAGTTTTAGTGCTTAAAATATCCACATTTTTTAAACACTTTTATTCATATTAACGCCTTTTTAGTACTCCGTACAAAACTTTGCTCACGGAGCACTTACGGGATCACTATGGTTTTGGAAATCGGTTAAATGCGTTTTTTGTATTTACGGGGAAATAATTATAATTTTGTTGCAATATTTTCCACTCTTGAAAAATATTCCTCTTTCCAGTCGGCATGGAGTCTACAGAGGCTTTCGGGGAATGAAGGGACTGAACCCGTTTACTGAAGTACGCTTTCAAAGAAAACACAGGCAAGCTAGAATTTATTACATGGCCTGGGTTCTGCATATGGGGTTTTCTGATACTGTTTTTGTTTGCGGGACTGGTAACTCTTTTTATGATGGATTAGACCGATACATAGTACGAGTAGCAGACGAGTATGAGACATTTAAGAGAAAAATTTAAGTAATTTTGATATTTCGATACCTGTAAAATTTCTACCGCTTTACGCGTTAAAAGTTTAAAGTCCTATTGGTGTTCATGTTTTCGACGTGTTTAATGAAAAGTACTATATTGGAGTAAAGGACTATGGGCAACTTTGTATGGAGCCTGGTCCAAAAACCAATAGAAATGAGAGTTAGGTCATTAGATAGGTATTTCTATATACTTCATTTCGTTCTATGGGCACCAAGCGGAATTCTATTGCAGATCTGAAATATTTGTATTTAAGTAAAAATGTCATCATCCTTATTACCTAGGCAATAGAGTCCAAGTGAGTAAATTAATTGCTGCAGTGTAGATGTTTTGCCGCCGCGCTCGCCCGTAATAACGGTGATGACATACATACATACATACATACATACATACATACATATAATCACGCCTATTTCCCGAAGGGGTAGGCAGAGACCACGGATTTCCACTTGCTACGATCCTGACATACCTCTTTCGCTTCCTTCACTTTCATGACATTCCTCATACACGCTCGTCGGTTTAGGGTGCTCTTGACCTGGCCTTTCTTCAGGATTTCCCCGATTTGATCAGAGAAAGTCCGCCGAGGTCTACCCCTTCCAGCTCCCTCTTCTACTTCTGCCTTATACACTCTCTTTCTTAACCTTCTTTCACTCATTCTTTCCACGTGTCCAAACCATCTCAAATACCTTTCTAAATTTTTGTCACTACATCTTCGTTCAGCCCGTTGAATGTGATGACATTTGGACTAAAATACAAATATCTCAGTTCTGCAATGGAATTCCGCTTGGTACCCATAGAACGAAATGAAGGACATAGAAATACCTATCTAATGACCTAATACTCAACTCTGTTGGTTGATAGACCATTTTGACGCGTAGTCCAACGAAACGAGGTAATTTCGAAATTCGATACTAGGTATCTACTAATTTTCCTCCGCCAATACTTACCAATATTCCTTAAGAAAAAGTTGAAAAAGTAACTCCTACGTTACTAATATTAGCGATTATTCTAATAATCAAGCATCTTCTGTCAGAAAAATTTAAATAATGTTCTCCATCTTGTATGTATAAGCATGTAGTAATATGTATTAGTTTATCTTTTGTATATCATATATGATACCTAAAGTAATAGTATTTGATCATAGTTTTGTAGGTCTATTTTATTATGTTTAAATGTATGTATAATATTATGTTTTTCGGTTAAATAGTTTATGAATATCTTCTGCACCAACATATATGTCTCTGTTTGACCCAATGGTTGACTGGTAGAGAATGCCTTTTGGCTTTAAGTCCGCCATTTGTACATTTTTCTTTGTTTGTGCAATAAAGTTTAAATAAATAAAGTTTTCCGAAATAATCCCAATGCATTTCAACACGCAACGGACGCAACGGTTAACTAGTTTTTGTATAAATAACAGTTTTAAATGCTATCCCAGATTTCCTACATTGACGGAACCCTAAAAACATAACGTAGGGGAACATGAAAAGTTATTTTTATAGTAAAACCCATTCAATCGGAAATTGATTAATCCTTAACTCATGAAATGCATGTTTTCACCCTCGTCGTACGGTCACGTCTGAATATATCGATACAAAAAATGTGCCAAAAATATGTATACATTACCTTAATATATGGGCAATAAAGTACACAAACATACACAATGAATAGCTATATTATCAAAAAACTAAGCCTAAATTAGCCTGAGGCATTGTTCCCAGGACACTGCATGGCCGCGTTCCCTCTCTGCACAGTGGGGCTAAGTTTTTGTGTGAAAAAAGCGCCAGCTCGTAGATCGCCAGACACCCAGGCTAGTTTAGTAGAAATTTCTTTTACTTAGTTTTTTGGTGTCGGACGACCAAGGACCGAAAGTTTCAATCGCAAGTGCCGCAAATACATAATTATAAATAAATAAATATTATAGGACATTATTACACAAATTGACTAAGTCCAACAGTTAGCTCAATAAGGCTTGTGTTGTAGGTACCTAGACAACGATATATATAATATATAATTATAAATAATTAAATACATAGAAAACACCCATGACTCAGAAACAAATATCCGTGTTCATCACACAAATATATGCTCTTACCAGGATTTGAACCCGGGACCATCAGCTTCATAGGCAGAGTCACTACCCACTAGGCCAGACCGGTCGTCAAAAGTATAATTACTTTTTAAAAATGCATATTTGCGACACTTGGCAATTTGGGCGTCGTCTGCTGCCGTCCCCGGCTTCCTGGCAGAGCGCCGGACATGAGATGGGGCCAGCGTATCAACGCATGCTACATCCCACGCCAGGGGCGCCGCTCCAGGAACCAAGGTACGAGCGAGCAGCCGTCGGGCCTTTACAGTACACAAATACAAATAATTTATTGAAAAAAAGTATAGTACAGTGGTTGCATTTAAAGACTACAGTAAGGATTAAAGCGACCCATTGAGTAGTGTAGTATTTTTAACCGACTTCAAGATTTCAAAATGAGGAGGTTCCTAATTCGGTTGTATGTTTATTTTTGAAAATTATTTTTTTGATTAAATTTATGTATACATAATACAGATTGGTCCCGTTTTTGTCATAACTCAGTTCTGATGATGGGATCCATGAGGAATCGAGGGAACTCTTCTAATGTGAAAGGCATACATATAGTGATTTTTGTATTTTCATCAGCAAATCAAGTATTTACATTAAAAAAGTGACATTTGAAAAAGTGGAACTGCTGATGCTGATCAGAATGGAACTCTTCAACGACGCATAGTTCCCGCTTGGCGATTTGTCGTCTTAGCTGTGTATGTTTTTTAAGCAAATTAGATTTTCAAGACAATTTTTTTAATTTCATTGTACTAAATCCAAACTCAAAAATAATCTTTCTTTCACCGGTCTCCCTCATTGAAGTCGGTTTTAAAAAAAAATATTAGTCTAATATCAAGTCATCGGATTACAGACGTCACCGGTGACCGCAGAGCTGGCAGCTTCCTCGCTCAAAGAATTCATCTTGCGATACAGCGAGGAAATGCTGCCAGAAGAGAATTAGACAAGCTCATGTTTAACGAGTATTTTTTTTTTATATACTACGTCGGTGGCAAACAAACATACGGCCTGATGGTAAGCAGTCTCCGTAGCGTATTGACGCCTGCAACTCCAGACTGAGTATGACAACGATCTGCTAAGAGGCTGTCAAGGTAGAGGCCAAAGAAAAGCATGTCTGGAGATTGCTTCACAGACAATAGCGCAGCTTTTATGATAGTGATGATGATTAATCAACAAAAACCTTTTCTTTTAAGTACCTAGTAACTATACAGGGCGTCCCAAGACTATGGGACATCAAGGGAAAGTACCTTAAATATTGTAGATAGGATATTTTGCTGAAAGAAGACTTTATTTTATTTTTAAAAGTAAGTAATATTGCATTCAAAGACTTTAAAAAACAATTGAAAATTGATAGATACTCGTAGATAGATAGAATACTCTTTTTTGGCACACCTCAGTAAAAATATACAAGAAAAATAAACAATTGATTAAATTTAGAGGAAGACAACAGGCGGTCTTATCGCTAAAAAGCGATCTCTTCCAGACAACCTTTAGGTGGGAAATTGCTTACTTTTCCTGGGAATTAAACCGAATCTTGAAATTTTAATCAAAAATTTTACTCTATTCTCTTCTTTTGCGATATCATATTTCTGAGATGATTTATTTTTTATGCATTCTTTCGATTGGCATCATAAAAATACAGGTTGTTTTTTTTTTCACATTTGAGTCGGTTCGATTTCCAGACAAAGTAACTTATTTTTTTTTAAATCTTTGAATGCAGTATTACTCAGTTTCGAAAATAAAATAAAGTCTCCTTTTAGCATAATATCCTATGTCTTATATTTAAGGTACTTTCCCTTAATGTCCCATAGTCTTGGGACTGTATATTATTTGCACGCATAACAACAACAGTGATACATATATTTTTAATTGATTTTGCATACTATTTTAAATTCTCTACTATGTCATGCATTTATTAATTACCTACAGATGTTTTCAAGTCCCTGTATGCGTGACAGACAAGAAGATTTAGGACCCGGGTATGTCCTTAAACTACGTCCACAAGAGAGGTATGGGCATTGTGAATGTCATCTCGCTCTGTGTGGTAGGGCACAGCACAGCGGATGTCATTCCAGATCTAGAGCAGAGCCCAACTGGGGAAGTACCTCCACCTTACAGAAAATCGCAGCCAAATAACACTAGACCCTACTCATAGTGTTGTGTTCCTGCCGGTGAGTAAGGTTGCCAGAGCTCAACGAGGGTGGGAGGGGGTCGGCAACGCGCATGTAACTCCTCTGGAGTTGCAGGCGTACATAGGCTACGGATACTGCTTACCATCAGGCAGGCCGTATGCTTGTTTGCCACCGACGTAGTATTTAAAAAAAAAAAAAAGATGCCTAACACCTTCCCTGTTTCGATCTATGATTAACTATGTATTCTTTTATTGTCAATGGAACTAAAGGTCTGTTTGTTATCACTTAAGCTTATATATATTAATATGTGAATGTTTGTTTCCTAAATAAAATAAAAAAACAGATTCATTGTTAGGTAATGATATAAATATATGGAAGTATTTTTTGTGCGCCTTATGTATGAGTATAACCTATCTATAGTTATATAATTTGACGACCGGTTTGGCCTAGTGGGTACCCTGCCTACGAAGCTGATGGTCCCGGGTTCAAATCCTGGTAAGGGCATTTATTCGTGTGATGAGCATGGATATTTGTTCCTGAGTCATGGGTGTTTTCTATGTATTTAAGTAAGTATTTATAAATATTTATATATTATATATATCGTTGTCTAAGTACCCTCAACACAAGCCTTATTGAGCTTACTGTGGCACTTAGTCAATTTGTGTAATAATGTCGTATAATATTTATTTATTATTTATTAAAAATAATATCATTGGTCATATTATGACTTTTATTATTGGTTTCAATATTTACCTTTTCGAATTCAGGTATTTCCTCTTTCGGTTTCTTGCCCTTTTTCCCCTTCTTCCCCTTTTTCTCTTCTACTTCTTGCTCCTCCACGACTTTCTTTTCCTCTTCTTCTTCTGTATAAAAAAACAATAATATTGAATTACGATACAAGTGCGAAAAGTAGGAAATTCGTACGTGTATTATACAACGTTTTACAGTACATATGACCTTTTAAATTTTCAACTTAGACAAGTAAAGTGCTAATTATGGCACAAGTGCAGTAAAGTAGTTCCGTATGTACTGTAATAGTACATTATCAATACAAGTACGAAAATTAGGACATTTAAATTTCATTGAACTTAACAGTACTATAGGTAGGTCCGTGGGCCTTAGGAGGTCAAATATAGAATACCTTGAACTGGAAGACTTTCTTCGGACCATTGAAAAGCTACTTCCTCTTCCTTCACCACCTCTTCTTCAACCACCTGTCAACACATTGAGATGTTATCAAAGAGAATTTTAAATATAGGATTGTCAGAGAAAACTTTGTAGCCACAGTTTTACTGCCATCTTTCAATGCATGATTAAAACGCCATTAGACTTTGATTCTTATTCTTTTACTGATATGGGTTAAATTTGTTAAATATTAAAAATGTGGTGCCATCTAATAGATAAAAGGCCAAAGGTTTGGCGGCTAGCGATGGCTCTACATACTTTAGCCGATGCTAGGTAAGATGACGCCACTTTTTTTTTTATACTACGTCGGTGGCAAATAAGCATGCGGCCTGCCTGATGGTAAGCAGTCTCCGTAGCCTATGTACACCTGCAACTCCAGAGGAGTTACATGCGCGTTGCCGACCCTAACCCCACCCCCCTCGTTGAGCTCTGGCAACCTTACTCACCGGCAGGAACACAACACTATGAGTAGGGTCAAGTGTTATTTGGCTGCGGTAAGGTAAGGTGGAGGTACTTCCCCAGTTGAGCTCTGCTCTAGATCTGGAATGACATCTGCTGTGCTGTGCCCTACCACACAAGGCGAGATGACATTCACATTGCCCATACCTCTCTTTTGGACTTTTTGATATTTAACAAATTTAACACATATCAGTGAAATAATAAGAATCAAAGTCCAATGGCGTTCTAAAAGTTTTAATCATGTGTCTAATGATGACAGTAAATATACTGTGGCTACAAATTTTCTTTGACTAATCCACCCCTATTTCAAATTCTCTTTGGTAGAAAAGGCGTCTCTAAGAAAATGTTTCTGCATGTCAATGAAGTGCCGGCACTTCATTGCGTTCAGTACGTCTCCGACTACCGAGGGCCTACCACCGCGAACTGTTCCGTTCCACCGTTCGACGTGTAGTCTTCCTGTCACACTTACGTATGAATTTACAAGTGCAACAGAGAGGCAACACGTCGAACGTGGTTTACGGTAGTCCCTCTGGTGAGATGCCACGCATGTGACGAAAATTAAAAATAATAATAACAATGAAAAATGGCTTTGTGCGTAATGAAAATGTATTCTAATAATATCTATAAACATTATAAAAGCAATATAATAACATTCCACTCCGGAAAAACTGCTGTTTTAAGCCCATTTAGATTATTATGAAATGTCACTAAAAATCAATCGCGCACGGCCGAACGCCATTTTCTTTGGCGCATAGATTAAATTTCGCAGACGTCAGACATAACAATGTTTACGGAACATATGCACAGTAATGATATAGACCTATTATAATTATTTATCTCGATATGTTTTCCAGTGTTTTACTCTTTATTTTGAAGCAATTAGCAATTATTTTTTGATAGGTAACCTTACAAACTAAGCTAAATAAAAATCATGTAAACCTTACTTGAAAGTGTGAAGGGTACTTTGCCAGCATACGCCATAACACTTATAGAGTGACTGCTATAGTTATTGGCCACTACATAGTAATTGGCCACTCTTAGTATTGTATCTTCATACTTAAACAGAACTATAAAATACCTTCTTCTTCTTCTTAGGCTTCTTTTTGACTTCTGCAATAAACGAGAATTTTAATGGTCATAATCTGCAAATTATCTTTTTAAAATTTTTTTTTTTATTTTTTTTTTTTTAAATATTTGCGGACACCTAGGATCGACCTAGCCCCAAACTAAGCAAAGCTTGTACTATGGGTCCTAGGCGACGATATACATACGTATATAGATAAATACATACTTATGTACATAAAAAACACCCATGACTCATGAACAAATATCTGTGTTGATCACACAAATAAATTTCCTTACCTTACCTTACCTTAATAAAATAACTAGATATTTTAAACAACGACTTAATTCTACACTTTACTTTAACTTACATAAATAAATAACGGACGAATAACCTTTAAATGTATTCCAAAAACAATACAAATATGTAAATGCAGTTAAAAACTCGTTAAATCGAGAACCCTAAAGTTCAACGTATTATATGTCCATGATTATGGGCATAAATTAAATCACGTACCGACCTTTTTAAATTTGTAGTGATTCGTTCGTTTTTACTGTTTTTCAATACAATGGAGTAAACAGGGTGCGTTGCTATGAAGAATCGACCAAATAGGGTTCAGTCTTCACAGAGAACTTAAAATCACTAGAATCGGACCAAAATAACTCTTTATTTGTAATGACAAAGTGTGACAATGTCATCAACATCATACATGTCGATTTTACTTTGGTTTCATTGCGATTAAATAGCATAATGACATTGTATTTATATCTCCTAAATTTAATAACAACTTAGTCCTAAAATGTATAAATATCAACTTTTTTTCCTTTTTAAAATGGCTGACTGTCATAATTACTTTTGGGAGAATCAACTTTTTAGCGTCACTCGTTGCCATGGTTACGATTAGTTGTCCAGGGGACAAAAGTTCATTGAAATACTGATTTTATGTTACTTAAATGTATCAAACTTGCGTTTTTGTGGTCGTTATAACCAATGTCCATAATGGGCCCCCTACTAAGCATGTTAATAGAACGGCATACAACGTCTCTTCAAACAAACTGTGCCACTGTTGTCCCTTGGACAACGGGACAGGATAACAAAACAAAAAAAGTTGATTCACCCTTTTATTCATATCGTCCAAGTCTCAAAATACCTAAATGTTAAAATAGTATTCTATACAATCATGATATAGTAGAGAGTTTTTATACCTTACCCGTCACGGGAGCTGGTGGTAGGGACTCGAAGGAAGCACTCGTGTAGGAAGTTCCATCTGAAACTCTCCGGCTACAGGTCCGTAGCTCCCAGCTGTTCATCTGGGACCTTACCCTCGACAGGAGCTGGTGGTAGGGACTCGAAGGAAGCACTCGTGTAGGAAGTTCCATCTGGATCTCTCCGGCTACAGGTCCGTAGCTCCCAGCTGTTCATCTGGGACCTTACCCTCGACAGGAGCTGGTGGTAGGGACTCGAAGGAAGCACTCGTGTAGGAAGTTCCATCTGGATCTCTCCGGCTACAGGTCCGTAGCTCCCAGCTGTTCATCTGGGACCTTACCCTCGACAGGAGCTGGTGGTAGGGACTCGAAGGAAGCACTCGTGTAGGAAGTTCCATCTGGATCTCTCCGGCTACAGGTCCGTAGCTCCCAGCTGTTCATCGGGGACCTTACCCTCGACAGGAGCTGGTGGTTGGGACTCGAAGGAAGCACTCGTGTAGGAAGTTCCATCTGGATCTCTCCGGCTACAGGTCCGTAGCTCCCAGCTGTTCATCTGGGACCTTACCCTCGACAGGAGCTGGTGGTAGGGACTCGAAGGAAGCACTCGTGTAGGAAGTTCCATCTGGATCTCTCCGACTACAGGTCCGTAGCTCCCAGCTGTTCATCTGGGACCTTACCCTCGACAGGAGCTGGTGGTAGGGACTCGAAGGAAGCACTCGTGTAGGAAGTTCCATCTGGATCTCTCCGGCTACAGGTCCGTAGCTCCCAGCTGTTCATCTGGGACCTTACCCTCGACAGGAGCTGGTGGTAGGGACTCGAAGGAAGCACTCGTGTAGGAAGTTCCATCTGGATCTCTCCGGCTACAGGTCCGTAGCTCCCAGCTGTTCATCTGGGACCTTACCCTCGACAGGAGCTGGTGGTAGGGACTCGAAGGAAGCGCTGGTGTATGACGTGTCCGTCCACTGGATCTCTTCTGGTTCAGGTTCCAGGTCCGTCGCCCCCAGGAGCAGCTCATCTGGGATTTCCGGTTCTGAAACGTCATTTAACAAATTATATCAATATTATATCAATACTATAGGACAATCTGATAATTGACCTGAGTCCTAAGTTTCAAGCTCAAGTTCAGGGTCGGCAACGCGCATGTAGCAACTCTAGAATTGCAGGCGTCCATAAGCAACGGTGACTGCTTACCATTAGGCGGGCCGTATGCTTGTTAGCCCCCGTCGTAATATAAAAATAAATAAATAATTTTTTTTGTCACAAAATGTCATTCTTGATACAAGCTTTTATCGCTGACTGTACTTTTCTTTTTACGTAGTAAAATTATGGTATACTATAGTCTAACTAGCCATTTCCATCAGTAGAAAGCGGAGAAAAAAGCGGAAAATTAAAAAAAATTAGGCGCGAAGGTTTATCGTCCCATAAAAAAAAAAAATCCTTTTTCTACTGACAAAGTTTTTCGACAGACTGTAGTAATGGTGTATGTAATTACCTGGTGGTTCTTCTTCCTGAAAAAAAAAATGGGAAAAGTTACTAATAAATATAAATAAGTAATTAGTATAGTTATTATAAATTTAAATATTTTAAGTTCGCTTGTTATAGTTATTTAAAACAATTAAACTTCCATGTAAAATGACTTATTTTAATTGTTCTCAAGTGTACTATTTTCAAGAAGTCCCTCGCAATGCCTAATAAGTTTGTTAGGGATTGCGTAAATAGGTGAAAAAACTTTAGGGATCCCGATATCGATCCCTATTTTACATTTAGGCCACTAGACTTTGGTGACCTCATCATTAAGACAAGTATTCTGTCAATCTCTTTATTTACCTAAATAATAGATATATACAGAAGTAATACAGTAACTGTACAAATACTAAATTAATAACTAGCTTACAACTAAAATAGGCCCTTGAGGCATTGTACCAGGGATGCTGGCGGCATTTCCTCGTATCGCAATGCTGATACGTTTATGCCAGGAAGCCACCAGCTCTTTGGTCACCAGTTACGTCAACCAGACGTTTCGGATTTCTGCAAAAACCTTGTGCGCGCTGGGACCCCATGGATCTAGTTTCAACGCCAAATGGTACAAAATGGTACTGTCTACAAGACTAAGTTACTATATAATGGAATTGTATTTATTGACAATAACAATATACATAATGGATATATACAGATGATTACTATAACTAGCTTATATCTAAAATAGGCCCTTGAGGCATTGTACCAAGGATGCTGGCGGCATTTCCACGTTGTATCGCAATACTGATACGTTGTGCGAGGAAGCCGCCAGCTCTTCGGTCACCAGTTACGTCAACCAGACGTTTCGCGATTTCTCCAAAAAACTTGTGCGCGCTGGGACCCTAATAATAATAATTAATAATAACTATATAATTGTGTTTGAACGTTAGGTATACTTACTTTTTTACCCTTTTTATCTTTCTTTGCCATGGTTAGTTATTAAAAATGTTTGTCACGAAAATATGTTTAAAAATAATAAATAAATCTGGTAAATGTATACAAAAAGACAACGTCAAAATGACTTGACGTTGCGATGTAAAAAGCTTCACATATCTAGTTGATAACAAAAAGTTTAATACCATAGTTCAAAAATATATAAAAGATATATAACATAAACAATAATAATATGAAGGTTAGAGGTAAGGAGTTCTCCTTATCGGAGAACTGATGGAAGGTAGAGGTAAGGAATGCAATTTCCATAGGCAGAACTGTTGCAAAAGTGTCCAGCTGTCAGCTATAAATAATAGTTCCAAAAATCTCCAGAGTAGTGCTAGAGTAGCTAAAAAACTAGGCGTTATTGACGGAGTAATGTGCGCTTTTTTTCAAATATTTTAGGTATTGTTTTAGTAAGGTTTTTTGACGGACACTTTTTGGTACATGGAGATTTCATCCCTTACCTCTACCTTCCATAGGAGAACTGTTGCTAAAGTGTCCAGCTGGCAGCTGTAAATAGTTCGAAATCTCTCCGGTGGCGCTAGGGTAGTACAAGGACATGACATGAACTTGGACGTTATTGACGGAGTGAAGTGCGCTGTCAGTGACTTGAAATTGTTTATATTGTGGCGCCATCTATTGAAGGGTTTTTGATGAACACTTTTCATACACATAGATTGTTCTCGTTACCTCCATAAATAATAACTATATAATGGCGAGCTGTTGGGGAGTAGCTTGGAGGATTTGACAACTGGAGGCGCCTAGTCTGTAATTTTTTTATACAAAACAGTCTGCAGATTTTCGGGGGAGGGGCACGTCAAATGTATATCTATTTGTGAATAATAGGGTTGTTTCAAATTTTTTGAAACGTTCGTATTAGGTTCTATATTAACTAAAAGTTGCACTAAAATTCAACTTTTATACTAAAAACGGCTTTAAATAAACAAAATATATTTTGACAGATGCTTTCGCGCCCAAAACGCTCTTTGAAAATTGTGTGACGTCACAGTTTACGGTTTGACACATAACTACATACGCACGTAGAAGATACGAGTACGAACTGTCAACTGACATTTGTCATTTGTTGTTTATCGCCTAACTGTCAACAGTGTCAATCCGAGAGTTGTGACGTCATCAGAATCTTCATAGCGTTTCGAGTTTGGTCACGTGACGTGTGCCAAAAGATATTTTAAATTAAATATTTACAAAAATATGGTCATTACAGGTCCCCTAAAAGTAATCCAAAAGAATTTATTGGGATACAATTCTGCCCCAAGATTTGTAGATGGAAACAACCCTATTGATTTGATATTTGATGAACATGGCTTAGGATTTCGACAGTGGGGTAAACTCTAAACGGCGACTCCAAAGGGGAGTAGTGACCCGACTTACCCAAGCGCTTCTGGGGAGTTCTGTCACCCGAAGGAGGGTGGGTGTGACAGGATTCTCTGCCTCTGGCTTGCCTTAGCGGGCCGGCCAGAGTGGAGTCGTTAGAGCTATATGCTCGCAGAGTGGAAGTAAAAGATGCATAAGACGCGAGTTGGCACAGTGGCTGTTATCAGCCACTGAGTAGAAAGCGGCGCACACCTCTCGACACCCCTAACAGCGCGGCTTACGTGGGCGATGACTCGCGAATGCGACGCGGCGGCCCAACGGCATTCGGAGATCGCCCATGTAGGACACTTCCATTGGTATCAAAGGATTGAATTCACCCGCGCCGCGCCGCACATCTTCAGGTAAGACACTGACCGAGCCGCTCACACTGGTGTTGCCTTTGAGCTATCCTAGATGTCGCTTTTTGTGGGTTCCCATCTTGGGGGTTGGGGGCGAGTCGCCGTCTGCCTGAAATAAAATTGGATACCGTTTTATTAGGCAGGCGTCCGGTTTTATTTCATTTAATTTAGAACACAAACAGTCACATATACAAATGGATTTGTACTTTTGTAGTACAATGTGTAATTAACATACTTAAGAACCACAGACCTGATTCATTATTAAGTACATAATGTTAACATACATACTGACCGACGATCGGCGACCAGGCCGAGTGGGTAGTGACCCTGCATATGAAGCCGATGGTCTTGGGTTCGAATGCCCGTAAGGGCATTTATTTGTGTGATGTGCACAGATATTTGTTTGCTTACCGTGGGACTTAGTCAATTTGTGTAATAATGTCCAATATTTATTTATTATTTATTACTGTAAGACTAGCTCGATTTGTGTAAGATATATCCTATGATATTTAAAAACAAAACAAAGTATTAGGGCGTCCGCTAGCGTCGTTGGGCACACGTAGGTAAAATAATAATAAAAGAAACACCAAATAATGTTTTTCTAGTAGCAAACTCATACTTACCAAAAAATTAGTGAAATTTGCAATACTTATGTATTTTGCATCGTGAATGTAACCGAATATACCCGATTACCCAAGCACAGCACAAAGTGTCAGCGAAATGGAAAACGCTGATTATAATATGTGTTAAGGGGAAGCTGGTGGAATATGTAAGGAAATAATTATTTATTTCACAAGGGGGCAAAGTAGTTGTTGAATCACTCATGGGAACAATACGAAGAACTAACCACGAGCGTAGCGAGTGGTTCGAATAGTGGGATCTTGAGCGTTGCGAGGGTTTCAAGACACGAGTGAAACTTTGCTCTCTAGTGAAACAATATTTTTCACTACACCAGCACGAGGAATATAACAACTGTAAAACATTATAAATGAAATCCAAATAAACGTTATTAAACATTTATTAGCCAACATAAGGAAACAACTAAAAAAATAGCATGAAATTACTTTGGCACTCTTGTGGATAAAATAGGTACAACTTTCTCATCAGTTTTTGAACAATAAATATAAGTCTATAAGTATTAAAAGTACGCATTCTATAGTAGAGTCCGTCTAAGCTAACTTGCACTGATTTGAACAGAACAAAGTGAGGTAGTGTCGTTATAAACGTCATATTGTCATAGAACTTTCACATTTATAAAGACATGGCCACAATTTGTTATTGCATGCAGAGTTGGTCCGACACTAGTATGATTATTACTAAGTAAGGTACAAATCCACTATTTGACGATACATCATCATCATACAAACATACACACATTTTGACTGAAATTGTTTTCTAATAAAGATATTTTATAAATATGAAGTGCTGTCATTACTATGACAATATGAACCATTAAAACCAGCGCCGTGACAGTTAGTGTCACAACAAATGTCCCCTATTATCTAAATATTTGTTCTTTAATATTTACTAAAATGGTCGACTTAGTCGACGTAGACGTATAATTAAGATTGAAAATTATCTCAGACGTTTTGAAGACGACATTATCCATCACGCTCGCAGCATAGCCGCTGCCGTTGGATTACGATGACTTTGCATTAGGAACAATATTAATTTAAATAAAATTGGTAACGAAACTAAATTAATTAGTTTTTGGAAAAAAAATATTGCAAGCTTTTGTCACTGACTGTACTTTTCTTTCCACAGACAACTGATACTCATCGAGACAATTCTAAAAACCTCAAACACAATTAGGTTGCGTTGTTATATTACAGAGTTCCTATGGCCAGCTCCCGTTTTCATCATCAGATCAGCTCGATGGTACCTTTATATAGCATTGTCACCCAACTACATATTTATCCAAATTTTCAGCTTCATTGGAAACCGGGAAGTGGGTTGAATTTAACTTGTAAGATTTGACCCGTACAGACCGAGTTATATTGCAAGATTTGCAAGTTAAATAAAAGCTTGTAAAAATATAAATCAGTATGTAGATGTAGTGACCCCGAATACGTAGCAGGGGGCCTTATATTGGAATCCTGGTAAGGGCAATCATTTGTGTGCTTATCAAGAATATTTGTATTAGTGTTCAATTTGTAGCTGGCCCCGAGCGGCTAATCCTTTGTCTATTATATTGTTAAGTAAAACCGCACGTGCCACTACCTGCAAAAAGAATGTCCGGTCACTTTAACCGGTTATTAAATCTTTCTTCTTCTTCTTTGTCCAGCCCATTTCCCAGTTCAGCTGGGGTCGGGCCTCCTCGTACGTCGGCGCCAGGACAGTCTATCCTGGGTTATCCGCGTGGTCAAGTTTTGTGTCCTCATCACTCTTTCGACATAGGACCACCAGGTTGCTGGTCTTCTGCCTCTTCCTTTGGGGTTGCTTGGGATGGCTTTAACCGGTTATTAAATGACAACTCCTATGGAAATTTCAATAAGATTCAAAATGAACCAATGGAAAAAATAATTTGCGATTTCTTCTGTGGTCCCTCTACGGTTACTGAGTGCCGGCGAGTCGAACGCTACATAACCGGTCGAAATTTTGATTGGTTTGATTTTGATGTCGATCGCTTCAGCATTATATGTTCTAAGTTTTGATTTTTGGAACAAAGAAAATTTTTGATTTGCAAATTTCGAAAAAAAAGGAAAACCTATAAATCTAGTTTTTCATTGTGTCAATAGCATAATTAAAAAGTCATGGAGGAAGGAAAATATTTGGAAGTGGAATAGTACATTACAATGCAAGTGTGCAAAGTGTGTCATTATTTATCCTGTTATGATCAGGAAAAAGTAGAAGAAAAAAATGTTTCTTTCTTTCGGATAACCGTGTTCACAAATATCTATAAAAATCTATTATTTAGTTAAAGCGCACGTTCAGATATTTTTTAGCACCTCGGCCGCTCCGATGTATGTAACGGCGCCTGTACCTAGGGCAACTAAGTAATTACTTACAGAATTTCCCCGCTTCGGGATAATCTTCATACACTTTTTATTTTATTTTTTATTTATTAAGATACAAACAGTCATTCAATATCATTAATTTATTTTATTTTTATTAATTAGTAGATTAAGCAGTAGTAAATAGACCTATAATTTCCTTAATTTACATATCAAAATACGAAGCTAATGCACTTTTTAAATACAAAAAAAATCGTATATAATTTTGTTCCTTTGTTGCCTTCGGACATAATATAATTACGATTATTTTCAGTTTAATTCAAGGCAATAATCATATCGGCCTTCTGTTTGATTATAAACCGCACGATTGATCCACTTTGCTACCGATTGCTCAATATTATCAATTATACAGGTTGTATATTTAGTCACGTGCAATAATTTACGGACCGACTATATAGGTCATACTGAGCAACTTTTACTATGGGACTAATCCAATGAAAATAAATAAATAATAATATAATAAATTTCTTTATTTCAGACTTTTGTTGTCCATAGACTTATTAGTCGATGGTCCCGGGTTCAAATCCTGGTAAGGGCATTTATTCGTGTGATGAGCATGGATATTTGTTCCTGAGTCATGGGTGTTTTCTATGTATTTAAGTATTTATAAATATTTATATATTATATATATCGTTGTCTTAGTACCCTCAACACAAGCCTTATTGAGGTTACTATGGGACTTAGTCAATTTGTGTTATAATGTCCTATAATATTTATTTATTTATTTTTATTTATTAGTATTACACGAACTTACAACTATGTTAGTAACAATACAATATGTGAATTAAAATTAAACTTACATGTACTTATAAATATTAAATCTGGACTCTAAATGAATAGAGTTCCAGTGTTTCATAATTTTACTGGCCGGATCAGACATAACAGCGACCACGAGACTGTTCGGACTGCCGCACATGCGACGCATGACGGAGACGCTTTTACGCACAATCGCACTGAAGCCGTCTGTGCAATGTCAAGGCAAATCTCAAGGCAATGTCAGACAGCCAAAATGTGTGAAACAGCCAACTACTATGACTACTTACTACTCAAGTATACGATAGTTTATTATTCAAGTAGGCATATGCCTACTAACTACTGCAATTGGTTTCAATATCATTAACCAATTAAAACTATGGTTTTTAGCTCCAGTCATGGGACGAATGGCGCCATTAATTTTCAAACTAACAAATATCAATTAAAAATTAAACTTTAGCAGCTCGACCCAACCCTACCTCTGACCCGAGCTGCTAAAGTTTAATTTTTAATTGATATTTGTTAGTTTGAAAATTAATGGCGCCATTCGTCCCATGACTGGAGCTAAAAACCATAGTTTTAATTGGTTAATAATATTGAAACCAATTGCAGTAGGTTTAATTAAATACATAGAAAACATAAAGGACGAATTGGACATTCAACTTTTAATCTATAATCTCTTAAATGTCACACGATTGGTTAACATAGGCCTTATTGGGATATGTCCGGTTTCCTCACGATGTTTTCCTTCCACTCCTTCACCGAAAAGCGACTTTTTTCTCCAATTAGCATCATTAGTATCTACGTATCCTAATTAATGTTTTAATTATACGGAATTTTTACTCTTAGAGACATCTCTAAGGATAATTTGATAAAAGTCATTTAGTTTTGACATGTAGAGATATTTACACCTCTAAATAATTTTAGATGTTATTTGTATCTTTTTGTGTTTATTATTATTATTTTAGTTATTTTTTGTAATTCGACATTTAGATACTTTATACATCTCTAAGTAATAATAATAATTCACTTACTTTTTCATTTATTTGTATTCTAACAAATAAATGATTTGATTGATTGATTTAAACAATAATACTAACAGTAGTTTGCATTAATATTTTCAATGAGTAGTATTTTATAATTGCTGATATGCTTGTTTTTGCTTGTATGTAAATTCCATGTTGACGTGTAAAAGTGCCCTTGTGGCCTATTTGCTATTTATTGAAGTTGAAGAAATATGAATAACATAAAATGTTTCAAATCTAAAACAGGAGCAATTTTTAAAACGACCCAAATTCCGAAATATAATAATAAAAATGGAACGTCGCCTTAACACCGCCCTTAACAGCAAGAATGGAACTCAACGCATAACATTACATTCGACATTTGAACTTAGAACGCCGCGCGCGACGCTCACGAATGACGCCGCGGATTTTACCGATAAATATTTATGCTGTGACATTTTAACTTTTTAAATCTTACCAGCCAGTGCTGGCAAGCGCTGGACAGTTTTTTTTTTTTACGATAGGAAATTTCTATTCTGCCAGTATTTTTTTTAAAGTCAGTTTTAAGGATTAAAATATTAAAAATGGGGTTTTTAGAAGAGAGAGATTTTGACAAAGTGCCGTCGATAAAGGAGTTCTATAAAGGAAAGACGATCTTGATTACAGGAGGTTCTGGTGAGTTATTTTTTTTAAATTTGATTCATATTTATTAAACAACTTCGCTCCGTTTTAAAATCATTAATCACTAACCTAGACGTATTAGCCTAATCGTTAAACGTACCTTGAAATGATCATAATAATTATTTTCGTTAAATATTGTGCTTAGAACTTTATTTGAAAGTTCAAGAAATCAATAAAATTGAAATGAAACATTTTGAACGATTCTACGCGGACGAATTCACGGAGCGGCCAAGGTGCTCAAAAATATCTGAACACGCAGTCTAACGCGTTGATAATAGAGGCGTATTCAGATATTAGGGCCTTATTATGTATTTATTCATAGTTCAATTAATATACATATACAAGGTGCCCGCGAGGAAACGGAAAAAAATTAACTACATATTCCCGAGGTCAAAAGAAGATTTTTTTTAAAGAAATTTAAGTCAATTCCACCAATTTTTTTTTTTTTTTTTACTTTTTGTATGCTTTTATACATAATAAGTACATGAAACATTTATGGATTAATATGAATCAGTATATTTTTTTCGTAAAAACTAGTCTATTCAAAATGTTCCTTGTCACTTCGATATCTGTCAATAAGGACGTCTAAAGTAGGTTTCATATACTAGTGTTCGTAACTTTAATAATCGTATTTAGTACCTTAACACATTGAGTACTTACCGGGAACCCGCTTGGCGGGTTCTCTGTTCGTAGTCGGTTTGCTCTACAAAGCGGGAAAACGCTGGCATCGGCTACGAGTAGCGCTACTAAAATAAAACATGAAATCGAGCGATCGATTTTCAAAAATCGGACTCCTGTTTTTCAACATGACCAGGAACATAGCTTTATAGGTAACTGCGTAAGGGCGCGTGCAGGACATTTTGAACACCTTGCCCGCTTAGTACTGCTATATCTGCTGCTAACATAATAATCATGAACGTAACATAGCTCTTAACTATTTTCTGTACCCCTAGTATTAACAAAAAAATTAAAAATAATAAAATTAAATTATTAGATTTCACTCGATAGCGTGCCATGTTTATGGAGTGTGGAATTAAAAGGAGTGAAATCTCTTATGGTAGAACTGTTGCAAAAGTGTCTTGCTGTCAGCTATAAATAATAGTCCCAAATCTCTAAATTCCAGAGTAGCGCTAGAGTAGCTAAGAACCTAGGCGTTATTGACGGAGTGAAGTGCACTGTCTATGATAAGATTTTTTTTCAAGTATTCTAGGTATTGTAGCGCCACTTATTTAAGGTTTTTGGATGCCACTTTTTGGTATATGGAGATTCCATTCCTTACCTCCACCTTTCATGAGTCTTATAACGTGACGTGACGTACGCGTTTGCGTTAAGTGTCATGTTGAAAAAGCGCGGGAAACGTGAAACGCGGCGGTCTAGTTTTTTGTTTCTCGTACATTATTTTTATTGTAATATCAGGAAATCGGTAATTTGTATATAATTTTTCACATATTTTGTATATATTCTTTTATTTGTATATATAATTAGTGGATTTCTTCATAGTTGGTAAGTTTTTTCGTGTAAATTTTCTATGGGGGACGACGATCCTCCTGATCCTGGAGGTGGAAACCTCCAGGTCGGATGTAATGTGACCGTTGATTCGGCAATGGATACTGACACTTCTGTGGGTAGCAGGAGTGAACTTAAAAGAAATAAAGTACAAAAAAGATGCAAAAATTGCAATAAAAAAAGAAGGAAAAATAATGGCGGGGAATATTCGTGCGATTGCCAGGAAAACATACAAAACTCCCAAGCTCTTTCGAGTTCTAGCACGCAGCCTACCATAATCCCCTCTGACAATTTAAATACAAATATAAACAATAGCGCTATTAGCACCAAGGTTGGTAGGAACTTATTTTCAAATTCAGATGTTGCACCCTTTATGGTTCACGTCCAACTCAAACAGACTGACGCAAGCTCATCTCTGCACCCGGTATCTTTTGGGAAATTCCTCGTCAAAAAGGCCTTCAGAAACATTATTAACGGAAGTGTTAAGCGCATTGGCAGAACTCGCATAGCAATGTCATTCTCAAATTATTTAGATGCAAATTTATTTGTAACTGACCCATGTCTCGAGTTAGAGAATCTTACTGCATACATACCGTCTTTTTCTGTGACCCGTATGGGTTTGGTTCGCGGCATTCCTGCACAGTGGTCGGATGAAGAAATTTTGTCAAACATTTCCGTGCCCATTGGGTGCGGAAATGTTCTTAAAGTGCGGCGCTTAAACCATAGAGTTACGGTTAATGGTTCTGTTTCGTGGCAACCCTCTGAAACAGTTGTTTTAACTTTTGATGGCCAAGTCTTACCAAAACGGGTATTTTCGTGCTACAACTCACTGACTGTTGAATTGTATATTTTCCCCACAATTCAGTGTTATAATTGCACTAAATTCGGACACACCAAAACTAATTGCAGATCAAAACCAAAGTGTTTTAAGTGTGGTCAAATGCACTCCGGTCATACCTGTTCAGTGGAGGAAGAAGATGCCATTTGCTGCTTATGCAATGGTTTTCATTTCGCCACGAACAGGCATAAGAGCATAAGAGACAGAAGGATATTAAAATAACTATGGCCAATAATTGTATTTCCTACGGTGAAGCTGTCAAACTACATCCTGCAGTTTCTAAATCATTCGCCGATGTCCTTCTGACACAACCACAACCACAGTTACAGTCCCAGCCAAATTTACATCACAGAGTCCATAATTCAGCCCCGAGCACAACCATGCAGTCCCATAGTTACAAAAAAACAACTTTTTTGAAGCCACGTCCAGTAAGAAAGACCATGACAGGGTATGATGTAGCAGCTCATAATGCACTAGTTAATGAGTATACCATTCCATCTCCTCCAAATGGCTGTGCACTACAGCAAGATTCTCGCAAAGAGAATACATCAGTAGCTGACGAAATTCAAGCCCTAATTAATCATTTATCTCAGCCCAATGTAAAACTACCGTCCCACGTTGCCCCCATGCTTGATGTACTTGTTACAACTATTAAAAATAATGGCCACAATTATTCAGTGGAATTGCAGAAGCATAATAAATAAAAAGCAAGATCTAATACATTTATTAAACAAATTTCAACCTTTTGTTTTTGCCCTCTCTGAGACATGGCTAAAGCCTGGAGCTCTTCTTAGAGCTACTGGATATTCATGCCTCAGAGAGGACCGTCCTGGCGGATGGGGCGGTGTAGCTCTACTCGTCAGGAATTCCATTTCATTTTCACCTTATAATCTTCCATCCCATAGCGATGATTTTTCAATTGTTGCTGCCATTGTAAATAACATCTGTATCATTTCTGTATATATACCTCATCCATCATCATCCATTTTTGATGAGCTTGAACAAATAATTTCTTCTCTCCCTAGGCCCGTGTTAATTTTAGGAGACTTTAACTCGCATCACCAGTTTTGGGGTAGTTCATCATCTAATTATAATGGAGATCGTCTCATACATATCTTAGACGAACACAACCTTTGTGTTTTAAACACTGGCTCTCCAACCCGCCGAACAGCGCCAACAGAGTCAATTAGCGCTATTGATTTATCTATTTGTTCGGTCGATCTTGCATCCTCTCTCTCTTGGCATACCTTAGATTCAACATATGGGAGTGATCACTACCCTATTATTATTACATTTCCATCTTCCATTCCTCCATCTCCAAAACCTAGCCCTAGGCTTAAGTATAATTTAAGTAATGTTGATTGGAAACTTTTCAAAAGCCGCGTAGAGGAGAAATTGTTGTGTTTGCCCACTATAGATGCTAGTAATGTAGTTAGCTGCTCAGTTGCCTTAGCCCAGACGATTACCGAAGCAGCTGATGAAATTTTCCCTGTAAAAAACAGTGTATCAGGTAAAATACCTTCTCCTCCTTGGTGGGATGATGATTGTTCTCAAGCAATCAGAAACCGCAAGGAGGCAGAGAGAAGTTATCGTCATTCGATGACAAATGAAAATTTCGAGATATATATACAAGTTGCTCGTGAGACTAAAAAATTACTGCGCAAAAAAAAGTTCGAAGGCTGGAGACGATTTTGTTCATCTCTTAGTCCTAACGTGAAACCATCCATAGTATGGAATAATATTAAAAGATTCAGACATGCTTTCAATGAGCCATCTAGACAGACACTTCCTCCTAACCTTGCTAATCAGTTCATGGACAAATTAGCACCAGCATCAGTCCCCGAAGAACATGTTTTCCACCCTGCTGCCTTTTCATTTGACTCTTCCTATTATACTGTATTTAATGGGCCTTTTAAAATAGAAGAGTTAAAAGGTATACTAAGTAGTTTAAGAGATACTTCACCTGGGGATGATGGAGTCCCATATTCCTTTTTAGCAAATGCTAGTGATGGTATTCTCTCTTATTATCTGAATATAATAAATTTTGTCATCCAATCTGGTACAGTCCCGGATTCTTGGAGATCTCAAATAGTTATTCCTATATTAAAACCCAACAAACAAGCAACAGATGTTTCTTCTTATCGTCCAATTGCCCTTTCTTCAGTATTTGTTAAAGTAGCAGAACATTTGATTAAAAACAGATTAGAATATTTTGTAGAAAAAGACCAATTACTTTCTCATAGTCAGTTTGGATTCCGAAAAGGTAGATCTACCTATGATAGTTTGGGTATATTAGTTGCAGAAATTAGATTAGCATTTTCTAGAAATGAGTCTGTAGTAGCTGCTTTTCTTGATATAAGTGCCGCTTATGATAATGTTTTAGTCTCAGTATTACAAGCAAAACTTCATAGATTAGCTGTACCAATAATGTTAAGCAATTTCATAATAAATCTTTTATCAGAAAGGTCCATTAGCCTTCTTATAGATGACAACAATAGGATTTCCCGTTTAGTTTGGAGAGGTCTTCCACAAGGTTCCGTATTAAGTCCATTGCTATATAATATCTATACATCCGATTTAGAGTCATCCTTAAATGGCACTGTCAGAATTTTGCAATATGCTGATGATTTATTATTATATTCACCAAACCTTTCTATTGAACAGGCCAGTAGATCCATTACTTGTTCTTTGGGTTTATTGAAGTTATGGTTAGATTCAAATGGTCTGGAACTCTCAGTTCCTAAAAGTGTTGTAGTTTTGTTTACTAGAAAACTGTTTCCTCCTCCAATCAATGTGCAATTTAATAACTGCTCCATTCCCATTAAAGATAAAACCAAGTTCCTAGGTGTTATTTTAGATAATAAATTAACAGGTCTTCCACATTGTGATTACATAGTTTCTAAATGTGAAAAAAATATTAATATCCTTAGGTGTGTTTCAGGAGTTTGGTGGGGTTCGCATCCTCTTTGCATAAAATTAATGTATAATGCCTTGATAAGAAGTATTCTAGATTATGGAACATTTTTGTTAGAGCCAGGATTTGTAGCAGGCTTCCAAAAATTAGATCGTATTCAATCAAAAGCCCTGAGAATGATATGCGGTGCCATGAATTCAAGCCCTATCAATGCTATGCAAGTTGAGTGTGCTGAGCCTCCACTCCATTTACGACGCCAATATCTTTGTGATAGGTTTATTTTCCGCTGCTCCCAATTTTCTAATCATCAACTCTGGGTTATCTTGTCTAACCTCCTGCTTCAAATAACTACTTCTAACTACTGGAAGCACAAGAGTCCTCCATGTTTGATTAAAAGTTTTCAAAAACTTAAATCTATTTCAGCTCCCACTGTTAGCTCTTCAACACTTCCCATTTTCCAGTATGAATATGAATCTGTAATACTTGATCCTCCAGTTCTCCTTAATATCGGCATTTCTAAGAATGATGTTGAACAAAATCAACAATTCCTGGGATTCATTGGAACAGATGGCCTAGCTGCTGATCATATATACACAGATGCTTCTAAGATGTCTGACAATGGGTGTGTTGGCATTGGTGTACTTCACACCCAGTCTAATATTTACCAAAAAATAAAGTTGCCTCCAGAGTCCTCTGTGTACAGTGGCGAGTGCTTTGGAATTCTGAAAGCAATAGAATTCATCATTATAATGCATCTTAAAAAAACTATTATTTTCTCAGATTCTCTAAGTTCACTTCAGGCAATAGCTAAATTTCCTTTCAAATCTAAATCTAATAACCCAATTATTTATCAAATCCGTAGCCAACTGTTAAAATGTCGTCTTATAGGGTATTCGGTTTCCATTGCCTGGATCCCTGGACACAGAGGGATTAAAGGCAATGAAAGGGTGGATGACTTGGCTCGAGATGCCATTAGTTCTGGGGACATGTTTCCGTTTAGGAATGTTGCTGAAGACCTGTTGGCACTGCCTAAATTATATCTAAGAATGGAATGGACAAAATTATGGGCATCTGGTGCGGGTGCCGCTGCGTTACATTATCGTAGCATACAAACAACAATTCCTGCCAAACCTTGGTTTGCTAAAATCTCTTTGCCAAAGCCTGCAACTAGTATGTTGATTCGTATGAGATTGGGCCATGTATGTACACCGGAACACCTGAAACTACAAAATCGTGTGGCCAGTTCTGCATGTATTTGTGGAACTGATCCCGCTGATCTTAATCATATCTTTTTTTCTGGTAATTGTAACCTATATGACCGTTCTATATTATTAAGACAGCTGTCAGATTTAAAAGTTCCGTTTCCCACATCTATTACAACACTCCTGTATATTAATGATTCATCTCCATATATATTTAAATCATTGTATTCTTTTATTTCACGTCACAACATTAAACTTTAAATTATTTGAATTATTAACCTTTTCCTGATCCTTTTCCAAAATTCCGTCCTACCCGTTTTAATGTAATCCTTAATTCCGTTTCCCCGTTTTACTCGTCTGGCTGAATGCGCCAGGAGCGCGAGGCCATTAAAAAAAAAAAAAAAAAAAAAAGTGTCATGTTGTATGAGATTTTTGAGTTTCCAAAACGTCCCGCTTGGCGCGCTGTTCAAAATCCCATACAAAAATAGACAATGCAAACAATGCGAACGTTCGTCACGCAATCGAATGAAATTTACACAAGAGGTTTTGTTGTCAATTCATTTAGTAAATCTTTGTAGATTTAGGAATAATCAGGAACGTGCTTTTTAGACAATTGCAATCGTTCATAATCTACGGTGCCCGCTTATTATCAGGCAAATATTTATTATTTACCACTTTCATCGTACGGTCACGTCTAAAAAAATCGATACGGACAAAGTGCCAAAAATATGTATACACTACCTTAATACATGGGCAATAAGATCGTGTATACATATTTTTGGTACTTTTTCCGTATCAATAATTTCACACGTGACTGTACCGAAACTTATTAGCATCCTTGGTACAATGCCTCAAGGGCCTATTTTAGATATAAGCTAGTTGTAGTCATCTGTATATATCGATTATGTATATTGTTATTGTAAATAAATGTTGTATTAGCAGCAAATAAGTGTGTAAAAATACAAAAAAGTTAACTTATTATTTCAAAGTACTTATTCCAATTACTTTATTATCTTTAATATCATTAAAACCATAATTAATAAATGAAAAGACTCATTAATTTATAATCGTTTGTCAATGATTACGTAAAATATCATGACATGCTTGATGATCACTTGATCAATGACGTAAGTATCTAACTATAAATAAATAAATATATATTATACGACATTATTACACAAATTGACTAAGTCCCACAGTAAGCTCAATAAGGCTTGTGTTGTAGGTACCTAGACAACGATATATATAATTATAAATACTTAAATACATAGAAAACACCCATGACTCAGGAACAAATATCTATGCTCATCACACGAATAAATGCCCTTAGCCAAGAATCTCACCAAATATCACCAAGGGGGTGGGGGGGTCAAAAAAGTAGCCGAAAAAACCTCGGTGATTTGTGCACAAGCCCTAAATAAAATTTACATTTCATTAAAATTGGTGCAAAGTTAGGTTAGGCTTATGACGTAAATGAATGCAATAATATCGTGAGTTAGCAGTTCTGCTGTGCAATTTGTTGCACAGCCTTGATGCACTTGCAAACCATTATACCTCTTCACCTTTGCCTTGATTTATATAACGTTTGTTTTACATTATCATAGTCAAGGCATCGTAGATACTACTCGCTTAATACGATGTTTAGCATGTAAACCTTTTTAAGTTGGTTAAGAGGCTGTCAACACCCCATGTCCTTGAAATTGATGTTACTTAAACAGTTTTTCAAGAAAGACTATTTGTTTTAGTCAAGTAAGAAAAATATATGTTCATATTAATTATATTTCAAAGACTCGATACACGATTGAACGAAATCGGCTCGATAGAAAATAATTGCAAAGATTGGTCTTAAAATCACAATTAAACGGTTCTATGTCTTTATTGTTTTGACTTATGGGTCTGAAATTAAAATCACAATTTCAAAACATTTATAGCTAAACCGTGGTTGAGTAAAATATTACACTAATAATCCACTTTTTTTATTTCAATATTTTTCTTATTATTCCCTTGCCCAGGCCCAGTAACATGCGACAGTGCTATCTCATTTACTCCGATAGAAATAAACAGTGTGCGCGCCGTAGGTATTGACAGCCTCTTAAATTTTTTGTCACTAAAAGGAACTCCTAGTTGCATGTTTCCATACAAACGCTCTCGACTGCTTCCTCCCTGGATTTTTAACCTAGAGCAATAATGTTTTCAAATAAGATCAATATCATCAATATCTGTGCCGCTATGTTTTGATTTTTTGGATAATTTTATTTTGAAGAAACTTACAGCGCCTCGAAAATCGCAAAAACGGCTCAATTGAATTGGCTTCAAAAAAAGGCGCAGTGTACAAACATGACATCAAATATCCAAAAAATCAAAACATAGCGGCATAGATTATTTCTTCCTCTTGCAGTTTCCAAAATTTCATAATGATTGGTTGCGTTTTGGAGGACGAAACAGTCGAGAGCGAAACCTCGATTTTTTAGTTTTTTGCGTGGGAATTTTAGTCCGAGCTGTAGTTGTCCTTATCGCACGCACGCACTCGCCCACCGCAGCGCGACAGAAACATAGCTTCAAAAAATTCGAGATTTGAAAAGTTGCTTAGCTAGGAATTGCTCTTAAACGCTTATTATTTTCGTAGTCGACATCTAGCGTCGAGCAGCGGATTTATCATCAGTACCGCTACTTGACACAAATACAAATACTAATACAAGTTGAGAATAGAGTTCCGGTTAAACCGGTTATAATATTAGCTGAAAATTCTCGTTCGTCACGACATCTATTGTCAATGATGCTAGATGTCAACTACCAAAATAATAAGCATTTTGATAAGAAAACCGATGTAGGTATTCTTACTTTATTTTTCTATGCTCGAACCTATCTACAAAGTTTTATACGAATCTCAATCAATTATATTTCCTCCAGCGATCGTTCGGGCTGTGGAATGAATTCCTTGCCCACATTTTCTAAAAAAGGAGTGTACAGGTTTTTAGAGGTCTACCACTTATCCCAAGCGACGGTAAAGAATTTGTGTGGCGATATTCTAAAAGTAGCTTAGTTTTGGGTCTAAAACTAGGTGCCAGTAACTAGGACCAACCTTGGACTGCAGTTTCCCATGGTACAAGTTTGCGCTGCTTACAATGCATTTAATAAAGGACGGGGTATGGAAGGTAGAGGTAAGGAATGAAATCTCCATGTACCAAAAAGTGTCCGTAAAAAAACCTTGAATAGGTGGCCTAGAATTATATATTATTGTATATATGCAGGTATATAATTACGTAAGTAGTATGTATGTATTGTCTTACTGTTAGTGTATACGTAAATTTTAAGGGTATTTTAGTTTGCTATTTAGTTTTGCACCTCCTAATTAGTTAATTTAAGTTTCATTTCTCCACTACCTAAAGGTTGTCTGGAAGAGATCGCTCTGTAGCGATAAGACCGCCTGTTGTTTACCCGTATCTTCATGTATTTTATGTGTTTCCATGTACTTTTTTTCAGAGGTTGTGCAATAAAGAGGATTTGTATTGTATTGTAATATTAGAAAAAAAAAACAAATCAAAGACAGCGCACTTTACACCGTCAATAACGTCCAGGTTCTTAGCTACTCTAGCGCTACTCTGGAGAGATTTGGGACTATTATTTATAGCTGACAGCTGGACACTTTTGCAACAAGTCTGCCTATGAAAGGTCCAGGCAAGGAACAGAAACTCCTTAGGCAGAATTGTTGCAAAAGTGTCCAGGACACTTTGGTATATGGAGTTTCTGTTCTTGCCTCTGTACCTTCCGTAGTTCTGGCTATGGAGATTTCGTTCCTATAGGACGGGGATTACATCATTTGTCATGATCGTTTACCCGCGTTCAAAAATAAAATAATGGGCAGAAAAGAAACAAAGTCAAAGTCAAATCTTTATTGCATATCACAAATCACATAAGATGGAACAGAAGGTAAGTAAATAAATATTATAGGACATAATTATACAAATTGACTAAGTCCCACGGTAAGCTCAATAAGGCTTGTGTTGCGGGTACTTAGACAACGATATATATAATATATACATATTTATAAATACTTAAATACATAGAAAACATCCATGACTGAGGAACAAATATCCATGCTCATCACACGAATAAATGCCCTTACCAGGATTTGAACCCGGGACCATCGGCTTCATAGGCAGGTTCACTAGCCAGTAGGCCAGGCCGGTCGAAGGTGTAGAAATACATGTGACGCCCTGCAAGGGCACAGCAATTTAAGAGGACTAAATCTACTTTAAACAAAGAAATAATTTGTTTAGTTTTTTTTAAGAATGAGGCGTTTATTTATTTCATGGAAATACAAACTAAAATATATATAAACTAAACTATAAGACTAATTAAAAACCAAACTTGATCACTAAACCTAAAAGTATGAATATAAACTTACGTATTTGTTTAATTAAATTATATTTTGTAACTTTTTATAAATTCCGTGTAGTGTTGTAGTTTTATAGTTATAATTAAATTAGTATGATTTTAGATTTAATTGTATAGTTTTTACGTTAAGTTTAATCTCACTGTGAGGCAATATAAGTACTTAGTCAATATTAGGTACTCCGTAATATGAAGTCTTCCAATGTAGCTCTCAACCTGTATATTTATCTAAATAGATACGAGCAGTGTTGTCACATACAATTTTGCCAAAGAGGTAGAACAGGGTGCAAAAATACGAGTAGGTAGAAATAGAAATGGGTGGTTTTAAAAAGAAAAATAGGTAGATGTACCACTCAATAGCAAGTACTTACATTTTTATGATTAAAAAAGTGTATAAAAATTTTCAAATTATTTATTAGTCTTTAATATTATGATGTTAGTACACGTGTTTATTAAAGAAATCGAAACAAAAATGAGGATTTCCATTGTTTGTAGGTAATGAACCTGCTTGTATAATCTGTTTCTTAGGCAAGTTTTCATTACATCGAATCTAAATTAGGTAGAAATTAAGTAATGTTCCGTCACATGTATTGAGAATTACTTGCAATTGTACCATCTTGAAAAATAGGTAGATTTCAGGCCGAGGGAGGTAGATAGGTAGAACGCAGGCAAAATAGGTAGATCTACCCAAAAGTTGGTAGATGTGACAACACTGGATACGAGTATATCATTTATTTGGCAGCTGCAAAAATACACAATATAAAGTTTAAATCATATCATAATAAAAACACATTATTACAGTAACAAAATAAAAATTTCACAAAAGAAAATTGAGACAATAAAATAGGAATAAGCAGACATAAAATGGAATTATTAATAAAAAATAAAATAAAAGTACCTACCTACTGTGCGTATATTTAATTTTCGTAAAATATTATCGCGGAAAAAGCATTTCTTAGGCGTAGCGCAGAATATTGCGATTTAGTTCCAACATTTGTCGTTAGATGGCTCTGCGTGTACTTTAGATGGCGGTATCGTTTGCTCTACATAGTTTTGTATAATCACCTAAGACGTATATCAACCTTAAACTTAAAATAAAAGTAGTTGAAAATAATTTTTGTATTCGTTCTTACAAATTTCAGTAAGAATGATTATTAAAATTGATACAAGTAGAATGCTTATTTCTAGCTGAATGGGAGGTCTCACGCTAGACCGGCCCGGGCCAGAGCCGAGGCTATAGGAGTAAAAGTTATATAAAAAACTTGTAATAGATGTATAATACTTAGAGATAATAACTAAATGTAACATCTACCGATATGAAGCGAAAAAAAAATTGTAACTATTCAATATTAAAGTAACACTGCATGCACTGTTAACTGTTAAGCGTTAAGGATTATTTTATCTTCTTCATGAACTTATCAATGTCAATGCCTCCCGGGGCCTTAAGCTCCAGTGTTGTAAAACTTGTAAAAAAAAATCTCCGAATAATCTAACTAATTGTACCTAATTAATAAGTGGTGAACGGTGTTGGTCACACATACTGTAAACAGTGTTTAAAATACTTTATATTTAAGCCTTTCTTGTAGTGACTGTTTGTTTACCTAAATAAAAAAAAAAAAAAATCCCTTATTGGAGAACTGTTGCAATAGTGTCCAGCTCTCAGCTATAAATAATAGTTCCAAATCTCTCCAGAGTAGCGCTAGAGTAGCTAAGAACCTAGGCGTTATTGACGGAGTGACGACGTGCGCTGTCTATGATTTGATATTTTTTTCAAGTATTCTAGATATTGTAGCGCCACCTATTTAAGGTTTTTTGATGTCATTTTTTGGTACATGGAGATTTAATTCCTTACCTCCACCTTCCATATAATACTCCTTATATACCTATTATGTATATTGTTATTGTGAACCGATTATATCTATTCTTAAGAGGCCTTATTCCTACAGACGAGCGTATTTTGTAAAATGCTTCCTTTTTCATTCAAGATTACGACGTAACTATTAGTATTTATTCAAAAACTGATAACGTACTTAAATAATCGTTTCCTAAACTAGGGGCTCCAACAGTTCAAATTTTCATTTTCTCTTTTAAACCTCTTTTTTAATGAGGTTTTTTGGGAGTCTTTTCCAAATTTTGCAGTGAGATGTGGCGTTTCGGTTCTCAATTTTGCTATAAACAACAATCATTTGGTACATGAATGACTACAATTTAATTCAACATATCTCGTACGAGGGGCTGGAATGATTAACAATCGAAGATTCATTTGAAAAAACTGATAAAATACCTTCAGAGTTTTCTTCATTTTTTTGGCGAAAACAGGGTTTTATTATATTTTATTTCCGCAAATTTAACGCATATTTTGCTTTAAAAATAATATTATAGCAAACTGTAACTTTATGTTAAACTATAAAAAAAAATCGTAACTATGGGACCTACATTGCCGTAAATTTATATTTTTTTAAAACACGTATAAATCACGCAGCAGCGACGCCCCGCTCTCAGTCCGCGCGGAGCGCGCTTAGAGGACGGACCTGTGCTCGATTGTCAGGCATTCGTTGCGATCGTAATCAGCTACGGAGTTCCGAGAAGTGCTATATACTGCGATTAGAAAATCTTAATAAAAGTTAATTTTTTTTACAGTATGCCTAACAGACTCGCTTATTGATGGATTTTCAGTGTTACTTTTTTTTTAATACTAAGTCGGTGGCAAACAAGCATACGGCCCGCATATGTACGCCTGCAACTCCAGAGGAGTTACATGCGCGTTGCCGACCCTAACCCCCTCCCGCCCCTCGTTGAGCTCTGGAAACCTTACTCACCGGCAGGAACACAACACTATGAGTAAGGTCTAGTGTTATTTGGCTGCGATTTTCTGAAAAACGCATTTTCACTTGAAATTACGTTAGGGTTTGCATTATTATTTTTGACCCGGATGAAGTCCAAGTTCTCATGATGGAGTCAGGAGTTGGTCACCAGAACTCCTAATCTACTAATTATAATCCCATCGTGTTTGGGCTCAAAAGATTTGCCCTGACGAACACCATCGATCTAGATGAGGTCCAGGGTCTCATGATGGAGTCAGGAGTTGGTCACTAGAACTCCTAATCTACTCATTATAATTCCATCGTGTTTGGGCTCAACAGAGTTGCCCTGACGAGCACCTTCAATCTAGATAAAGTCCAGGGTCTCATGATGGAGTCAGGAGTTGGTCACTAGAACTCCTAATCTACTCATTATAATTCCAACGTGTTTGGGCTCAAAAGATTTGCCCTGATGAGCACCATCGATCTAGATGAGGTCCAGGGTCTCATGATGGAGTCAGGAGTTGGTCACCAGAACTCCTACTCTACTCATCATAACTCCATCGTGTTTGGGCTCAATAGAGTTGCCCTGACGAGCACCTTCAATCTAGATGGGGTCCAGGGTCTCATGATGGAGTCAGGAGCTGGTCACCAGAACTCCTAATCTACTCATCATAACTCCATCGTGTTTGGGTTCAATATAGTTGCCCTGACGAGCACCATCAATCTAGATGAGGTCCAGGGTCTCATGATGGAGTCAGGAGTTGGTCACCAGAACTCCTAATCTACTCATCATAACTCCATCGTGTTTGGGCTCAATAGATTTGCCCTGATGAACACCATCGATCTAGATGAGGCCCAGGGTCTCATGATGGAGTCAGGAGTTGGTCACCAGAACTCCTAATCTACTCATCATAACCTCATCGTGTTCGGGCTCAATAGATTTGCCCTGACGAGCATCATCAATCTAGATAAAGTCCAGGGTCTCATGATGGAGTCAGGAGTTGGTCACTAGAACTCCTAATCTACTCATTATAATTCCAACGTGTTTGGGCTCAAAAGATTTGCCCTGATGAGCACCATCGATCTAGATGAGGTCCAGGGTCTCATGATGGAGTCAGGAGTTGGTCACCAAAACTCCTAATCTACTCATCATAACTCCATCGTGTTTGGGCTCAATAGATTTGCCCTGATGAACACCATCGATCTAGATGAGGTCCAGGGTCTCATGATGGAGTCAGGAGTTGGTCACCAGAACTCCTAAACTACTCATCATAACCTCATCGTGTTTGGGCTCAACAGATTTGCCCTGACGAGCATCATCAATCTAGATAAAGTCCAGGGTCTCATGATGGAGTCAGGAGTTGGTCACTAGAACTCCTAATCTACTCATTATAATTCCAACGTGTTTGGGCTCAAAAGATTTGCCCTGATGAGCACCATCGATCTAGATGAGGTCCAGGGTCTCATGATGGAGTCAGGAGTTGGTCACCAGAACTCCTAAACTACTCATCATAACCTCATCGTGTTTGGGCTCAATAGATTTGCCCTGACGAGTACCATCGATCTAGATTAAGTCGAGGGTCTCATGATGGACTCAGTAGTTGGTCACCAGAATTCCTAATCTATTCATCATAATGGTAATTTGATGGTGCTTGTCGGAGTAAATCTATTGAGCCCAAACACGATGGAGTTATGATAAATAGATTACGAGTTCTGGTGACCAACTCCTGACTCCATCATGAGACCCTGGACTTCATCTAGATCGATGGTACTCGTCAGGGCAAATCTCTCTCTCGTACTAATATGCACAAACGATTGGCATCTTGGCTGGGCAGCATGGGTGCGTAGCCAACATGCCAAACGTTTACGATACGACAAGGAAACACTATCTGTCTCTCTATCGCACTAATATGCGCAATCGATTGGCTTCTTGGCTAGGTATCATGGGTGCGTAGCCAACATGCCAATCGTTTACGATACGACAACAAAACACTACTCTCTCTCTATCGCACTAATATACGCAAACGATTGGTATTTTGGCTAGGCACTAAGCAAGTGTGTGGCCAACATGCCAATCGTTTACGATACGACAACGAAACACTATCTGTCTCTCTATCGCACTAATATACTTTATTTATACCTGCAGTCATTTACTAACGTCTTCATTTTCCATTGGTGTGAAAGAGACAGAATAAAGAGCAAGGGTTATAGTACACTCTGTAGTCTGTACACTTAGTAGTAGTGTACATAAAAAAAAACTACTGTGCATATACAATAAAATAAAGAGTGCCCATATGATATCATATGACACTAAAATTAATGTTGCTTGAAATTATATTGAAAACTATCAAGATTATTCTAGTCTGCATTGAAACGCGCGTCGCGTTGCCGGCGCTCGCGTACCGAGCGCCAACGCCATCTATCGAGCGTTATTTCGTGAAATCGGACAACGCTCCAAGGATTAAGGGCTCTTAATAGTTTAAATACACTTTAAATTAGAACAAGGAAAACCATTAATTATTTACCAAGTGTACCGACCTTCGGTACTCGCGACCGAAATGTATAACAGACGGACGAACACTGCATACCAATAGCATATGATTTATTAGGAAGTACAGTCAAGGCATTAAATATTGACACGGACAAAGTGCCAAAAATATGTATACACGACCTTATATTTATTTATATTTTTATACACGATATTATATTTTTGGCACTTTCGATATTTAATACCTTGAATGTACCAAATTAAGTTTTGAACAGTCGCCATCAGATATATTGGAGCGGCCGAGGTGCTCAAAAATATCTGAACACGCACACTAACGCCTTTACGTATTGGCGTGTTGAGGAGATACACCACGGCCGTTTCTCCATACAAACGTAGTCCCCATTTTCCTCTCGAGATATAGATATATAATGTTTTTATATATTTTGATGTGTTTTAACCAAACCTCATTAAAAAAACCGGTCAGGTGCGAGTTCGTTTTACTCGCGCACCGAGGGTTCCGTACAAACTTTGAATTATCTCTCCTTTTGATCAGATGTACCTATACTAAGCATATTTGTGTACAGCGCCATCTATCGGCATCTAACTAATTTGCGCTATGTAATGCACGAATGTTGGTTTTTCGTGGATAATTCTGGACATGTGAAACGATTTCAAAAATTGTTTTTTTATTTGAAAAAAGGCGTCTTTAATATAATCTCATAGCAATTTCCAGTGTAATAAACACACTTATAGTTGGTTAAATTGCAAAATGAATTCGGAAATGTTTGTTGTTAATTTAAAAAAAGTTACCAAGATAGAGGTCTAATTATATTTTTCCTGTAAAATTTCTTCCTCCATAAATCATTTTTGTCCACTAATAAAAAATAATAAAGAAATGTTTTGGAATGGTCAATTTGAGCTCTTTCTAATGATACCCCACTTGACCAACTGGACGCCGTCCTGTTGGTCATCCTAGATATCGTTGGGAGGATAGAGTGGAGGCAGATCTCCGTGAGCTCGGCGGCAGCAAAAGCTGGCGCGGGTCCGCTCTGGACCGAGCAAAGTCGCGTGCTCTTGTGTTGGAGGCCAAGACTCATTTTGGGTCATCGCGCCAGCTAAGTAGTAAGTAGATAAGTAACAACAGTCATCGATTTTATTTTAATTGACGTATTTCCCAGCCTGTGTCGTTCTCGCTTTAATCATTCTTTTGTCTCGCTCCCTCTAATAATGCAATGATGCAATTTTCCCACGACATTAGTTACGTGAATCGAGACCTTATGATTGTTATGCAACTTCAGAATAGTGCAACGCATTCGTTTTTACTGCAGCTGAGCTAAAATAAGATTAGATAAGTAGTATGTAGTATGTGTGTTTGTGTTTAATAGGGAAGAATAACTTTGCGATCCTAACGATATCCACTAAATAAATCTTATCAAATCACGTTGATTTTGATGTCGATCGCTTCAGCATAATATATTCTAAGTTTATAGGTTTTGCTTTTCAAATAAAAAAAAAAGAAAAAGAAAACATAAACTTAGTTTTCAATGTGAAAATAAGATACTAAAAAATCATGGAGAATGGAGAATATTTAGAAGTGGAAAAACATTTTCTCTTTTAGTATTAGTACTCTGAAATTGGGGACCTTATACATCCCCAGATTTAATGTATTTTTAACCATAGAGACTATACATCTCTATTGTATTGTAGTAATTATTTATTTTACGACTATTATAACGTAATGTTTACCCAGGTGTTGGCTGTTGTATTTATAAAAGTTTTTATGTATTTTTCATGTCACTATATGATGTTACTATAAATGTTGTATTGACTCGTAAAAGAGCCCTTGAGCCCTACTTGCAGAATAAATTTTTGAATTTTGAATTTCAGCAATACTTATTCGCTTAGCACCTCTGCATACGAATTCTATACAGGGGGGGGGGGGGGGGGGGCTCACTTTTCTCTGCAACTGTCTGTACAGGGTGGTTCATAAGAAGAGCAAGACCAACCCTACCTAACCCTAACTATCACACCCATTTCCTGTTTTGTGTACGCTAAATGAACTTTTAGCGTATTTTTTTTATTTTTTATGTTTTTATCAAAAAAAGTTGGCACAATATACATTTAAATTTCGCCAAACATAACGGTTATCGGCGAACGTTTACGAACGAACGTTATCGTTTATTTGATGACACTGACAATAATTTATTAAATATTAAAAATGAAAACAAAGTTAAGGATATAATTAATAAATTATCACAATATTAATAAAAATGTACATTATTCTACAATACCTAATATACATTAACTGATATAGCAGCACTTGATTATGAGAAAAAAAATGGCACACTTGATTGAGATACGACGTTTTTAAAAATAACCAGACTACAATGTATGTATGTATTTAAGTATTTATAAATATTTATCTATTATATATATCGTTGTCTAAGTACCCTCAACACAAGCCTTATTGAGCTTACTGTGGGACTTAGTCAATTTGTGTAATAATGTCCTATAATATTTATTTATTTTATTTTATTTTTATTTTAATGCCACGCAAATTTTCTAATTGTAGGGTGACCATGCATGTACTTTAATTTAAAATAAAAATAAATAAGCGTTAATTTCACTAATAATCGTTTGAAACATGAGCGTAAAGTCACAGACACCGCTGTGCTGCCACCATTCTTGGTGTCCGTAAGTCTTTACCACGTAATAAGTCCATGATTTTTTTATATACTGTAACAACGCTAAACACCACACCCGCACACGTATAGCGACATCCAACGACGAGTAGCAAAACTAAAACAGTAACTGAATATCCCGGTAGATGTCGCTAGTAAGCTTAAGGTTAAGATATTTCCTGATTTGGTTAGGTCCGCCAACTAAAAACTGTTTTATTTAGAATCTTGGGGTTGATTACTACTCAGATATAGCTCACTGCTTCCTTTGTGGAACTACGCCTATGCGCTAAAACCAGGCTATATATACGTGCACCCGTTCCAGTTCAACATAGTTTGTAACTGGCTAGGGAACCATGTATTCATTCAACTTAACGGTTGTAATTTAAACTATTGTCTCTCATTGTAATACACCTTTAATGCCTTCGTATCTCATCTCACCCCGCGAGCACCCCTGCGCTACATTACCAAAGCAAAGAAAATTAAGAAGACCAAGAGTGCTCACTCCATACAACGATTTTGCTACCAATAATATTATTATTTTCGTAGTTTACATCTAGCGTCAAGTAGCGGAACTCTCAGTACTGCTACTCGACAATAGATTTCGCGGCAAACAAAAAGTCTAATGCTCAACGATTTTTCGCTAATATTAAAACCAGAGTAACCACAACTCTATTTTCAACTCCAACGCTTACTCTGGTTATAATATTAGCTCAAAATCATTATTATTATTAGCATTAGACTTTTTGTTTGCCGCGATATTTATTGTAGACTACGAAAATAATAGTATTTTTGGTAACAAAACCGTTGTATGGAGTGAGCACTCTTGGTCTACTTAATTCTTTGTATCACGGATGATGCAGAGAATATTAGGATTTTGACGGTAATGATCTAATTGTAGGGTGACCACGCATGTATTTTTATTTTAACATTAAATCAAATGAGCGTTAATTTCACTAATAATCGTTTGAAACATGAGCGTAAAGTCACTGACACCGCTGTGCTGCCACCATTCTTGGTGTCCGTAAGTCTTTACCACGTAATAGGGACCGTGCGCGTTGGAGGGTCTGCCATCTTGTGGCCTGAATCGGAACCATAAACATCCATATTTACACGTCACGTGTTTTCTTATGTATAGTAGGTTCTGCCATATTGTGGGCTAAATCGGAACAATAAACATCAAATTTATGTCTCGCGCCAAAAATCTGACGGCTCGTGTGCTGCCTCCTACAGTTCATGCACGCTCCCTATAAGTCAATGATTTTTTTATATACTGTAACAACGCTAAACACCACACCCGCACACGTATACTACTAGCGACATCCAACGACGAGTAGCAAACCTAAAACAGTAACTGAATATCCCAGTAGATGTCGCTAGTAAGCTTAAGGTTCCATACGATTCTTACATCGCGGTGTTAAGATATTTCCTGATTTGGCTAGGTCCGCAAACTAACAATTGTTAAGGCGTACGATAATTTGGGCTCGAAATGGAACGATGTATTCCAATCCAAAGAGCATTATCGTACAGTCAGCATCAAAAGTAGCGGATGAAACAACGCGGCAAAAGTATCTGATATTCCGGATAACTTTTCCAAATATAGATAAATTTCTAAAGTTCGCGTCCAAAAGCATATCTTTTACAGTCTTAGTTGTTCTATATTAAGGACATCACTTTTTGTTAAGCTGTTACAGAATGGTAGATACTTATGAGACGTTATTTGATCCGCTACTTTTGATGCTGACTGTACATTGAAGCAAAATATCTTCTTATCCCGCGAGCACCCCTGGGCTACAATACTTAGTAAAATACTCTACTGTTCCAGGTTTCATGGGCAAAGTGCTGATAGAGAAGCTGCTATACTCATGTACGGACCTGGACCGTATTTACTTGCTGATGAGGTCCAAAAAAGGCGTCAAATCAGAGGACCGGCTGGCGGCGCTGTACTCCACTGATGTAAGTATTTGTGTTGTCTGTCTGTTTGTTGGTCCATCCGAGGCGACTGATCTCCTGTGATGTGGTTGAAAAAAGGACTCGGAGGATAGGTTGGCTGCGCTCTACCCTCAACTCAACAAATGTAGGAATTTGTGTTAAATTTGTCCGTTTGTCTGTCCGTCTGACTGATCTACTGATGCGGCATTTAATGTTTTTCATGAAAACTTATCTCCTTATTAAAATAATAATAGAATTATCGTATGAAGGTTCGAATCCCTACGTTAAGAGGCTGTCAATACCTAAAGCGCGCACACTGTCTATTTGTATCGGAGTAAATGAGATAGCACTGTCGCATGTTACTGGGCCTGGGCAAGGGAATAATAAGAAAAATATTTAAATAAAAAAAGTGGATTATTAGTGTAATATTTTACTCAACCACGGTTTAGATAAAAATGTTTTGAAATTGTGATTTTAATTGCAGACCCATAAGTCAAAACAATAAAGACATAAAACAGTTTAATTGTGATTTTCACGTGACCAATTTTTGCAATTATTTTCTATCAAGCCGATTTCGTTCAATCGTGTATCGAGTACAACCACGGTCTTTGAAATATAATTAATATGAACATATATTTTTCTTGCTTGACGAAAACAAATAATCTTTCTTAAAAAACTGTTTAAGTAACATCAATTTCAAGGACATTGGGTGTTGACAGCCTCTTAAGCGTGGTCCGACAAGTACTTGCTCGGTTTTTTCGCTGCTACTAAAAAATTACAATATCCAAATGTCCATTCTATCAACGTTTTTTCTTCCAGTACCTGTACGACCGTTTGAAGAGAGAAAGACCAGGCGTGTTTGAGTCTAAGGTCCACGTGATAGCTGGAGACATCCTGGAAAGAGGATTAGGTGAGACACAAATCTATGTATCTTTATTTGTAAGTTAGTCAAATTGATGGTAGGAACATAGGTAAAAGGTAAATAGCATACCGTCGAAATTAAGTGTCAAATTGAACAGGTCACGCTTTTATGAAACTCGGACATCTCTGCAACCGTTCGTTGAAGATTTCTACTAGGGTGTGTTTAGCACGGTGCTATGTTTTCTCGGGTCTTCTGTACGGAGTAGACTCGAGAACGCTGACCAAGAATATGTGTAAACGCTTAGAGGCTTTCGAAATGTGGGTCTACAGAAGAATTCTGAAAATGTCATGGACGGATAGAATAAAAAACGAAAGTATGCTGCAGTTAGTTAATAAAGGGGTCGAGTTTTAAATAGATAAATCCACACCTATATACATAGAAAACACCCATGACTCAAGAACAATTATCTGTGTTCATCATACAAATAAATGCCCTTATCGGGATTTGAACCCGGGATCATCGGTTTTATAGGCAAGGTACCAGTCGGTTAGAGGCCAGACCGGTCGTCAAATTAGTTATCCGCAATATGGCGAGGTTTTGTATTTTCCTAATCGGGCTTTACATATGAATAAAAAAAACATAATTTGTTTTTCAGGACTGTCCGAGGAAGACCGCACTCTCCTAGTCAACCGAGTCAACATCATATTCCACGTAGCAGCCAGTGTTAGGTGAGATTTAACCTGTCGTCTACCAAGCTGTCAAAAAAAGCACTCAAATCTACCCAGCCCGGAGATTACCGGCCAATTAATAGTTTGTTGCCCTTGTCTCCCGCTCACCACCCGCGCGGGCCGCCCCAGATTTGTTACGACGGATTTTTTTGCACCCGAGCAAATACGCAGTCGAAAAGCAGCTTTCTAATAAAACTGCTTTTCGACTGGGGTTATAATGGCCGGAGATCTCCCTACGTAACAAATACATATAAGCACAAAATACTGGACGGAGATCTCCGGCCGGGGTAGATAGATAGGTGCTGTTTTCTCAAAACCTTGATAAATGTATATGGCTTTTTTTTGGCCGGAGTGGAGGACCCGCGCGAAACCACCTTTTCGTACAAACGTAGTCCCCATTTTCCTCTCTGGATAACATTATTGAAAATATTTCGCCACAATTTGATTATTAATTGCCAAGATTAAAGAGCGTTTAAAAATTTGTATGTATGAAATCGGTTTATCGCTCCTAACTTATACAATAATCAAAATCGAAATAAGTCAAATATACGGGAATAGTTATGTTTAATATACATAAAATTATGTAAATATATTTTCCATATGTCAATATCCATAGAGGAGATTTGACGACCGGCTTGGCCTAGTGGGTAGTGAGTAGTGACCCTGCCTACGAAGCTGATGGTCCCGGGTTCAAATCCTGGTAAGGGCATTTATTCGTGTGATGAGCATGGATATTTGTTCCTGAGTCATGGGTGTTTTCTATGTATTTAAGTAATTATAAATATTTATATATTATATACATCGTTGTCTAAGTACCCTCAACACAAGCCTTACTGAGCTTACCGTGGGACTTAGTCAATTTGTGTAATAATGTCCTATAATATTTACTTATTTTTATTTTATTTATTATAGAGGAAAATGGAGACGACGTGTGTATAGAACACAGTGAGCACTTTAAGCTTGTTTAAGGATCTGTGTAAATCTCAGGTGTTCTATTTTTACAGATTTGATGATCCTCTGACATTTGCTTGCAAATTGAACTTGCAAGGGACGAAAGAAATCGTTGATTTGGCGAAAGAAATTACCGATCTAAAGGTTAGTTTTTATAGCCGGCAACGCGCAAGTGACACCAGCAAGCGATTACCGCTTACCATTGAAAAGCGGAACACTGTTCTGGGTGACATTAGCAACTTCTGATGACGTATATTTCCACCATATTTTTTATATTTTCCTAACTGTTTTGTAAAATATATTCCACACTTTGACATTATTTTACAATCATATCAATATAATTTTTCATTTCATTTTTTTTTTCATTCATTTAAATATATTCACAGCATCAAATAATCACTGCAGCAAAAAATGACAAAATTAATAGCAAAGCTTAATAGACTTTTACCCACTTGTAAAAATGCGTCCCTATAATTTTACAAGCTGACAAGCAAATACTAGTCTCTATTAAATATACTTTTAAATATTTTCCAGGCTCTGGTCCACGTCTCTACGTCGTACTCTAACACTAACCGAGACCCCATCGAGGAGGTGATGTACCCTCCTCACGCTGATTGGCGAGATACCCTCAAAGTGTGCGAGAATATAGACGAACATACTCTGAGGATCGTGACGCCTAAGTAAGTATAGATACCACAATCAGGTGGTGGTACCTACAAAAAGGTGGTATCTAGATATAGTCTGGTGGGATAGCTCGAAGTATGGGAGAATATAAACGAACATACACTGAGGATCGTGACACCTAAGTAAGTATGATAGAAACCACAATTAAGTGGTGGTACCTATTTGTAGTCTGGCGAGACAGCTTCAAAGTATGCAAGAATATAGACGAACCTACATTGAGTATTGTGACACCTAAGTATGGTAGAGACCACTTTGAGGAAGTGATGAAACCTTCTCACTTTGATTGGCGGGATAAAATATGCGAGAATATAGACAAACATACACTGAGGATTGTGACACCTAAAGTGAGTATGATAGAGACCACTTTGAGGTGATGATGTACCCTCTCACGTTGATTGGCGGGATAGCCTCAAAGTACATTAAAGATCGCGACTCCCAAGGAAAGATAATAGAGGCCACATTTAGGAGGTGATTCTTTCATTTTGACTGGTGGAAAATCCTCAAAATTTGTGAGGATATAAATGAACATACACTATATATTGTGACTCCAAAATAAGTATGACAGAGAGCACATTCATGATGATTCACATAATACTCCACTCTTGCAATAGAACACAGACTTTACAGAGATGAAGTGTCACAATATTTTTGTGTGATATTTTGGTCTGCCTCTATACTATATCTCTATATTTTGATTCTCCAGGTATCTTGGCGTGCTTCCAAACACCTACGTGTTTACGAAACAATTGGCAGAGCATGTCGTGTACGAGCATAAGGGGCAACTCCCCGCTGTCATCATAAGACCTTCCATTGGTAATTCACTGTCAGATTATCCACCCCTTTCTTATAAACTTCATAGGAAAGAGACGAAAAATCGAAAAAGTTGCCTTTCATTATCCTGTATCTTGCGCCATTTCTTTTAGATATTTCATGCCGTTGCATGAACAACATACTTACTTACTTGCTTTGCTTTCAGGTATCGGGGGATAAATTGCAGTATTATAGAGAATTAGAGTAGTCTCTTTCTGTATTTTTTACCCTAAAGGAATGGCCAAGGAATTTAATTTCAGTACTATTTCGTACCTTGCAACAGTGACATTAGTATGAGGTTTTCATATTTTCCTAGCGATTTCCATATTTATTGTCACTGTAACAAGATAAGAAAAATTAAATTATTTGACTGTACCCGTATATATATTAATCAAGTTATCAGCAAGCTAAGCCAAATCTTCTTAAATATCTTATATCTTTTTAAATTCTTTTGTGTTTTTTTTTTTTTTTGCATTATGAAGTCAACAATTAAATATACGTTGTAACACTCTACCAAACTACATCTAAACTATTTATAGGATTTAATTTATGTATAAGTGTAGCTTTTATATTATTTTCTTTATATTATTTCCAGTAATTTCAAGTGTCTCGGAGCCGATGCCGGGATGGATTGAAAACTTTAATGGACCAGTCGGGATCCTTGTTGCCTGTGGAAAAGGTACCTACCAATCTTAATGTGTACGATTCTCAGTATGTAGGTATGTTGAAATGAACCAGCATTTAATAGATTACTTGGGATCCTTACTACCCGTGACTACTGGCAAAGATATCACTTCTTAATAGACATGTGTAAACCAACCAGCATTTTAAATTGACCTGTCGGAATCCTTATAATTTCATATGTGTTGAAGGTACCACTTCTAGTATAGATACCATTCTTAGTAGGTACGTTAAAATCAATTTGTAAGTAACTATTAAATTGGTTCGATAATTACAAAGTTTTGAATTTAGTTAGTATTTTGTAGGTGAATGATTTATTCGAAACAACGAAACATAAGCGGATAAGTACATAGCAAAATAAATAAATTAAAAACTTACAAATAGAAATAATGCCCTAAAATCTAGTCGCTCGGTAGGGTGCCCGCTGGATGGCAATGTTGTATTGTATTTATTTATTTGCAAAGAATAAGTAGGTACAAGTGTCTTAGGTGGTAAGTGACAATTGGTTGCTTATTCTGCTATTTGTACTAAACAGGTTGTACTAGCATGCAAAAATCTTACTACTACAAATCTGGCTGTATATCTTCAGATAGGAAATCTTTTACACTATAATAGCTTTTATCAGATTATAGCTTCATTAATTTGTTTCTGAATCTATGTACAGGCAGTTCTCTTATAGATTTTGGTAACTTATTGAAGTTTCATGCACATAACGAAACAGTGATTGGAATATAATGCTGTTGATGCGCTAAGCAAAATATTGGCCAGCCTTCTAGTCACCCGAAGCCTTTATTTTACGAAGACGTTATTTTAGTTTACGAAATCTTACATTTTCTACTGTGTAACTCAAAGCACAACTGGATGAGATCTAAAGTGGACTTCGATAGGAATTGCAAAATATGGAAATAAAACAGCAGTGGCGGATCGTTCAAAGAACTCGATTCCCACCGGCTTGTCTAATTTCAGCCCGTTGAGTACTTTCACGATCGGTTCACGGAGAAAAGGAAAGCAAAATTAGCTCCGGGTTCCCTACGAATATTTGTGACGCGCCGCCACTGTAAAACAGTATATACATACTTACCCTTTTTTAAGTCGTAAGCACGCATTTCTAAATAATGCTATCAACAGTATACCAGACAGCCTCTTGAGCATGTACCGTTGTTTCCAGGGATTATGCGAAGTCTATACTCAGATCCATCTCTCACAGCCGATTACATTCCTGTTGATGTCTCCATCAAGAACATCATCGCAGCTGCCTGGGCTAGAGGAACCAAGCCGTAAGTCTGATAAGTTGAAAACTATTATAAGGAAAGCCCCTTTTCAAATTAGAAATTTTTTTGGTGAATATCTCCGTCGTGCTGGTGGCTTCTAAAATTAGTGCGATAAGGACAACTGCAGCTTAAAATCTCAGAAATCAAGGTTTCGTTTAAAACTTAACCAATCGTTACGAAAATTTGGGAACGGAATGAGAAAGAAATTATTGACTGACCGTTTTGTTTTTGCGCTTATTGTTGCCGATTTTTTGGCCGTTTTTAGCGCTGTTTGAATTAATCTAGTTCTTTCAAAAAGAAGAATATCAAAAAAGGAAAACGTACCTACAGACACAGGTACTTGTAATATTGAAATCATACATATATAATAATATAAGCCACACGGACAGACAGACGGTCAGCGGAGTCTTAGTAATAGGGTCCCGTTTTACCCTTTGAGTACGGAACCCTAACAATGACCACTAATCTTGACGACCGGTCTGGCCTAGGCGGTAGTGACCCTGCCTACGAAGCCGATGGTTCCGGGTTCAAATCCTGGTAAGGGCATTTATTCGTGTGATGAGCATGGATATTTGTTCCTGAGTCATGGGTGTTTTCTATGTATTTAAGTATTTATAAATATTTATATATTATATATATATCGTTGTCTAAGTACCCTCAACACAAGTCTTATTGTGCTTACTGTGGGATTTAGTCAATTTGTGTAATAATGTCCTATATTTAAGAAAAAAAAACTTCGAACAGCCTAATAGTAACACAAGTGTGATACTAACTCAAATTGGCTCGCAGGGACTCACTACCATACGTGATACGTTGTCTCGTATAGAGCAGTGTGGGTCAAATTGCTTTTCAATTTTACACTAATTTGTTTTATATTGGTCACTAGTCGTTCTATGAGCCGTATATTATATTAATAATATAATATTGTTGCTTAACAGGTAGCACTATCCCCTACTTTATAAACACCTGTATATTTTACGAAAATAAATACTTTAAATAAAAATTTAAAAAAATGAGCTGTAGATCTAGTCCACATGTGTAACTTAGGTATTTAGGTTTTTAGGTTTTTGACGACCGGTTTGGCTTAGTGGGTAGTGACCCTGCCTACGAAGCTGATGGTCCCGGGTTCAAATCCTGGTAAGGGCATTTATTCGTGTGATGAGCATGGATTTGTTCCTGAGTCATGGGTGTTTTCTATGTATTTAAGTATTTATAAATATTTATATATTATATATATCGTTGTCTAAGTACCCTCAACACAAGCCTTATTGAGCTTACTGTGGGACAGTCAATTTGTGTAATAATGTCCTATAATATTTATTTTATTTATTTATTTATTTAAAAGAAATGTAAATAAATAAATATTATAGGACATTCTTATACAAATTGACTAAGTCCCACGGTAAGCCAAGAAGGCTTGTGTTGTGGGAACTCAGACATCGATATATATAATATACATAAATACATAGAAAACACCCATGACTCAGGAACAAATATCTGAGCTCATCACACAAATAAATGCCCTTACCGGGATTCGAACCCAGGACCATCTGCTTCATAGGCAGGGTCTCACTTCCCACTAGACCAGACCGGTCGTCATAATAATATATTATATATATTTACTTGGGTAATTTGTCTTACAGACTAGAGCCGACAGACGACATCGAGATCTACAACTCCTGCGCAGGAAAGCTCAACAACATTACAATGGGGGAGCTTGTTGAGAACGGCAAGAAAATGGGGGCTGAGATACCCCTCAACGACAGTCTGTGGATGGTGGGCGGGTCTATTACCACCTCCAAAACTATACATTACATCAAGGTTAGTACTATATGTCGGTCTAATTCACTTTGCATGAGTAGTAAAATGAACATCCGAAACTGTATAGTCACAACATAATCTGCAAAGGTCAAAAATATCACAATGGGGGAGCTTATTGAGACCGGCAAGAGAATGGCGGCGGAGCGACAGTCTGTGGATTGTGGCGGGTCTATTGCAACGTCCAAAACTATACATTATATCAAGTTTAGTAAGTTTATGATGGTCTAACTTAATATTACATGAGGGATTACCTCAAAGTCCAAAATCCTGTATAGTTTTAATATGTAACACAATCTGGAAATCAACAACAATGCAACGGGGGAGCTGGTTGAGACCGGCAAGAGAATGGGGGTGGAGGTACCCGTCAATGACCGTCTTGGGTTCAACATCTGTAACATCTAATACAATCCGGAAACCCCAACAGCTGGATGAGACTGGCTAGAGAAAAAGCGGAGTTCTCAATGATATTGTGTAGATTGGGGGGATGGGGTCTATTATCACGGCCAAGATTATTAGTACGTATGCTAGTTTGGGATGCAACGTGTGTACACACTGGCCCCGTCACACCGAACGTCTGTGAGGGCATCGGCGGCGGCGGCAGAGAACATCAAGGTAGTGAAATACAGCGGTTTCGGCGCCGAGTATAATTTCATTTCATTCGGCGTCGAGACCCTTGCTCCAAGGGCCCTGGCACTCTGAGTCTTTTCAAAGACCTGTCGAAGAGACTCAAGAGACGCCACAGGAGACCGAAGAGCTGGCAGCTTCCTTGCTCAGCGTAATATTAGTTTAACAATCCAGCGAGGAAATGCTGCCAGCGTTTTCGGTACTATGCCTTTTTTTAGATTTATTTCAGATTTAGTTTTTTTTTTTTTTTTTAATGATAATGTTATTCGATATATTTAATTATATGTAGGTTTAATTTAGAAGGCGTGAAGTGGAGCAGAATAGGGCAGAGTGGCGCTCTCTTGTCAGAGGCCAAGATCCTGATTAGGTCACTGAGCCAGTGAAGTAGTAGTAGGTTTAATTTCACCCCTTGACCGTGGAGGTATCCACACTAATAGGTATATTAGCGCAATTATCTGTTAGTTTAAATATTAATTTTATTTGTGTATTATGATTTATGTTCTTTTTGTGCTAATAAATTCTTCTTATCGTATCCTACCTAATGATAGCCCGTAGAACTAATATTATAACCAGAGTAACCGGAACTCTATTTTCAACTCCTACGCTTACTCTGGTTATAATATTAGCTGAAAATCGTTGAGCATTAGACTTTTTGTTTGCCGCGATATCTATTGTCGAGTAGCAGTACTGAGAGTTCCGCTACTCGATGCTAGATGTCGACTGCGAAAAGCATTTTGGTAACAAAACTGATGTATGGAGTGAGCACTCTATTACTTCTCCTATCTTATCTTCTCTATGATTGGGACCGTGCGCGTTGGACGGTCTGCCATCTTGTGGCCTGAATCAGAAATATAAATTGTACATTGACACTTCACGCCAAAGAAAAGTTACCCTCTACTGTTCACGTACAGTTTCTTGTGCATTGTAGATTCTGCTATCTTGGGGGCTACATTGGAAACTTAAACTTGTTTACACTTCTCACCAATAGAGGGCTCCTGTGTCACTGCAATTCATACTCATACCCTATTTATGTTTAATCTTTTCTTTTTAGGTTTTATTTTTGCATCTTTTACCGGCTGTATTCATCGATCTCGTTTTGTGGATACTGGGAAAGAAGCCAATGTAAGTATAACCAGTACCTTGGAGGATTTAACTACTGGAGACGCTTTGTCTATAATTTTCTGTATAAAACAGTCGGCCGAAATTTGCGGGGGAGGAGCACGTCAGATAAACGTCAGTCCATACAATACATATGGCCAGTGGCCGAGGTTTTCCACAGAGGGGTAAGCTCTTAAAGGCGACTCCAGATGTTAAATTCTTCAAGACAAATACCTACCCTAAAGCAGGGATCTCCAATTAGTTTCTTCAGGGGTCCGGTTTAAAATAAAATGATCATCTTTCAATTTATAATTTTATGTTTACGACCAGTTTGGCCTAGTGGGTAGTGACCCTGCCTATGAAGCCGATGGTCCCGGGTTCAAATCCTGGTAAGGGCATTTATTCGTGTGATGAGCATGGATATTTGTTCCTGAGTCATGTGTGTTTTTATGTATTTAAGTATTTATAAATATTTATATCGTTGTCTAAGTACCCTCAACACAAGCCTTATTGAGCTTACTGTGGGACTTAGTCAGTTTGTGTAATAATGTCTTATAATATTTATTTATTTATATCGCAGGTTAATAAAAATACAAAGGAGAATCTATATCGCAAATCTCGCTCTCCGCTACTATGTCACCAAGCAGTGGACCTTCACCAACCAGAACTTTGTGAAGCTTAGATCCAGGTAATGAATAGAATCAGGTGTTACTTTGCTTATCCGCGAAAAGATAATGTGCTAGTCAATCAGGACTAACCCGTTATACTTACTTGCGTATTTTAACATGCAATGCTGGAGATTTTGATGGTCCGTCAGACCATGCGACAACTGTAAAGTTCTTTGAAAAATTGTCAAATCTTTTCACGGATAAGCAAAGTAATATTTTTTGTTTTAATTATAGTGAACATGATCGGTTGAGTCGATTTTGAGTTTTGCAACATGTCTTCCCTTCTTAATAAAAGTGCTGCAAAGATACTCCCTTTTGCTCGTTATGCCCAGAACGTCACCTAAGAGCCTCCGTTCAAGGCAGCCTATTGTAACAAGCGGATATCTACGGAACTCAACACAGAAAGGCTCAAAGTCAAAGTCAAAATATTCTTTATTCAAATAGGCCTAGCAACAAGCACTTTTAAATCGTCAAATTTTACAAATATCATCTTAATCTAAATATCAGAGCAATTTATTGATGCAATTATTATTGTTCTAAAAAAACATTGAACTATTATAGATATGGTAAACTTAATAATAAGAATTTCACAAAAGGATCGTCAAACATCAAAATTGTATAAAAATACTAGTCTAGAACCTTTCTAGAATAAAATCTAAATGCCCAAAAATACGGTATATATATATACATTGAATTATCAATTTCATCATTAATAACATAACAATAAATAATTCATTCTTTACAATCACACTTAATCCCACGGTGTTTCATCATTCATGTAGTCTTGTGTGCTATAAAAGGCTTTAGAGATAAGCTTACGTTTTACATAATTTTTAAATGTACTAACAGACAATTCAGTTATAATATTAGGAAGTTTATTGTAAAATAGTATTAGTAGTATTATAATATTAGGAAGTTTATTGTAAGCCTATTGTATCAAGCGGATATCTACGGAACCCAACACAGCAAGGCTCGACATGCTCTTGGTCCCTTTTTTCGTATATTTTAGTTTAAACTGTATTTTGTTTCAGGATAAAGAAAGAGGACCAGGAAGAGTTCTACTACGATGTTGAAAACGTGGATAAATTCGATTACTTCATGCAGTGCATCATCGGTGGCCGCAGATACTTGCTGAAGGAAAAAGACGAAGATTTGCCCATGGCCAGGGCGCACTACAAAAGGTAACCATGCCATTTATGTAATATAAAAAAAAAGATAAAAAGTGTTTATTGCCGCAACTACCAAAGATACAAAATAAAAATAACATAGAACGTGAGATAAAACAAAATACACTTAATTGCACAAAATAAATTATCCAAAAAATCACAAAAAATTTACTACAGTTCTTACCTATGTGGTTTTTTGGTATAGGCAATGGGTACCTGTCTCAGCTTTATTGCTAGATATATACCCAGCGCTGATTTTCAGACGGGTCCCTTTTTTTGACAGGACAGCATTTTTATAATCATCGATAGGACATTCAGTCGCAACTTGGAACACAAGACTTTGGTACAGACTACTTATCTGAAACTTGACACTTTCTTTTATGGACCCTGGACCCACCATCTTACCTTTCTAACGTTATTTTGCCAGTTGTGCGACGGCTAATTTAGGGAGCTTGATTGCTTAGCTAACGGGCCAATCGTTAACACTTAGATCACACTTCCATATTAGCGCGACAGTGATAGTTGCGTTTAATTCGCTCTCTTCTTCTTCTTCCTCGCGTTATCCCGGTATTTGTCACGGCTCATGGGAGCCTGGGGTCCGCTTGACAACTAACCCCAAGATTTGGTTTAGGCACTAGTTTTTACGAAAGCGACTGCCATCTGACGTCCAACCCAGAGGGTAATCTAGGCCTTGTTGGGATTAGGCCGGTTTCCTCACGATGTTTTCCTTTCAACAATTTCAACCTTCTAAATGGAGTTTTGTTCTCATTTTAAAACTACGTGTTGAATTGTAATGAAACTTTGCACATATAATTACATGAGGTATATCTAGGGCTGAAATTAGTTAATATTGCTCCAGCTTATAAAACGAACGAAATAGAGCAAAAACAAGTTTTGTATGAAAATCATAAATTCCCTGTATTTATTTAACTGTCAGATTATTGGCGACATAAACTATAAATGGCTACTTGACTGTTTTTTGTAAAAAATGTCAAACGATATTGTTTTTCCTGAGGATCAAATGTCTATATGTTACTGTTAATGTGTATAGTGTCAAACTGTATGTTACTTTTTCTTTGTCTCTTGTCAATTTTCTTTCTCTCTTGTTATTTGTTTGTCACAAAGCATGTAAGTTGTGGTTGAATAAAGATTTTATCTATCTATCTATCTATCTATCTATCTATCTATATAGGACTCATGGCATTTAAGCAACACAAAGGTCAGAAATGAGAGTTAAAGTCTGACGCTCGCAGTCGACGATTGAAACGCCTCTAACAAAATGATAAGGTGATGTGACGTCACATTACATAAGTCTGTCCTAAATGTATGGAAGATCAAGGAAATTGCCATTTTGACCCTGAAATATTGCGTTTATGTGTATAGTTGTCGTACAAATTATTTTTCAATAAAATGTAAGGAATCGAATGGTACCATTATCTTTTCTATTTTTGAAAGACAAAAAAAATATTTTTTTGAGACTTCGGAGTCTTGTATTTCTTTATATTCTCAATATAATTTTTTAAATTCCACTTTTTTATAATGGATGGCTCATTTTCTATCTAGTTAACTAAATTTTGTTATAATATTCAACATGTGTTAATTAAGTACCCAATTACAGCGGTGGCAGCGTGGTTCCATTTTTATCACTTGTCACTATGGCCATCACTTTCGCGCTTACATACTTGATAGAACGTGACAGGCATGGTGACAAATGATAAAGAGCCGACCATCTTAGCCTACCTAGATATACCTTATCCTATTGTAAGTACAAAGTTTTAGAGCAATCTAGCTAGTCGTGTTAAATTGAGAGCGTAACTGCTTTTGTATGGAGATCCTTAAATAAGTAACATTGTTTTTTCAGGGTATACTGGCTGGACAAATTCGTGAACTGCGTTTTCTACGGATTCTTATTCTGGAAGATTGCCAATTCGAGTTATCTCCAGGAGTTCATTCTTGGCTTTAGGGAACTGTTCTAATGTTTCGAGTTAATTCATTGACATATCTAAGGACGGGCCTTACGGGCAATAAGAATGGGGCCAGTACAGCGGTGTCACGCACACGAATTCAAGGCAATCGGGCAGTCTAACTCCACAACGCGATTCGTTGATGAGTTCGCATCACGCGCCCGATTGGTAGCAACTAGTTGCGTTGGACTGCACGAGTGGCTCGATTCGTGAGTGACACCGTTGAGCTAGCACCATTCTTAGTGCCCGTAAGGCCCGTCCTAGATATGAGTCAATTCTTTTTTTGTTAATATAGTTAGTCACAATATATAGTTCGTGTCATCCACGATGACGCGCAGATTTGTCAAATCTAACCTGTATTAACATGACAATACGGGTCAAGGCGCGCGTCTTCTAGAATGACACGATCTATATTTATTATGTAAATAAGTTTCTAACTTTCTATCACATAGTCTGAATCGATTAAAGTATATTGTGGAATAAAATGTCACAATACTACAAAGAAAACAAGTTATTTCTGTTTCTGTTTAATTTTCTTTTTATCACACTTGCTCGTAAACGGTGTTTTGTATGACAGCATACTGATATGTTATGAGCTGCATGGTCATGGGCATATTTTTTTTTAAATTTAATGATATAAAAAAAATATTACAAAATTAAATTAAAAAAAAAAGTATTACGCCCGTGGCATAATGATGCCCATGGGTATATTGGGCATAATGTTTTTTACAAGTAGGTATAAAATGAGTTTTACTTTTAAAATACGGACTTTTTTTTTTTCGTTATGCTTATTTAATTTGATTAATGTAATAGCCGCTTAAAATATTTTTACACAAATATCAATAGTGGCTGAAGGCCGGATAGCTTTGTGCGCTCGATGCCTAACCTGTCAAAAAATTACAATATGGCGGACGAAATGCGGACGAATGTTTTAAATGCCAAAGTATTTACGAATTATTTCGCTTAAAATTTAGTTGTTTCTGCAAGTGTGATGAAAAACATTGTGTGGAACTCGGGGGGGAATATATAGCAAACTCGGGCCTCTAATTTATCACCCTCGTTTATCTCAGTTACCCCTCGTTGCACAATATTCAGTCATAATTTTTAGTTTGGAAAAGTGTATAAAATATAGCATAGATAAATGTATAAAAATAAAGCTTGTATATGTAGCTTTACTACCTAGAGTCGGACCAAACTTACTTTTCATGGCATTTGTAATGACAAAGTGTGGTCACGTCGTAATTACCTATACCTATATTTTTTATAAATAACCTCGTTTAACTTAAAAATAACCAAATGATGAATGTTCCCAAATACCAAAGCGTAAAATTACCATAATTATGTGATCAAAATCACTAATATATAATATATAATAAATAAATATGTACATTTTTTTTGATACAAAAATAAACGATGAGATGAAGTAAAAGAGAGTTGTGTTTATTTGCATATATTTTTAATAATTTAATTACCTACCTAGGTGTTGCAGGCGTCCATAGGCTACGGTGACTGCTTACCATCAGGCGGGCCGTATGCTTGTTTGCCACCGTCGTGGTATAAAAAAAAAAGGTTCCCTTTCAACTTTGCAAGCGTAGTTATTTACCCAATTTTCACCCATTAGGGGTTGAATTTCCAAAAAAATCCTTTCTTAAGAGCTTCACCTCTTTGATATTTGAAGAACATAATTTTGGCTGTCAGTCGTCTGTCAGTGTCGGAAGTGTCCTACATTTTGGCTATCTGACCTTGACATTTTCTACGAAAGAGTCACTGAAAGAGTCAGTTTTTTTTTGCGATTTCGGGGTTGGTCCCATAGTAAAAGTTGTTCAGTATAACCTATATATTCACCCCGTGAATTATTGCAGGTGACTAAATACCCTGTACTTGATTTTATAATAATGTTAAAACAACTAAATTATTACTGGATATCAATAAAAAAAGTAAAATATTAAATTCCATTTATTTTTTTCATATTACTCTGTAAACATTACCAAATACCAATTTTACAGAATAATTACTAACATAGGCATTTCTGTACAGTACAGTAAAATACTTAATTTAATTATTATTCAGTACTAAAACATATTTAGGTATCACAATGAGTAGCTTTTATTGGCTCGCCTTATTGGAAGTCTTTCTATCTGCATTTATCGAATTAAAATCGGCTTGAGCCGTTCACGTTTCACATTTCAAACTTTATAACACAGTGTTTTTTTTAAACTCCGTTAACTGTAGGATATGGCTATACTCTGTATCTTTAGGTATTTAAATAAAAGTAAACAAAATCTACCCTCAAATGGCTCCTTAACTCAGTTGAGAGTAGATGAAAACATTACATAATGTAGGTTAAAGTCAGGTCGTTCAGTGACAGATCCAGGCGGTTTTGTATTTGGTTGGTTAACGAATAAATGTAACTGCTTAAAAATTTACAAATGGTTTGTTTCCTTTTATTTAAATACCTAAAGATACAGAGTATAAGTACAAGTACATTTATAAGTTTTTTTTTCGCTAAAGTAATTTAATAGCGTTGTTGTAACATGGAAATTAAAATCCACCAAACAATTTAAAACCAACAAATATGACATTTTGAATATAGATCGTCCCAGATAGTACTTGTGTTAAGTAGCAAAAGTAAAAAACTCATACAAAACACTATTCAAATTGTAAAAAAGGCTCAAAGTCAAGTGTATACGTTCGTACACTCGTCAGATAAAAATAAATCATTGTTTATCTCCAAAATGGAGTTAATACCGGCTTCTTTGAGAAATTTACTTAATTTAAGCTCTGGAATGCATCCTAAAACTTCTAAAAAAGACCGTATATAGGAAAAACTTAGTTACAGTTACTCTAGCACGAAGTTACAAAAAAAAAACTACATTGACATTGATAATGTTCCTTCATGAAAAACAAATTGGGTAGAATTTATCAATCTTCTTAAAGTAAATAATGCATCTGCAATTGAATTATTACGTCTTATTACAAATGTTCAAATATGGAATGTGTCTACACGAACACTTCACTGTTACATACAAAATGGACTTAAGTTATTTTATTAATACATTACCGGCCTATGCAAAGTAGCATCTCTGCCGAAGCGAAACAAATAATATTATTATCGTTCTTATGAGCAAAGAAATTTGTATGATCGGCTTAAGCCGATTAAGGCTTCGAAAAATGCTGTGTACACTAACTAAAACTACTATATACAATACAATCACCTTAAAATGTATTTAACACACTTTACATTTAATCGATTAAAATACTATAAAATGGTTAAGCTATTGGGATTAATTGAAAAATAGATGTTAAAGTGTAATGCGGGCTGTACTCACTCGTCGAGACATCTCGAGACAGGCCGAGAACGAGTGAGTACTGACTGCTCCCTTATGCTTGCTCTTCCTCGTGTCGCGTTTCTCCAACTGGATCGGAGAGCGGTGCTGAGACTCTCTGCGAGAGGCTCTCGACGAGTGTGTACAGCCGGAATAAAATATAGAGGTGACCGATTATTTAAAATTATCTACCCAATTTTTTTTAAATATTTATTTAAGAGTCATAAGCGACGAAAGAGCCGAACGAAAGACCTAAGGTCGCTTGTAGACGTTCGGCGTTTTCACCGGACATTCGTCCGCGTTCGGCGATGAAGTCTTGTTTTCTTGGTTGTAGCTGTCGGTAGCCACATACGAAACTGGACGTAGTCGCGTAACACAGTCCGTTGTCCGGCGAAAATACCGGACGTCTACAACCTATCTAAGTCTTCCCTTATAGATGGTATTTTCCACAAGTAAGCTTATATACCATTTTATACCGTGGTAAAGTTAACATAACGAAAACAATTCGACGACCGGTCTGGCCTCGTGGGTAGTGACCCTGCCTATGAAGCCGATGGTCCCGGGTTCAAATCCTGGTAAGGGCATTTATTCGTGTGATGAGCATGGATATTTGTTCCTAAGTCATGGGTGTTTTCTATGTATTCATCAATATTTATATATTATATATATCGTTGTCTAAGTACCCTCAACACAAGCCTTATTGAGCTTACTGTGGGACTTAATCAATTTGTGTAATAATGTCCTATAATATTTATTTATTTATTTAATTACATTTTCTAAATGTCACTGGCATACAATCGATTAAAGTAAAAGTTAGTACCTATATTTATTCAATATTGAGCAGGCTAGGAGTCTACTCGTGTCTTACAAGTAAAAATAAAATTATAATCTAATTAATAATACTTGTTTTATTTACAAAATATACAAATCAGTACTTTCGTACAATCTCATATAATAAATTGAGCAATGTCATCAGTCGTGTAATTTCCAATTTGTTTAATGTCATCTACATACTATATTAATTAAGTATGGCAAGATACCCTTTTTATAGTTTTTTTAATGCTTTCATATCACAGTCCATAAATGACAGACCAAAATTTTGATTCCTATAAAACATTTAGAAAAAATCTCTGATCATTATAAGCTGCCTAAATAAATAATAAAATGTTAAAATTATTGATTTTGGTCTACCACATCATCTATGTAACATTTTTTCTACAAAACTCAGCTCTGAATCAATCTTAAATACCATTTCTATTGGTCACACATGAGGCTCTTTTTAGAGTTCCATACCCGAAGGGAGACAATTGGAATCATTTTACAAAATAACTTAAAAGCTATAGCTTTTAGTTGCATTTCATCGATATATCCCAGATATTTTATCAACGTCATTGACCAAATATCTATTCATTAGATAACTAATCAGAAATCTGTAACATAACTTCATCATTCCTTGCATCTAGATCTTTAAACTGTGACCCTCTCCTTAAATGGAATGTGTTAACTGGCTCATCAAACTCACTACCATCATCTAGAACTTCTAAATACCTACAATCATCTTCACTATCAGATTGTCTCACTGCTTCATAGTTACCAGTCTTTTCATCTCCAGAAGATTCACTTTTAAAACCATCATTAGTTAACGAATCATCTTTGTTTATAAGTGAATTCTTTCTATTATCAAAGACTTTTTGCACATGAATTATGTCAGTGACTCTATCTTTGACGCTGCCAACAGAATCATATACTTTATCACCTAATCTATGGCTAAGTTCTTTTAATCTGTCACTGTGTGTTTTGAAGAATGATGGCCGTCTTTCTTCATCAAATTGTGGATCTGAATTATCAGATTCTGTATCATTAAGAGCGATTTCACAAGGAGCGTATATGTTATGATGTTTCTTAGCTCTGTCTTTTTGGTTTGTTGCTATGATGTAGTTTTTCTGCTTCTTCTTTCCGTCGAAGGTCTTGAACATGATCTTAAAGGCGAGCCGGTAGATGGACAGGAGGATGAGGAGGGAGCCTGTTAAGAAGAGAATGTACAGTGCTGCTTGTTCTACTAGTGGGAGAACGTTTAGATACATCTTGAATCGGTCTTCTAAGGACTTCGGGAGAGAGTACATTCTCTGAAAAGAATAAGAAAATGTAAATATTAGAAAACCTAATTACCATTTGCTAGTGCAGAGCTATGGTGAGAAAGTATCTTATTAATTATTTGTATTGTTATGAAATTTTAAGTTTGAGTTAAAAATTTTACTTGTCACACAAAGAAATTGTTCTTAAAGAAATTGATGATTAGTTTTGATACAATATGTTATTTCTGTATTAATTGATCCAAAGTTGTGAAATTTTCAAAATAAAACATGTCGCCTATAAAAAAAATGTACCTATAATTGAAACAATGACGACAAATTGATCAAGCATAGCTGCTGTACCGTGTGAATGCAATGATTTGGAGTTTTTGATGATCTGTAACATCTGCAGTACTGTATATGGAAGTTACACCTTATTGAATTCACAGGGTACTCGTACAGCTCTTAAAATCATTTAGTAAGATGCATAAACCTGGAGTCAACATTTGAATATTTTAAGTGTACAATTATTTGATATATGTAAAACAGGAAAATGAAGATGTCTACATTGATGATACTTACAATATCGAATGCATGGGCAAGTATATATTAGAGAAGCGGTCAGCATTGGTGATTTTGCTGTCTCCGAGCGCCATATGGATTTATATGTGAAGACCTTTTAGCACAATTTTCTTATTTTATAAAATGATAATGATGACACTAGTATTGATGATACTCACAATATCAAACCAGAGCATTGGCAGGTTTACATAAGCGAAACGGTCAGCATTGGTGATTTTGCTGTCTCCGATCGCTAGATTGATTTAGATGTTAATGATAATGATGATATTAGTATTGGTGATACTTACAATATCAAACCAGAGCATGGGTAGGTAAACATTGGCGAAGCGGTCAACATTGGTGATTTTGCTGATGTCTCCGAGCGCCATGTTGATTTGGATCTTGGCACTGACGTCCAGAGGAAGACCGGATTCGGGCTGGATCCAGAATCTGTTGATAAAAAATTAAATAAATAAATTAAATAAACTACTAAGGTCAATGTGCCGAATAACATCTATAAAGAAAGACCGTCTACAAGGTCTTTCGTCGCTTTTGGGGTCATTCTACAGAAATCGCATTCCCCTGGAAAATTCCCAATGGTCATACTTATGTCATAATTATTGTATGGACTGACGTTGATCTGACATGGCTATTTGTACGCTACGTACAAATAGCCATACATTTGACGTGCTCCTCCCCCGCAAAAATCGGCAGACTATTTTGTACAGATAATTACAGTCAAGGCTATCAAAATCGCTGCAAACATAACTTGGTCTAACATGATAAAGTTATTTAAAGAAAACGATGACATAAATTCCCCCTTACCTCGTCTCATGCAGCTCCTTATTCGGACTGAGTCCCTCCACCTTGTTGAAGAGCACGTCATCCCCCTTATAGAAGTGGGGGTAGGACAGCGCGATGGGGAACCCATAGTAGCATTCTGTCACGTCGATTAGGCCTTCCGGGAGACAGTTGCCTGGGGAAGGTAAGAGCTGGTTATATTTTGTACAATTTGAGCAGGTCGATAAATTGTTAAGAAATTCAAAAGTGGGCTGTATATCCTGTCTAAAGCATATAGGGAACGTGCATAAACTATAGGGGGCAGCACGGGAGATGTCAGATTTTTGGCGAGAGGTGTAAATATCAAGTTTATGCTTCCAATGTAACCCACAAGATGGCAGAAGCTACTATGCACAAGAAAACGTACGAGAACGGTAGATGGCGGCATTTGCTTTGGCGTTAAGTGTCAATGTACATGTTTATGTTTCCGATTCAAGCCATTGTTATTTAAGAATAATAGCAAGCGCAATTTTATGACCTTGAATGTCTTTTAATTTTATATTAAATATCTTGTTGTACAAATGAGGGGCCTGTAACCAGCAGTGAAAAGTACGAACTATGAAGTCTAGACTTAAATCGACCGGGATATGGACCGGGTATGATTATTTAAGTCTAGTGAAACTAACCGTGAATCATTCAAAACTGTAATCAAGTGATAAAATGAATGCGAATTGGGTGTTTGATATGATATTAGTCCCGGGACTGCTTTATTTTCTAAAAAAACGTAGAGTGCCCTAATTTTTCTGGTTAACCCGTTACCACATATGCAACCAGATTATATAGTAGCAGTTATAACATTCAACTCTATTGACAGATCTTAAAGTTCAAATTTAAACAAAATATTTTACAGTACATATGGGGCTACTTTATAGCACTAGTGCGAGAAGTAGCATATTACGTTACTGTGTCGAACATTTAAAGGGCCATATGTACTGTAAAACGTTGTACGATGCATGTGCGAATAGGTAATTCGCAACTCGTGTCGATTTAAAACACTCCCTTCGGTCGTGTTTTAATTTATCGCCACTCGTTTCGAATTTCCTATTTTTCGCACTTGTATCGTAATGTACTATTATGACATGCGTTAAGGGGTTAAGTTGTTCAAAAATAAAAAAAGGGGGCAACTGTTTTGGTAAGTGAATTTTTCCTTTCTCTTCCGTTTTTCGTGATGCTAAACTACTTACCAGAGAACGTCCATGACAAATATCGTTTTACATTTACAATAAAGCAGTGGATCTAAATATATGGGGCTGTATGTTTTTAGTTTACCATGGACGGGTTTTTTATTCGTATGGCCAAAATACAATCGTTCACATGAAATAAAGGTAACAGGTGCATTTTTTATAACATTAAGCCCAATTGCTAGATCCATTGGGCGGCATTGTTGTCTAGGGTGAACAAGACAAGTCCACCTGGTTGCTGGTGACGTCATTTCACGTAAGTTTTTGTGCTAATGGTAAAACGTTACGGTACAATGGGCGTTCAGCAGAGCGCAGTTTCGGGAAAGATTAACTTACCATTCCTGCAGAAGCACTTGTTCTCTGGTATATGCTTGCCGTTGTCGAACAGATGTTCAGGGAACGTGTACATGTAGCCTTTGAGACCACTCTTGACTCCTTCTTGCACTGGGACCTTGGATTAAAGAAGGAAAAAGAATTGTTATTCAAAAGAGACGTTTATTTGACGTGTCTATGACATTATATAAGTTGCTGAGTGGTGTTTTTTTGGGTTTAGTAGTTTCTGTCTTTGTATCTATATATTATTTTATAATATTGTATAATATTAATCGTAGTTTAATACCCACAACAAACCTTATTGAGCTTTATGTGCGAATACCTGATTTGTGTAAGATTGTTTGTAATATTTCAGTATAAAATTTAGATTCACCGAAAGTTTCACATGCTCGGAGACACTGCTTTGAGACTGTTAATCCAATCCAATCCTATCCATTGCCCGCATCTAAATATGCGATGCTTAAAATAAGTAAATTAGACTGTCATGGAAACAGAAGCGGCATTAGGCGTGGGCGACGTGGGCCACCGCCTACGGCCTCGCGGTCCGTAGGCCTCGCGCCCCAAATAGGAATAACTCGGACAGAACGTAAAAATGATCGTTATTTCTTGCGCCACCAGAGGGCCTCGCTAAATGTAACACATTTTGGTCTTGCTCCGCCACTACTGAACTTTTTAGAGCATTTTGATAGACTTACCAAGGGCGCAGCGCGGCACAAGCTCTTTCTAAAGAACAGCAGCGACTCGTTTCTCGTGACGCCTCCTCTAAATTTCGTGCCATCGGACGCTCCTTGCACGTTTGAGCAGTGAGTCCCCTGCCATTGGGGAAGGTCTTTGGAACCGCGATAGGTGTCTATGAGACCGGAATCTCGGACGTCGTCCTCTCCCGTGTAGATAGTTTCGTAGTCGCCTTCGAAATCGTACATCTGGAATGGGACTTCATATTAAAACAAATAAGTAGTTTTTTTTTAACCTTTGAGCAAGATTTAAGCTCTGTTGCATCCTTAAGAAGAAAGGGGACTGCTTTTTCTCTATACAAACGTAGTCCCTATTTTCCTCTCTGAATATTGACATTATGGATAATATACTCGTATTGTCTATATGGACAGACAGTTAAGAAACGAGATTGTTCAGACTGAAGTGAATCATTCCAAAAAATAATGTTAGAAATACGAAGAGTGAGATGGAGACAGAGAAAGAGGAAGGTACAACATAAAGAAAGATACCTAAGTAAAATAAATGCTTGTATTGATTACTTACCCTATCGATAAGTCCCAGCTTATCAAAGTATATCCATCCAGGCATAAAAGTGTTTCCCAGCGTCATAAGGTTAGATTTGTATCCCATCATGAACTCCTTGGCGGTCATCTGCACGAGGGGCTGGATGTTGCCGATGGAGATCAGGTTGTTCAGACCGAAGCGCGTGAGGACCGACTGCTTGGCTACTACGTCTGCTATGCTCTGAAATAAAAAAGTTTACATCATAGTTTCGAAGAGATAAAATTATGTTAATATGTACGTACGTAGGTTAATATGGCCGTACACGACGAAGAACTAAGTTAACTCTTTGAACGCTATATGTCATAAACACAAACATCACTCAAACGCCAAGCTCCCGGGCGCAAGCGAGCTAATGTAAACCTTACTCTAAAGTGTGAAGGTTACTTTGACAGCGTACGTCATGACACCTATAGTTGTCCTTGGCGCTGTGGGCACGACTAAAAATGACGCCATTAGGTGTTCTTGGCGTTCAAAAGGTTAAAAACTACATATACACGGTGTAACACGCGGAAGCTGAAAGATTTTAACCACGCATTTCTAAGGCCAAAAGAAGGAAAGAAAAAACAACGGGTTGCACTCCGGGAGTGCGGGCAGAAGTAAAAACATGAATATTAACGTTGTGCATTTTTGATATTTTGGAATGGTTAGGGAATAATTTTGCACAAATTGCTTTAATGATCAGTATAAAAGTACTATAATTTATGTGGAAAATACAATATTCATTTATAGAAAGAAAAAGCGCGGTAGAAAGAGATGGGGATACCTCCTCTCCTACGCCGCGCCGGCGGTCTATTGGCTTCAATGACATTGTAACAGTTTTTCGATCAGGTCACGTGTCCGCTTACGAATTTTCAATCTGACGAATCTGTCGGTCACGTGACCTGGTCGCGAGTTTAACATTTTTTCCCCATCACAAAAAATTGCACAGCGCCGCTAAATAAGTTTTCACTTCAAACATGTTCAGTTTATGTAAATTACGCCAAAAAAAAAAATTGATTTGCTTTTTTTAAATTTTTTGAATGTGTTTGTATTGTACATACAAAGTAAATGTTATTGATTAAACTTGCACTTAAAATTAATTTTTACTTTTTTTTATAAAACCTAGTTTTTGCAGAGTAATAACTTGTTACTTTTTGACATCTATCAATAAGGATGTTTAGACTATGCCCCATAATGGCATCATCGCCATCAAAAAGGCATTTTGCACTATGTAACAATTAAAAGATTTTTTATTTTTATAGGTATTAACTCTAAAACTAGGTGAATTCCAGAAAATGTGACATTTTAGTCTTTAAATGTGATCAGGAATACACTATTCAAATCTTTCGAGTTCCTCATGTTACACCGTGTATACCACTGATTACTACCAGGTCGCCGGACGATATCGGCCTGTCAGTTATTCGCGTTTGTCAGCTTTTGCGCCCTATACGTGTCAGAATCGATTTGAAGATTAATAAAGTAAATATATTTGCAAATAAAACCAATCAGAAATTATAATAAAATGAAATTGATATCTATTACAGAAAAAGTGACCAAGTGACCTCTGGGCTACCTGGCCACGTCAGTAGCGGTATTATGGTCACATTTTTATCACGTGTCATGTCATGCGTCACTTTCGCACTTACAAACTTGTTAGAACGTGACAGGCATGGTGATAAATGAAAAAGAGCCAACCATCTTAGCCCTACAGGATCGGTCCCAATGTCTCTTTCAGTTGATAATTTTACTGAGCCTACTTTAAAAACATACATACATATAATCACGCCTATTTCCCGGAGGGGTAGGCAGAGACCACGGATTTCCACTTGCTACGATCCTGACATACCTCTTTCGCTTCCTTCACTTTCATAACATTCCTCATACGCGCTCTTCGGTTTAGGGTGCTTTTGACCTGACCTTTCTTCAGGATTTCCCCGATTTGATCAAAGAAAGTCCACCGAGGTCTACCCCTTCCAGCTCCCTTATACATTCTCTTTATTAGCCTTCTTATTACTTTAAACATCTACTTAAAAACAAATGTTAATCAAAATATTTAATAATTTGTAAATATTTAAGGCTGGGGCAGCTGCCGAGGCGGCTGAAACCAAAAAGGTTTCCAAATATCGAAGTCTCGGCCCCCAATACCCCTTTGTGGCGTTTGGAGTCGAGACACTAGGGCCGTGGGGTCCAAGCGCCAAGATACTATTTAAGGAAATGAGTAAAAGGCTCATAGATTCTACCGGTGACCAGAGAGCTGGCAGCTTTCTCTCGCAGCGCATAAGTATTGCCATTCAGCGAGGGAATGCTGCCAGCATCTTTGGCACAATGCCGCGGGGGCCTTATTTAGATATATTTTAATTTAGATTAGTTTTTACCATTTTGTTTTATTATGTGCTGTATGTTTCCCGATAAAGTAATATTTTTTTTATAATTTGTTCCCTAAGTTGTAAAACAATCAGGTAATAATAAGTTATATAACAACTTAATAGTTTTATTCCTTTACTACCAAATAAGTGCAATAAACTCGATAGTCTAAACATCCTTGATATATTTTATTGAAGTCCATGACCCGTGACTTGTGGTAAATAATAAATAGTACCTGGGCGACCGAGCTTTGCTCGGTTATAACTATTTATTGTAATATGGTGGTGTATAGGTGATAACCTTAACTACATTTTTTTACTAAATTAAACTTGACTAAAACAATAAAAATTAAAAAATTATATATAAACTTGAACATATTAAAAAAAAAGTTAGTCACCGGGCGAGATTCGAACCCGTAACACTCGTTTAGCAGTCCGTGTCTTAACCCGCTGGACCAGACGGACAGTGGCCGACAACACGAAATTAGCGACCATATTCTGCGTCGAAAGAAAAACGCATGAAAACTCGAAAACACGCGTTTTCCCAAACATAAGAATAATCTAGATAGATTGTATACCCCCAAAAACCCCCATATACCAAATAACAGCGAAATCGTTACAGCCGTTTCCGAGATCACAGATATATATATAAATATATATGCAAGAATTGCTCGTTTAAAGGTATAAGATTATAGGACATTATAGGGACACAAATTCACTAAGTCCCACAGAAAGCTCAATAAGGCTTGTATTGTGGGTACTTAGACAAAAATATATATAAATAAATACTTAAATACAGAGAAAACACCCATGACTCAGGAACAAATATCCATGTTCATCACAAGAATAAATGCCCTTACCAGGATTTGAACCCGGGAGCATCGGCTTCATAGGCAGGGTCACTACCCACTAGGCCAGACAGGTCGTCAAATAGGCCACATAGGTTTATTATTATTATTATTATTATTTAAACTTTATTGCACAAGTACAAGTATAACGTACAATAGGCGGACTTAATGCCTTGAGGCATTCTCAACCACGGTGCAGTGTGAAAAAAAAATATTCCAAAATTAAATACTAAGTCTAATACTACTAAGCCATAATAAAAAAAGTGTATTTTAAATTTTGATAAAAGGAAATCATATAAACCTAGTTATTCATCAATGTAAAAAAATACAAGTAGAAAATCGTTTCTCTTTTTGGATGGATGTTGTCGTGTTATACCCACTCAAGCCAGTTGAGGATAGATGAAAACATAACATGATCAAATAATGTAGGTTAAAGTCAGGTCGTTCAGTGACAGATCCAGGCGGTTTTGTATTTGGTTAGTTAACCAATAAATGTTATAACTACCTGAAAATTTATATATGTATGTTTGTTTATTTTTATTTAAATAAATAAATAATAAATTTTATAGGACATTATTACACAAATTGACTAAGTCCCACAGTAAGCTCAATAAGGCTTGTGTTGTAGGTACCTAGACAACGATATATATAATATATAACCTATTTATATATACTTAAATACATAGAAAACACCCATGACTCTTCTCTTTTTGTATGGATGATGAAATAGTAGTAGTCAAGACAGTTGAGTGAAAACATTACATGATCAAATAATGTAGGTTAAAGTCAGGTCGTTCAGTGACAGATCCAGGCGGTTTTGTATTTGGTTGGTTAACCAATAAATGTTATAACTACCTGAAAATTTACAAATTGTTTGTTTATTTTTATTTAAATACCTAAAATACAGTGTATAATAATACAGTGTAGTCTATGTCTTCGATACTTGATTGCAATATGCTTTAATGATCTATCGTACTAACATAGGTGAAGCAACTCGTGTCATCAATATCTAGAATTTTCCGTACATGCCGATCTTTCGCAATTTAAAGGTCACTTGTAGCTCATCGCAATTTCAATAAAAACATAATTGACAAGTTATTTTGTGAAATATGATTATAGTCATTTTCGTATAGACATGGTGTCCTATTAATCTTATTATGGGTATGATAATTGGGTTTAAACTATAGATGTCTTATTATAGGACGAAATTAAACCGGGAATGTTGACTTTTATACACAGTCAACTTTCGAGTTGTTATTTAGGTATTTAAATAAAGGTAAACGAATAATTTGTAAATTTTTGGGTATTTATAACATTTATTGGTTAACCAACCAAATACAAAACCGCCTGGATATGTCACTGAACGACCCGCCTTTAACCTACATTATTTGATCATGTAATGTTTTCATCTACCTTCAACTGGCTTAAGGAGCCATTTGAGGGTAGATTTTGTTTACTTTTATTTAAATACTTAAAGATACAGAGTATAGAAAGGGCGCAGACACACCCCTGGTCGGCCCAGAACCGTTCTGTGGAATCACAAAACGCATATTCTCTGCTCAGCAACTTAGAACAAACAAGAGCAATCGATTGGTGGAAGTTCGTCAAAAAGACCACTCGAAAGCTCTAAACAGCGCCCAGCTCCGTTTTCTATGGAAAGAACCACGTGATCATCGATCAGCCGACATAGAAAATGACGTGTTGGACGGCCCGGGTCCGGGCGTGAGTCATCCTTAATAGGCCCGGGCCTACGAGTCTTAGCGCAAATCCGCAACTGATGTTGGTATGACGACCACGGCCCCTTTGTGACGACGAAGGAGGAGAAACTTACCAATAGAGCTATGTTAGGCAGGTACAGAAGATCATCTTCCTTGTTTCCCTCAGAGAGTTCATCGACCCACGTCAGGGGGTGGCGGGGGATGGCTGATAGCGTCCCGTTGTCATTGAACTTGACTATCTTGTGTTCAAGGCCTTCTCTGTAAAAGAAAAATACAATTTTAAGAAAAAACTCGAACATGGAAGAAAAGACGTGGAATGAGCTCCCTTCTCCTCGTCCTCGTCTCGAGGGTCTACAGTAGTTCTTCGAAAAACCGGCCAAGTGCGAGTCGGACTCGCCGACGAAGGGTTCCGTACTGTAAAAATTATGTTTGTTGTATGGGAGCCCCCCTTATATATTTATTTTATTCTGTTTTTAGTATTTGTTGTTATAGCGGCAACAGAAATACATCAGCTGTTAAAATTTCAACTGTCTAGCTATCACGGTTCATGAGATACAGCCTAGTGACAGACGGATGGACGGACGGACGGACAGCGAAGTCTCAGTAATAGGTAATAGGGTCCCGTTTGACCCTTTGGGTACGGAACCCTAAAAAGGACGAGTGTACAGGTTTTTAAAGGATCTGCAACACGCATGTAAAACCTCTGAAGTTGTAGGCGTCCATAGCCTGCGGTTACTGCTTACCATCAGGTGGGCCGTATTATGCTTGTTTGCAAACGTCATGGCATAAAAAGAGACTGACAAGATAGAAAAACAACAGAATAATTATCCATCTACCTAGAGAAAATAAATAGATGAAATTACTCGTGTTTTGTATTTATAATTAATAGTATTTTGTATTTATAATTAAAAGACTGTTTTTTTTTAAATAATATTTGACGTATTTAGTTCGAATCCGACTGTGAGTCAATTTTATTCATACCACCACCTCTATACATTCAATATATAACATATTAAATAACTTTGTCCAGTCTTTGCACTCTTATCTCAAACTATTATTATGAACAATTAAATGACATAATATATGCGGAGATAACGTGTATCGTATTGAAATCGATATATTCCGCATCGTTGTGAAATTGCCTGCAATCATTGTCTAGCGGAGTGTATATAATTATATTGATTATGTATTAAATAAGGAGTTTAAGTTATTTACTAGTCTGCAAAAGAAAATACGATCAGAAATAACAAGACATGATTAAACCCAAAAAGGGGAAAAGGAATGTACAGGTTCTGTAGAGGTGGGGGTTGATTATGTATGCCTTTCAAAAAATATAAGGACAAGTGCGAGTCAGACTCGCCCACCGAGGGTTTCGTACTTTTTAATATTTGTTGTTATAGCGGCAAAAGAAATACATCATCTGTGAAAATTTCTACTGTCTAGCTATCACGTATAGCGGAGTCTTAGTAATTTACCCTTTGGGTATGGAACCTTAAAAAAGGTTTTTAGGCTGCGTTTCAACCAGAGATGTGCGAGGATGCATAGAGAGAGATGTGGTTTTTAACATACAATTGAACATTAAGCATTAAGTCGTTTGGCATTAAGTCCGCCATTTTTACTTTTTTGTATTGTGCAATAAAGGTTAAATAAATAAATAAATAATCACTTCTTTTGTTTTCCTCGCTTAGTGTGTAGCAAATCTATTAGTTCTTAACAAACACATCCCTTGATACCCATCCTTGCACATTTCTGGTGGAAACGCAGCTTTAAAGGGTCAAGCATCTCACACCTAATGAAGTTGCAACCGTTTTGAAGTTTTATAAATATGTAGTTCATATTAGTTGATTTAACTAACTAATTTAATTTAGCTTGTTAAGAGGTGTTTGTGCTAGTAGAAAAATAGTATTTTAGATAATCGTATTATGGGTACTTTAAAGCGAGGTACGATGCAGGGTGGAGGCGCATATTAGGTTACTTACACATATGCACTAGTTTTTAGTTAGCTTCCTTTAGTATTTTCTATTTATAATTAATATTGATGTATGTTCGATTATGTACTAATCAATAAAATAATTAACATATAAAACTTTTCAGTCAAGTACCCAGTTTAGGCAACGAAGCTTGCTGCTTGAAAAGCTCGATTATATGATTATTGTATACGACTCATAAAATAAAACTTTTTTATAACCTAAATAATTGATGAAAATTGGTAAGTATCTCAGTAGACAAAAATACAGTACAAAAGACATAAACGCGCGTTGAATATTCTCATGAAATAGTTGCCCGTTTATGTCTTTTCTATGGGAGCGCTGTGGCACGTGATTGATCAAATTCTTTATAGTTCACTACAGTGTATCGTTCGTTTCGATCGAAACTATAATTGCGTACTTTTCGACACTGTATTGAAACGTACGCAATTATAGTTTGGTATACGAAATCGTAATCCAAACAGTCGACGAGTAGAAAAAATACGTTATTGAATGAATTCTGTATTATTTCTACACGCAAGCAAACTTACTTGTAAACATAAGGTCCGACTTCTTTCACGATGATTTTTTCGGCCCTGCCAGCCATGTAATCCTCGGCATTCGTTACGTTGAACAGGAATATCCGGACGTAGAGGTCCACTTCCGGTTTCTTCCACATTTCGAAAATCTCGCCGCCATCTTGGAGTACTACTTTCTGTAAAAAAGCGGTTAGAAATTCATTTATATCACTATATATTTTACGATAATATTAACGCTAGTTTTAAGGGGCCAATAATTGCCTAATTTAAATACACAAACAAACATTTATTTAGCAAATAGGCCACAGGGGCACTTTTACATGTCAATTTTTTACAATAAATAACAAAATATGGAATCAATTAAATATTAGACACTTTATTAGAGGTGTATACATGTCTCTAATTGTCGAATTACACAAAGAAATAAAATTAATAAATATAAACAACGAATACTAAAATTCTTTAGAGACGTAAAAGTATCTAGGTGTCAGAGATAAAATATAATTTAAAAAAAAACCATTAAAATATCCTTAGAGATGTAAAGGGTCTCCAAGGATTGAATTCTTATATAAATAATTAAAATAAATGAAAATTAATTTAATCAAGTGTGGCAATTGTAGAAAAGAATACTAACCTGTTTGAAGAGGAATTCGTAGGGATGTGCTATTAGGATGAAACAGCCGGCTCCGAGGGCGAAGAAACCGAGCATGAGAAGTATAAATAGACCTGTAACAAAAAAATACAATTTTAGACTCCATGCGGTAGGTTTAGACCCACCTGACAGTAACAGGGAACGTGGTAATAAGTAAAATTGCCACAAAAACTTCTATGTCTGATTATATCACAAACACAAATAATAAATAAATAAATATTATAAGGACTATTTGACACAAATCTACTAAATCCCACGGTAAGCTTAAAAAGGCTTGTGTTATGGGTACTCAGACAACGATATATATAATATACAAATAATTAAAAACATAGAAAACATCCATGTATCAGGAACAAATATATGTGCTCACACACTTAAATAAAATCACACAAATAAAACCCTTACCGGGATTCGAACCCAAGGACCTTCGGCTTCATAGGTAGGGTCACTATCCACTAGGCCAGACTGATCGTCCACCAAAAAATGCTGTTAGTAATATGACTACCTACAACGTGACGAGGTGCCAAAAGGAGCATTTCAGAAAAGTTTGTATGTATGTATGTCACTTTAATAAACAAATTTTCACAAAATATACATAACAAAGTAAAAGATCAGATACATGATGGGCAAATAAGAAGTATACATTTTGTTTCTAAATTTTAACTATATTACGTTCAAAGGTTGTTAAGTATTATAAATATATTAATCAGGGTTGGCAAATACATGCGGAACATAATGTCTGACATATGTCTGCCTTTAACAGCAGGCAAATGTAATCCCTTGTCATCGCAGTTTTAACATATTTCCGCACATTTCCGGAGTTATCTTAGTAAAATCATAAAATAAAAAATAAACAGAAGGTCCGTTCTCGCCGTTCTTGAAAATACATACCTAAACTTGCCCGACTTACTAGGGTTGCTTCTGTATTAATTTTGAATTTTAAAAAGAAGTAAGTAATGTAAGTTTACAGACATACATACATCGATTCATTTATACATACATCTCATGTTTACATTCCTTAGAGACATTGCATTTTGACGTACATGACAGCAGGTACCTACGTAGCGGCGGGGATGTCAAGTGAGCAACGCGCGCACAGCCCGACTAAGCTCTGCCCGAGAGTGCCCGAGAACGCCTGTAAATGTAACGTCTGTGTGCGTAAATGTCACGTCTGTGTACGTGCGGCGAAAATGCCACTTTGTACTGAGCGAACTCTCTGCTCCTGCGCGCGCCGCCGCTATAACTTTGTGGTAAAATGTCGGATAGTCGTATTTAACTGTTTAAATTTCATCAGCTTGTTAGCATAAACACGTAATTTTAGATAGCCCCAAAGATAGCTCACGAAAATAAGTCAGGAGCTGCAAAGTTTGGGAAAGGGTACCAATCGCTGTCACTTTTTCTCGAAATTAATCGAGAAAACAACGTGTTGTAACAACAAACATTTGAGAATAAATTCATCATCATCATAGATTTAAGAGCTGCGCTCTTGTCGGTGAAGCAATCTCCGGGCATGCCTTTCATTGACTTCTTCCGTGACGGCCTGATACGACACGACGTTCACTTTCTCCTTCACTTGATCCATGTATGCCCTTCTTGGCTTCCCTCTATTTCTCCTTCCTTCTACTTTCCCTTCTATGATGGTCTTGATGATTCGTCGTGTCGTAACAGGTGTCCATGTTTCCTCTTCTACTTTCGATGGTTCTCAAATAAAATAATAAATTACTTATTGCTAATGTTAATTAGAGGTAGACATTTGGTAAAAATTGCCAACCCAGAATATTATATTTATGAAAAAATATTTAATACATTTTGCACTTAATATAATTGAACGACGAGCGTGTATGAGGAATGTCATGAAAGTGAAGGAAGCGAAAGAGGTATGTCAGGATCGTAGCAAGTGGAAATCCGTGGTCTCTGCCTACCCCTTCGGGAAATAGGCGTGATTATATGTATGTATGTATGTATAATTGAAATTAAAAAAAAAGTGTATTGGTACTTTTATTTGCCCCCACATATAGCGCAGTGCGTGTTGTGAGTGTTGTGTTGTGACTCGTCCGTACACAAAAAGAGATCGAGGTGTGCGAGATCATGATCGTCATTTTCTATGTATTTGTGTCGTCATTACAGTAGGGCTAAGATGGTCGGATCTTTATCTTTTGTCACCATGCCTGTCACGTTCTAACAAGTATGTAAGCGTGAAAGTGACAGGTGATAAAAATAGAACCATGCTGCCACCGCTGATTTGATTTTGTATGCAGTGAGTGAGAAGTGCGACTGTATGCACGTTTCCCCCCACAAAAAATGGCAGGCCAATTTGTTCGGTAAGATATCGCTTGGGCTCCTTCCTTCCGACGTGTCGGAAGCCGGTGTTGCTCGAAATTGTACACTATGCCGAAATGAATTTTTCTAAACTCGATATGATCATAATAGTCGATGACCGCATTATCTATAAAATCATGAGGTTGTATATAATTCAAATAAGTTTATCCAGTTTGCATCCGGGTAGGTCAATGACGTCAGTTTATCGTAGTAGTTCCAAATTTTAGAACATTAATTAACACTTTAGATAAAATGAAAAAAGATTTAATTAATTACAAACGGATTGGGTTACATCTATTAGAGGTCACTTTTAATTTATTTTTGATATACAGTGTAAACTCCATATAACGTCTCTCGATTTAACGATTCATCTATAACGTCGACATTTGTTGTTTAGTATTCATTTACTTGAATATTAATTTGTCTATTTATAACGAAAACTCTCTATAGCTTCAAAAACCGTCCAATCCCTTGAGTGTTTACAATGTATTTCAACTATTTTCATCTCCTTAGAGATATTTAGGTTTCTAATATATTTTTTTTCTAAACTGAATAGTTTGCGCGAGAGACACTTCCAAAGTGAAAAAATGTGTCCCCCCCCCCTGTAACTACTAAAATACCAGAATGAAAAATTTAAAAAAAATATATGATATACATTACCATGCAAACTTCCACCGAAAATTGGTTTTAACCAGATCTAGTTTTAACCAATAAACCTAGAATATATTGTGCTGAAGTTATCGACATAAAAATCAAAGTGATTTGTTAAGATTTAGTTAATGGAAACCGTTTTCTCCTGGAATGGGAATTTCATCATTAATGTACGTATGGTTAGGATCGCAAAGCTCTTCCCGCTTAACACAGTTTCGCTAAAACAAAAAGAAATAAAAATAAAGTTTCTCTAAATCTTCTGTTTGTAAGGCGATATGTTATTGAAAACAAATATTATGTTATGGTAAATAAACTCGTTTAACCTCTTCTCTTGTTTGTCGATCGAATGATTTGACGACCGGTCTGGTCTAGTGGGTAATGACCCTGCCTATGACGCCGATGGTCCCGGGTTCAAATCCTGGTTAGGGCATTTATTTGTGTGATGAGCACGGATATTTGTTCCTGAGTCATGGGTGTTTTCTATGTATTTAAGTATTTATAAATATTTATATATTATATATATCGTTGTCTATAGTCTGTATCTTTAGGTATTTAAAAAAAGGTAAACAAAATCTACCCTCAAATGGCTCCTTAAGGCAGCTGAGGGTAGATGAAAACATTACATGATAAAATAATGTAGGTTTAAAGTCAGGTCGTTTAGTGACAGATCCAGGCGGTTTTGTATTTGGTTGGTTAACCAATAAATGTTAAAACTACCCGAAAATATACAAATTGTTTGTTTACCTTTTTTTAAATACCTAAAGATACAGACTATAAGTACCCACAACACAAGCCTTATTGAGCTTACTGTGGGACTTAGTCAATTTGTGTAAGAATGTCCATATTATATTTATTTTATTTTATGATCCCTACTGAATTTATAATCATCTTTAAGACGAGAGTGGAGGACCCACGCGTAATCGCTTTTCATACAAACGTAGTCCTCATTTTCCTCTCTGGATATTAACATTTTTGAAAATATTTTGACAAAATTTGTTGTATATCAACCACAGCTATGCCCTTACATTTGATTTTTTTTTTAATTTTTAATTATTATAAGAGTAAGGAGTATTTAAAAATTTGTATGATATCTGTTTTTGGAGCTTAATTTTTACAATAATCAAAATATTGAAAAAGGTCAAGTAGGAGCATCAATTTATGTAAAAATATTTTGCATAATGTCAATAACATATGTATGGAGAAAAAATGGCCGTCCACTTTTTTTCTCTTAAGAATTTTTGTAGAGTACGATTTTTTTCTGATATATAAAGCACTAACGAGTTTTAAATCCATAATATTGTACAACCACACACATATGAAAGTTTAATGTTAGGTATTTATAATGTTAATAACCATATTATAACATAAACTGAAATAGATATCATACACCAAAGAGGCGGGAATTTAACCCGCGTCGTCAGGTTACGCAAAGCTTACTTCTTACGGAAGGTTCAATTCCCGCCTCGGCTACTGGTGGACTTCATCACTATTTAGGGTTCCGTAGCCAAATGGCAAAAAACGGAACCCTTATAGATTCGTCATGTCCGTCTGTCTGTCCGTTTATGTCACAGCCAGTTTTTTTCCGAAAAACTATAAGAGCTATACTGTTCAAACTTGGTAAGTAGATGTATTCTATGTACCGCATTAAGATTTTCACACAAAAATGAAAAAAAAAAAAATTTTTTTTTTGGGGGTTCCCCATACTTAGAACTGAAACTCAAAAAATCTTTTTTCATCAAACCCATACGTGTGGGGTATCTATGGATAGGTCTTCAAAAATGATATTGAGGTTTCTGATATCATTTTTTTCTAAACTGAATAGTTTGCGCGAGAGATACTTCCAAAGTGGTAAAATGTGCGTGTCCCTGTAACTTCTAAAATAACAGAATGATAAAACTAAAAAATATATATGATATACATTACCATGCAAACTTCCACCGAAAATTGCTTTGAATGAGATCTAGTAAGTAGCTTTTTTTAATACGTCATAAATGGTACGGAACCCTTCATGGGCGAGTCCGACTCGTACTTGGCCGCTTTTTTCTTTAGTATATGTATTTCAGTTTATAATGTTTATTTAGTTGCCTGCAATAATCTACGGGGTGAATATATGTATAGATCATACTGAGCAACTTTTACTATGGCACCAACCCCGAAATCGCGAAAAAAATGGCTGTTTCTTAAATTGTCTGACCTTGAGATTTTGGGAGAGTAAATCTTTTTTCGGGGTTTCGGGGTTGGTCCCATATTAAAAATTGCTCAGTAGGACCTATATATTCACCCCGTACATTATTGCAGGTGAATAAATAAACATCCTGTATAGTAGTGTGACTGAATAAAAAAACAAATCAAAAAATATTTCATAAAATAATTTGATTTTTTCCCTAGTTGAATAATCATATTTTGCAGACGCAGGAAGTTTCTAGAACATTCTTATAATTACTACAGGTTTATGTCCTAAGTCAAGGCGGAGTAATAGGTACAGGTTGTAGCCTGAGGTCACGGGTTCAATCCTTGATAGTGTTGCACGCCGGATGTAATGAGTTCTGCTGATATGAATTCGTATTTTATTAAAAATATTGGAATTTACTAACATATCACACTTTTTATAGTAAATACATTATAGGTTTTAAATAAGTTTTTGTCAAAAAAATCATTTTTGATACAAGCTCTCGCTGACTGTACTTTTCTTTCCACAGGCAACTAATACCCATCGAGACAATTTTAACAATCCCAAACACAGATAGTCTGCGTTGTTTTATCAAAGAGTTCCTATGGCCACCTCCCGTCTCCATCATCAGATCAGCTCAATAGTATCATAATATTGCATTGTCACCCGACTTACATGTGCATGCAAATTTTCAGCTTCATCGGAAACCGGGAAATGGGTCCTAAACTTTCAAAATTTGACCCGTACAAACATAGGTACATTGCATGGTTAATAAAAGCTTTGTATAAACACCTCGTTACAACTATCAAGTCGTATGGGTTACCATGGCAACAATCTAATAATATTAGACTAATACCGTTCTAGGAATAGGCCTCAGTTCGTGGACTAATATTATTAGTCTAATACCGTTCGAGAAATGGGCCCCTGTCAAATCGTATGAGTTACCATAGCAATACACTAATAATATTAGACTAATACACCGGTCGGGAAATGGGCCCCAGCAGCGTATATTTTTACGGATGTAATCTTAATGAATAGGAAGTCAACAAACTGATGCCATTACGTATAATGTCTGCTAAATGATCTTGAATACTATACTAATTGGCATAAGTAGTCTTAAGAAAGTACAGTCAATATTAATATAAAAAGTATTTTTACACAATGTAGGTGGCAAACATGTATATGGACTCCTATAACTCCTTGGGCCCATTTCTCGAACGGTATTAGAGTAATATTATTAGTGCACGAGCAGGGGCCCATTTCTCGAACGGTATGTTGCCATGGTAACCCATACGACTTGATAGTTCATGGTCTAATACTATTAGTCTAATACCGTTTGAGAAATGGGCCCATGTCAAGTCGTATGGGATACCATGGCAACACACTAATAATATTAGACTAATACCGTCCGAGAAATGGACCCCTTGTCATAAATTACATATCAAAATGTATTGAAATATGCTAAAATGTAGTAATTAGTGTAGGTACTAATTAGTGAAATCCATACATCGCGAATCGTCATAACGATTTGTAAATACGAAGTTATAATTGATATGAGAACGCAATCTGTCATGTCATCATAAATTCAGCCCTTTTAGGGCATTCCATGAGCGATCCGATACACATGCATTTTATTTCATATATAAGGTACATTTGAGCGTGAAAAAGAATGAAAAGAAGGCTAACAAAGAGAGTGTATAAGGGAAAAGTAGAAGAGGGAGCTAGAAGAGGTAGACCTCGGCGGACATTATCTGATCAAATCGGGGAAATCCTGAAGAAAGGCCAGGTCAAGAGCACCCTAAACCGACGAGCGTGTATGAGGAATGTTATGAAAGTGAAGGAAGCGAAAGAGGTATGTCAGGATCGTAGCAAGTGGAAATGGTCTCTGTCTACCCCTCCGAAAAATATGAGTGAGTGTATGTATGTATGTATTAATGTTGATGGCGTAAACCCATCTTTGATATTTTTTTAGAAAATAACACTGTCGCTGTTTTCAAAATTAAATATAATTTATATATTTGTGGGTGACTGTAGGTACGTATAAAAAGTGATCTAGTTTTTCTGTATTCGCCTTGAAAAACTTCTTTAAGTACGCATATGGTAGTATTTACGTATTCCGCATTTTATCTCATTAAGCCATGCGTTACATAAATTGATAAAGGTATATATAACTGTATAGACTTTTTTTTATTAATAACTATTTACCTATATTGAAAGCAAAGGGAACTGAGTATAGAGGCGTATTGTCAAAGTAAATTTTGTAGTCATTAGTTAACTTTTACTGCCATCTTTCGACACAGGACTAAAACTGTTAGAATGACATATGGCCATTTGACCCATGTTCTTTCGCTGATATGTGCTAAATATCAAACGGTGTCGCCATCTACTCGAGTTTAGGCCTAATTAACAACACCAGAGGGTTAAGTGCGTTGCCGGCCTTTAAGATGGGTGCACGCAGAATGTCTTTTTAGTTTAAAATGAGAGCGTAACGGCGACGGCGGTGTTTTTGCTGCAATTGTAGCTTCATTTCAATCCAAACCTTATTTCAAATGACATAAGGTCCATATTCAGTTATTTAAGACTATTGCTTTTTGTGTTGACACTATATTGGTAAATACAATATAATTAGATCATGACCCTGTCTATATTTGAATTTGGAACACGTGCTTGTGTTTAAGGAATTATAATTATCATATTACTAATAAATAAGTCGTATTACATTATATTAGTCGAGATATATTTATAAATTGGTTCTTGTAAATGCTCGAAAACGGTGGATAAAAAAATATTACTGGCTGGCTAACAATTAATTGTTGGAAGTACGAAAATATATTTATATAATGTTTCGTTTGTTGTTCAAATTGTCCCAAAGATGTCGTTGTTCTCAACGCAAGCTAGGTAACGGTAATATTTGCTTGATCCTAATATTTTATATAACTCCCTGTAAGATAAATAAGGACCCATTGGTTGACTGGTAGAGAATGCCTTAAGGTATTATGTCCGCCATTTGTACCTTCATGTTTTGTTTAATAAAGATTAAATAAATAAATAAATAAGGTCCGAGTAAAACACGTGTCTAGATAAATCAAGAAAAAATTATGCTCGAAAAGATGGTGATATAACTTTGGCTTATAATCGAGTAGATGGCGACACCGTTTGATATTTAACACATATTAGTGAAAGAACATGGGTCAAATAGCCATATAAAGCCCGACCAGAAATATATGATGATTGTCAAGAGGGCGCTGTTATTTTCATGTATAGGGTGACAGTTCAGTTTAGTATGGAAAATTTAGTTCCAATAAAATTCCGCAATATGGCGTGTGATCATATATTACTGGTCAGCCCGTAGCCAACGTGCATATCGTTCGCGCTCCGTGGCGAACGTAACGCAACTGTCACAGTCGCACTAATATGGAAGGGTGATAGAGAGAGATGACTATGCTACGCGGAGCGTTAACGATTGTAACGTTGGCTACGCGGCCAGGCTTTATTATTCTAAGAGTTTTAGTCCTCTGACGAAAGATGGCAGTAAAAGTTGACTACAAAATTTACTTTGACAATACGCCTCTATACTCAATTACATTAATTATGGGTCTTGACAACTTTGAACGCACCCGGCTTGAAGATCTTGACGCCAAACGTCAGCTCCGAAAAACTCGGCCCAAGCCCTCCTACAACTATACATACAACTCATCTGGACAGCTCTACTGTGCTCCGTGCAGCCGAACTTTCAAGACTAAATTTGGATTTGCAAGTCACGCTCGCGCCCATGCGCGTAATAGTTAATAAATAATATTTAAAAACAATATTAATAAAAAAATAAAAATAACTTGTCAGGATGTCGCCGTCGACGGATACGTCTGGGAGGACATCATCATCATCATCATCATCATCATCATACTCAATTATTTCAGTGTCTACTTACGGCTTAACTTTTATAGATGGTTAAATATTCCATAAATAAATAAATAAAATAGAGGGAACTACGTGATCTGAGACACGATTCATCACTATAACACAAAGTTTGACATAGTTTTATATGACATAATATAATCTATAAAGGTCATTGCATACAAAACATAGTTTGATAAACAATATATATTTGTAAACATGTACTGGTTATGAATAAAATATTTAGTATAGTTCCTATTTGCCGTGACATATATAATATATACTTACAGAAATATAGATCGTGTCATTCATGAAGACGTGTGCCTTGAGTCCTATTGTCATGTTCATAAAGGTTAGATTTGACAAATTCGCGCGTCATAGTGGATAACACGAAGTATATTAACGTATCCGCCTCCTAACCTACTTAGTAAACTCTGCCCACGAACCTTGAAGTCCCAGGTTCAAACCCCTGTAAGGGCTTTGTGTTTATTACGAATATTAGTTCCTTTTGATATTTTAGTTAGATTTTGACATAACATTGCCATGATAATAAAATTACTAACTGCCATATGAACTGCCCTTCCCCCCTCAGCCCATCAGCTAGTGACGCCCTTCACCCTCTTCCCCTTCTTTTGCCTTCTTGTTTGTCGTATATATATGATGGAGAAAAGTGGAAAATAAATTTGCTACGTAAAAACAACTAATAGAAAAAAAACTCGTAGAAAAGGTTTTGTATACAATAGTGATATAATCAAGCTTTTCAGTGTCGTACCTTACTTAGGCAACTCAGCAAGCTTCGTTACCTAAACAAGGTACTCGACGGTAAAGCTCTATTATATCACTATTGTATGAAATACTATTACGAGTATATTAAGCTAGGAGGACATTTTAATTTTGTTAGATTATAGTTGGCCATGGCGCCATGATATTTCTTAGATTTGTTTAAAACTAACAGGTTTTCTACCAAGGATTTTCCATTCTATTTGGCCTATTGGTCTTAATTACAGGTTCTTAAGATTCGCTTGAGGTTTTTCGCACCGTGGAAGGTCATTTTACTTTATATAAATTTGGGGACTTTTACTTTATATCAATTGTAATTATATTAAGTAGTGTACCTACTTTAATATAATTCGACCATAAATAATGAGAATAGAATTCTAAGCTACACGGAACTTATGTACGAAATATCATTTGATATTTCCCAGTCGGTTTTCGGTGAAGGAAAACATCGTGAGGAAACCGGACTAATCCCAATAAGGCCTAGTTTTACCCTCTGAGTTGAAAGATCAGATGGCAGTCGCTTTCGAAAAAACTAGTGCTTACGCCAATTCTTGAGATTAGCTGTCAAGCGGACCCCAGGCTCCCAAGAGCCGTGGCAAAAAGTGCTGGGATAACGCGAGAAATCTGTAATTGGCTTCCCTGATACATATTTATGTTAACCTAGTTTTAGTTTACTTAAGCTGTTGGTTTTCCGAATAAAATAAAATAAAATAAATAAATAATAAAGAAAAAGAGAGTTCGAAGCTAAGTTAGGTTAGGTTAGCAATTGCACCTGCACCAATTGCACCTATAATATGCAATTGTACCTGCTATTGTAACCTGAATTACCATATACACAGTTTCATTCATCATTAATTCATTCATTCATCATTCATTCATTCACCGAAGAAACGGCGACTTCCTCGCACTATGTCGCCAGCATAACTTTCGCACCAAAAGCTGCCTATTTGCTGGCTTTCGTTAGTTATCTCGGTAAATCGGAGTAATCGTGCTTGAAATTATTGAAAATCAAGTTTTGTGCCTTGAGATCGGACGGAGGGACGCTGGAGTTGCGGTATATTCAGGCGTGCAGGTAACCTTAGAGATCTGGTAAGTGCACGAGCTGGTCTCCGGGGCCCTCGCCGCCTGAAAGAGGAGCTGACGACCCCTCTAAACCCAGGTTAGTGCCTAAAATCTGAATTTCAAGGCAATTAAAGCATTATTTTGTAGAATTGCATTCTTGTAATAATTAATTTCGATTGAATCCCCCCAAAATTTACAGTCCACTGTTTCGAAATCGCACATTTATTATTTGGTAAATATAAATAATAAATGTGCGAGCGTTAGTGGTGATGTGACTTCCACTGGTTTAACGCCACTTGACGACTGTGAACGTAACCTAGTTTGTACCGCTTAGTTACCTATCAATTTTTGGACTTGAAATATTTTTTTGATACTGTACAGTTTTGACGACCGTTCTAGCCTAGTGGGTAGTGACTCTGCCTATTAAGCCGATGGTTCCAGTAAGGTCATTTATTTGTGTGATGAACACGGATATACAGGCGTCCCAAGACTATGGGACATCAAGGGAAAGTACCTTAAATATAAAGCATACGATATTTTTCTAAAAGGAGACTTTATTTTATTTTCAAAAATGAGTAATACTGCATTCAAAGATTTAAAAAAAAATAAGTTACTTTGTCTGGAAATCGAACAGACTCAAATGTGAAAAAAAAAACTTCCTGTATGTTTATGATACCAATCGAAAGAATGCATAAAAAATAAGTCATCTCAGAAATATGATATCGCAAAACAAATGAATAGAGTAAAATTTTTGAATGAAATTTCAAGATTCGGTTTAATTCCCAGAAAAAGTAAGCAATTTCAATTTTTTTTTAGAAATTCTTTGAATACAATATTACTTACTTTTAAAAATAAAATAAAGCCTTCTTTCAGCAAAATATCCTATCTACAATATTTAAGGTACTTTCCCTTGATGTCCCATAGTCTTGGGACGCCTGTACCTACATAATAATAATAATAATAAAATGCTTTATTGCACACTACAAAAAAAAATGGTACAAAATATGTAAAGGTATAAATATGTAGGTAACAACAGGCGGACTTATCGCTAAACAGCGATCTCTTCCAGACAACCTTCAGATAGAGAAATGGCGAACATAATCAAGGTAACGGGTGGTGCAAAAATAAAATAAAATACATATACTAAATATATATATTTGTTTCTGAGACTTGGGTGTTTTCTATGTACTTATTTAAATATTTATATCGTTGTCCGAGTACCCACAACACAAGCCTTTTCGAGTTTACAGTGGGGCTTAGTCAATTTGTGTAATAATATCCTATACTTAATATTTATTTATTGACTGTCATACCTCTGTATATATCTATTTAGTTAGGTCAGATAGGTGTAGCAGCAGAAATCGCGAAGCGTGTGGTTGACATAGTCTGTATCTTTAGGTATTAAAAAAAAAGGTAAACAAAATCTACCCTCAAATGGCTCCTTAAGGCAGTTGAGGGTAGATGAAAAATGAAAACATTACATGATGAAATAATGTAGGTTTAAAGTCAGGTCGTTTAGTGACAGATCCAGACGGTTTTGTATTTGGTTGGTTAACCAATAAATATTAAAACTACCCGAAAATGTAAGTTACCTTTTTTTAAATACCTAAAGATACAGACTATAGTGACCGAAGAGCTGTCGCCTCCTCGCACAACGCAATGCTGCCGCCAGCATGCTTGGTACAATGCCTCAAGGGCCTATTTTAGTTTTAAGCTATAGTATACTTATGTATTTTAGTTATAGTTATACCACTGTATATACACCGTGTTTTTTTGATTTGCTTTAATTTCGAGAGTGCATTCCTGAGCTTAAATTAAGTAACTTTCTCAAAGACACCGATATTCTAATTAACTCCATTTCGGAGATAATCAATCATTAATTTTTATCTTATAAGGCCCTTACGAGCGTGTACACTTGCCTTAGGGCCTGTTTACTTATTGATTAGTGTTTATTGCGAGTTCATACATTTGCTACTAAACGTAAGTACTATCTCGGACGATCGATGTTCGAAATGACATTGATATGTCACAGTTTTCAATTGTTTGGTTGAGTTGAATGTAATGCTCGTGTTACAACAACGCTATATGCAACATTTAGTCACTTTTTATAAAAATAAAACTAGTAAAAAAAAATTTTTTTTTTAATTAACTACGTATGCCATTTAGTTTTCTTTAAACGTACTTACCGATACCCCGAAGTTAACGGAATTAAATTAAAAACACGGTGTATATTCATTAAATAAAATATATTAATACCGAAACATTTCATAGGAAGTATGCAAATTTTGATAATTCTCTTTGGCACATTGTTACTCATAACCTATAAACAATATCAACATACCTGCGACGCCCTTGAACTTTGAAGCCGCTATACGTTACGATGACATAATGTTTTAGTCATATAAGTTATTGTTTTACTTGATCAATATATCTCTCTCTCAAATATCGCTCTCATTTTAAAACGACTAGCTAGATTGCTCTGAAACTTTGTACTTACAATAAGATAAAGTATATCTAGTCCCGTAATTACTTTATGCCGCTTCTTCTTTTTTAGGGTTCCGTAGTCAACTAGGAACCCTTATAGTTTCGCCATGTCCTTCTGTCTGTCTGTCTGTCCGAGGCTTTGCTCCGTGGTCGTTAGTGCTAGAAATCTGAAATTTGGCATGGATATATAAATCAATAAAGCCGACAAAGTCGTACAATAAAATCTAAACATTTTTTTTTTTAGGGTACCTCCCCTATACGTAAAGTGGGGGTGAATTTTATTTTTTGTTTCAACCCTACAGTGTGGGGTGTCGTTGGAAAGGTCTTTCAAAACTAATAGAGCTCTTCAACAAACATTTGATATACTCAATATATTCGGAGATAATCGATCCGAAAGAAAAAAAAATGTGTCCCCCCCCCTCTAACTTTTGAACCATAGGTCCAAAAAATATGAAAAAAATCGTGGAATTAGAGCTTAAGAAAGACATTAAATGAAAACTATAGGGGACATGATCAGTTTAGCTGTTTTTGAGTTATCGCAAAAAGTTTCCCCTTCATAGTAAAAAGACTTTAATTAGGTACTGATTATGCAAATTTGCCTATTTGTTTAACTCGCGTGAAAGGTATCGTTTCATCCCTTGGTTACCAATTTACTATAACTTTAAGCTCCAGTTTAGCTTATTGTGACGGAAGAGTAACTACGGAACCCTACACTGAGAGTGGCCCGACATGCTCTTGGCCGGTTTTTAATACAAGCTTTTATCGCGGACTGTAATTATCTTTCAACGGGCATTACTCATTACGACAGTTCTAATAAATCCAAACACAATTTTATTAGGTTGTGTTGTTTTATTACAGAGTTCCTATGGTCATCTCCTGTCTCCATCATCAGATCAGCTCGAGTGACAATGCAACATTATGGCCCAGTCGCCATCAGATACATCGGAGCGGCTATCATGGTCCCACGAGCGTAGCGAGTGATTCGAAATATGGAATCTTGCGCGTTGCGAAGGTTTCACGGCACTAAGGTTAAACAAAATTTGCCGCCGAGTGAAACAAACATTTTTCACCACACCAATACGTGGAAAATATTAACCGTAAAATATCAAACAAAATAAAATCCTTTTATATGCCTGTTTGTTGAATCTTCTTTGTCTGCAAAAATTAAATAAATGGCCATTAAAAGTAGCAAAACCAGTTTACTAATTTCCGCATCTCTGAGGCCAATTTTCGCAAATCGCCGTTAGGAAGTACCTTGGAAACATTTTTGCCCTTTCATATCTTCCGTGACTAAATATAACCTTTTTTGCGTCATAGTCCAGACATTTTCCGTTCAGAAGAAAAATCTATTGCTTTTATAATAGTAGATTGTGTCACAAGCGAGCAAAATTACGGATTTACGACGAGGGCGCACATGGCATCCTAAACGAAGCGAAGGATTCTATAATAGAATCCCGAGAGTATCGAGGGATCTGGGGAGGCGGATGGGGAGAAAAAATTAACTAAGAGATCAAAAAAAATCAAATCCAAACGAACGTCATTAAATATTTATCATTCAAAATCATCATTTAAAAGTCGATTCCACCAGCTAACATTAGTAAACAACTCAAAATTTGCAACTGATTACTTTGCCACGCATTTAGATAAAGTACAACTTTCTTATAGTTTTTAACAAGGAACTGATTTGACTAGTCAGGCAAATACCCTATAGGGACCGTGCGCGTTGGAGGGTGTAGACTATACAGTGTGTATTTTTGATATAACCTCAAACTTAAACTAGACGTAGGTTTTAGTGCTATAAAACAATTCTGAAAGATTTTTTTAGTTTAGTCTTCACTACCAGAGCGCAATTAATTTTTGAAAATTTTTCGAGCGCCAATGTATGTCGTACATCATGATCACTTATGACAGTTGTGACGTCGCGTCATTAATGAGACGTTTTGAGTTAAAACAAAGTAGTGATACATTGCTTGCTGAATTATTTTGTATGAAAAAATAAAAGTCGTCCATTTTTTATAAAACCTACGAAAGTGTGTTCGTTACAGCCTAAACTAACTGCCCTTTGATTATGTGTTAATATCAAAAATACTCGCTGTAGATGGTGAAAAGGGTGCAGGGAAGAAGAGTAGCAGGAGAAAAACAAGTAGGTATACGAAAATGAAATAGCTATAGCGGCCGCGAGGGACAGCGTCTGTGTGTGACTGTGGTCAGTTAGCAACTGATTTGGCTTCGATACAGGTACGTATGCATCTATGTATGTATATATAACGTTGCATGTCGCTCGTGCTCACTATTCAATGCGTAAGTATAGATTTATTTATATAAGAAGTACATCATCATACAAAATAGGTAAGTAAAAAAGGTATATATAGATATAAGTATAGGTAAGTATTAGTTTTAAGTTTCTTTTTCAGATTCTGTCATCTACAGAGGGTCTGCCATCTTGTGGTCTGAATCGGAACCATAAACAGGCACATTTATACGTCAAGTGTTTTCTTGTGCATAGTAGGTTCTGCCATCTTGTGGGCTACATCGGAACAAAAAACATCACATTTACGCCTCGCGCCTAAAATATGACGGCTCCTGTGCTGCCTCCTACAGTTCATGCACGCTCCCTATTGTGTTATACCTCATACCGAGTCCAACTCGCACTTGGCTGTCTTTTTTTGTTTCACGACCATATTTACGTAAAATATGCTAATAACAAAACATATTTTTGAAACGCATGTCAGTTTACTATTTCTATTTCTAGATATCTCTTATGAATGACGGAACAATGGGACTTCAAACGGATCGTTAGAAGTCGGCCATCTTTTTTTGCACCTGTCAAACTTCATAGAGTAATTAGGAAAAACTTGTTAACCGTTATATTAAATGAAATATCTTAAGCATTAATATGATGACTTAAGATACACGGATGTTTAAATGTTGCTAGTTTTGACTTACATATTAATTATTCATAGTCTTAATGACTGACAGTTGAATAGAGGAATTTTCGCGAATTTAAGGTTCCTCGCTCAAAAGTCCCACAAAAAAACCACAAAAAAGGCAAAACATTCCAACAAGAAAACTTTTGTCAGGTCTTATTGATTATTAATATCTTATTTTGAGACATGTAAGTATATTCTAATTTTAATTATTATAAATAAATAAATATTATAGAGACATTCTTACAAATTGACTAAGTCCCATGGTTAGCTCAAGAAGGCTTGGGTATTCAGACAATGGTATATATAATTTACAAATTCTAATATCTGTGCTCATCACATTAAATGCCCTTACCGGGATTCGAACCTAGAACCATCGGCTTCATAGGCAGGGTCACTACCCACTAAAGTGATTTTTTTTAGCATTAGAAAAAAGTTGAACAATTTTGACGTGTCTTTTTATAGAAAATTATTGATAAACGCTTTTTAAAAATTAGTTAATATTACTTATTAAATGAAATGAATGTAAATAATCATATAATATTATATTTGTTACATAATATTTACTGTGACTTATTTTTCAAAAGTATTTTTATTAAAACGACACGTCAAGATCACTTACCTTCTTTCTAATGTAAAAAAAAAAAATAACTATAGGCCAGTCGGTCTTCAATTGAAATAGAACCCTCCCTCGTTATTATAATAATTCAGCCTATATACGTCCCACTGCTGGGCACAGGCCTCCTCTCATGCGCGAGAGGGCTCTGGCTATAGTCCCCACGCTAGCCCAATGCGGATTGGGGACTTCACATACACCTTTGATTTTCTTCGCAGATGTATGCAGGTTTCCTCACGATGTTTTCCTTCACCGAAAAGCTAGTGGTAAATATCAAATGATATTTCGTACGTAAGTTCCGAAAAACTCATTGGTACGAGCCAGGATTTGAACCCACGACCTCCGGATTGAAAGTCGGACGTCATATCCACTCGGCCACCACCGCAAGCTTTTTGCAAGCTAACTTTAGCGTCAGATAAAAATATGAACCTATTCATCAGCATAATCTATAAATAACTGCATGGAAAGTTTGAGAAACAAACATGTATCTTACAACTTGAAAAGGTCGTATATGTATGTTTACTTTAATGTTTTTTCTGACGTTTTCTTTAAGTGTAGTGTGTTGATATATTTAGCTGTTAACATGGCCTTCTGTACCCGGATGTAAAGGGAAGGTATTTTACCGTTTTCTGACAGAAATGGATAATGAATCAAAAGATAATATCATGTGGAAATAACCGCTGAATCATGGTTTTTCTAGTACAATTAGATTGTTTGCGAGAATGCCGGATTCACGGAATGTCATTAATTAAGACGATTTTTTTTTATACCACGACGGTGGCAAACAAGCATACGGCCCGCCTGATTGTAAGCAGTCAACGCAGCCTATGGACGCCTGCAACTCCAGAGGTGTTACATGCGCGTTGCCGACCCTTTAAAAACCTGTACACTCCTTTTTTGAAGAACCCCATACTGTAGGAATGGGAAAACCTCGGAAGGGAGCTCATTCCACAGTCGGAGCGTCCGCGGGAGGAAATTCCTCTTGAACCGCACAGTACGCGACCATTTAGGTTCTAAGGTGTGAGGATGAACACCCTGCCGACGGCGAGCGGTGCGGTGATAGAAAGCGGCCGTTGGCATCATGTCAAACAATTCTTCAGAGCACAGCCCATTGTACAAGCGGTAGAACACACACAAGGAGGCAAAGTCTCTCCTTAGACTTAAAGGTTCAATACCGCTATTGTATTGTGCATTTTGGCGCCAGGTATCTTGATTTACCGCAGCAATTACAAACCTCATGACAGTATTGTTTGGTGAACTGTTATTCATGGCATCGACTGCATTTCTGTAGTTGCAGCAGTGGCGTAGCGTGCCTTGGCGGGGCCCCTTATATAAATTTGTTTGGGGGCCCTTAGGAAGGGTAAAGATTTTTCACAAAAGTTTTTATTAATTTTTGCTTACGCACGTTGGGGGCCCCCGTGGCCTGAGGGCCCCGTATAATTGATACGGCAGATACGGCGGTAGCTACGCCCCTGAGTTGCAGTTAGTTAGTTAGTTAGTGCTTCTGGGCAAAACCGCAACTCGACAACCATTATGCCTATTTTGCGTGAAACGAGGTAGCGCTACTCTAACCACCCCAGCTCCTCAACGAAGCCTAGCAATGCCTTCAGGTTGCTAACTGCCTCATTTAGTGTGTACGGAGTCCCTGGGTATTTGCTCCTGTATACTTCTACCTGTTTGCAGTCTAGGAGAATGTGTTTTGTTGTTTCGTCTTCTTCCATGCACGCTCTGCACATGGGGCTGTCTGTTTTACCCATATTGTTTAGGTGTTTGTTTAGTGTACTGTGTCCTGTGTTTAGTGTATGGTGTAGTTGCCGTTACACGATTGGTTAACTTATATAGCAGAGAACGTCGTATCAAAGATGCCTCTTTATAAATAAATAAATATTAGAACACATTATTACACAAATTGACTAAGTCCCACAGTAACCTCAATAAGGCTTGTGTTAAGGGTACTTAGACAACGATATATATAATATATAAATATTTATAAATACTTAAATACATAGAAAACACCCATGACTCAGGAACAAATATCCATGCTCATCACACGAATAAATGCCCTTACCAGGATTTGAACCCGGGACCATCGGCTTCGTAGGCGGGGTCACTACCCACTAGGCCAAACTGGTCGTCATAAATAAACATTTTAACTGTACAAATGGGACCGATTCAAGCCTCTATATTTTCCATGTAAGTAGATTAGTCTAAACACAGACTTCAATTCTGTATTTATGATTCTTCGATTCATTCTCGTTTTTTTTTAACTTTAAAACGGTAAAACCCCGTTTTTCGCATACGACCTTATTAGGCTAGTGCAAAAGCAAACTCACTACGCGCGAAGTATCGGGATGAGGGCGAGTTTCGAGAAGCAAGCAAGCGCCGTATTTTTAGATTTTATTGTATTTATAGGTACGTTAAGTTGAAATTATCTGTGGTGATTTTTTGGGCTTGACCCTTAAACTGATAAATAAAGAAAAACGGAATTTAGTTATTATTTTGTTTCATGTTAATAATTTTAATTAAATAATTTAGATTATGTATTCTGATATTTATATATATCCTTATATATTATATATATGTACATCGTTGTCTAAGTACCCACGACACAAGCCTTATTGGGCTTACTGTGGGACTTAGTCAATTTGTCCCTTTTTTTTTTTTTTTTTGACGGAGTGAGGAATGCCTTTACGCATTTCTCCCCGACCGTGGGAAGGCCATATGGGGAGGGTATGTGGGACTCGCTCTCTCGGCCCTCTCTCCTAGCGAGGGAGGGGCGAGAGAGAATACCCACTAAACCTCACTCCGGCGTCACACCCTCTCAGACGTTTAGTGGGGGCATGATGGGCTCGCGCATTCATTCTTCCACCATGCCCCCCGAGTCAATTTGTCCCTAGGCTGGGTTCTTAAAAACCGTAGATACGAAACTATTTTTACTGACTGAAGCGTTACCGAAGGTCTCTGTTTTAGCTCAGTCATTTGTTCTTCTCTACAGGTCGCAACAATAAGATATATTTTCAACAAATAAACATTTTAATTGCCTGACATCTAAGTGGCTCATTCCGGAAACTTTTAGTATTACCCACTCGTAAGTAGTATAGTAAAGCTATTATAATAAAATTATGTGATGATATGAAAAAAATCAACAATGATGATTAGTGATCGGATGGAAGATGCAATTTGGGGTGAACGAAACGCGGTCTGGCCTAGTGATTATTGACCCTGCCTATGTAACCCATGGTCCCGGGTTCAAATCCTGGTAAGAGCATGTATGTGATGAGCACAAATATTTGTTCCTGAGTCATGGATGTTTACTATCTATTTAAGTATTTGTATATGTATCGTTATTTGAGTACCCTCAACACAAGCTTTCTTGAGCTTACTGTGGGACTTAGTCAATTTGTGTAAGAACGTCCTAGAATCCGAGGTCTGATAATATCCATGAACATTTTACATACTGAGATGTAACTTATTTTTATTACTAGGAAGAAAATATTAAAGAAATGTTTCCGCAAGGTGTCAAAACGTAGACAGTGTTTTATGGAAGTTGAATGACCATATGGTGTTAAAGTCATTAATTTAACTTAATGATTACTGTCGGCCTTCCTTTTGACAAATTGTTATTGTTTCTTAAGCTATAAATGTGAAACGAGACGTTTTAATGTTTAAATAAATTTTAATTAATATAAAATAACATGTAGTTGTTCTTTAGGCGTAGACTACACAGAACTACGATTGAACAACGAGACTTCACCCAGGGTTGCAGCATATTTTTTCCGCGGAAGAGTATTTAAACACTTTCAATGTAATCTCTACCCCTTTCGGAATTGAATTTCGCAATATCCTTCATTAGTGATGCTCTCAAGTTCAAGGTGCATATCTTAACTGTTTAGGCGCATTATGTCAAAACTGTAGTTGTTTAAAACTTCTACGTTTATATGAATTTAAAAGTGTGTATCTAAAATACTTGTAAAATTTATCGTTACTATATATGTATCTTAACCATGAATTATATAACAACCAGTGATCGTGATGATACTCTGCCTGTATAAATACCTAAACTTGGTAGAACGAAGCAAACAAATGACTCAGTTTGACCCAATGGTTGACTGGTAGAGAATGCCTTTTGGCATTAAATTCGCCATTTGTACATTTTTCTTTATGTGTGCAATAAAGTTTAAATAAATAAAGTAATAAAGTGGAGACTGCCTTGCGATAAAAACTTTACAAACAATATCAGTTACTTAGTACATTTCCGGGATTTAGGTTAAATGTTAGTCGTTAGGTATTTCCGCGTATCCCGATCACTGAATATACAAAGCATAGGTAAGTACAAGTCAAAACAATGATTTTGCTGGTAAAAAAAATGACAATCAAATCCCTGTCATTTTAGTATCTTTGATATAAAAAAAAAATTGAGTAAAATAACTTAAAAAATTTTAACCTCAATTCAAAATCTTTCGAAAGTTTGTAACCAGATTTAACTGATGACCAATATCATCTTGGTCGAGAACTCATAAAGGGGTTCCTCAAACTACCAACGGAGCGGTAGCTGACGTCCACGATCATTATATATTACTACTTTACGAGTTATCGGACGATATGCGATGCGATGATCGATCGATACGATCGAGTCGTCGATCGATACGATCGAGACGGGATGCGATGATCGATGGCGGCGCCTGGCTCTTGGTCGTCCAAATCTCCGTGTGTTTCGCGCCTTATATTGTCATTATCATTATCTCCTACTTTGGTATTATCTCGATCTTTGTCCTCGTTGCATTTACATTGATCTTTATTAATATGTAAAAGAGTATTTATTTATTTACACTTTATTGCATAAAACAGTTCATAAAGAAAGACCGCGTTTACATTTAAGATAGGTAGTATTACTATGTACTCATCCATGCATTAAGAGAAAATCTTTTTCCACTTCTAAATATTTTCTTTTTTCCATGATTTTATAGTATGTTATTGACACAATGAAAAACTGGGTTTACAGATCTGCCTATTGTTTCAAAATTTGCAATAAATATATATTTTTTTCTTTTTTTTTAAAGCGAAACCTGTAAATCTATAATATATGATGCTGAAGCAATCGACCTCAAAATCCAAGTGATTTGTTCAGATTTATTTAGTAAAAACTGTTTTCTCCCGAAATGGAAATTTCAGAGCAAAAGTATTTACATACATACATATGTACAGACAGACACGGCGGGAGACTTTGTTTTATAAGGTGTAGTGGGGGCTACATCTCGGATCCCCGAGAGACCTCCCCGAGGTTCCTACTCAACATTAAAGGTTTGATAGGATTCCTCGAGGAGCTGGGCTGGCAGGACTAGCTCACCCCCACATGTCACGCAAAATAGACGCCGGTCGTCGAGTTGCGGAAAATTGCCCGAATACAATACTATTTTGACGACCGGTTTGGCCTAGTGGGTAGTGACCCTGCCCTGCTATGTGTTCCTGAGTCATGGGTGTTTTCTATGTATTTAAATATCTATAAATATTTATATATTATATATATCGTTGTCTAAGTACCCTCAACACAAGCCTTATTGAGCTTATTGTGGGACTTAGTCAATTTGTGTAATAATGTCGTATAATATTTATTTATTATTTATTTATATAATTTATTTAATACAATACAATACAAGGTGCAGTGGTTGTTAATTTAAATAGAAAATATTTCTAGTGTAATTTAGGTCAACTAATTGTTTCTTATGAACGGAACAGTAATAATATTAGTGATTATTTTATAAGAGGCTCCCCAGGTAATAGAGAAATTCATTATTTAATGATAATAGCGTCATTATTACGTTATGTTTCGTATTTAATATGGAAAATACCACAATATTTATTAATATGTTCTTCGTAGACCAGACAATATTATAATTACATTTAATAATAACATTACAAATGTCAGCTTTTTGTAATCAGGTATCGAAGTTACACCCTTATTTCATTAAGATATGATATGATATGAGATGTGTTCCTGCCGGTGAGTAAGGTTGCCAGAGCTCAACGAGGGGGGTGGGGTTAGGGTCGGCAACGCGCATGTAACTCCTCTGGAGTTGCAGGTGTACATAGGCTACGGAGACTGCTTACCACCAGGCAGACCGTATGCTTGTTTGCCACCGACATAGTATTAAAAAAAAGTCGCCAAATTTCACCTTCCCATACAAACGAAGTTTCGTTCTCATTATAAAACTACGCGTTGGATTGTAATGAAAGTAATGAAACTTTGTACATACAATGACATGAGGTATATCTAGTCCTGTAATTAGTTTATATACCCAGTTTGTAAAACAAACGAAACAGACCAAAAACAAATTTTGTATGAAAAAATATATTGGCTGTATTTTTGTAACTATAGTATCTCTCTGGATATGAACATTATTGAAAATATTTTGACACGATTTGTTGTATATCAACTACAGCTATGCCACTACGTTTTTTTCTTTTCGAATTTTTTATTATTATAAGTGTTAGGACCATTTAAAAATTTGTATGAAATCTGTTTTTCGCTCCTAATATTTACAAAAATCAAAAAATCTAAAAAAGTCAGACGTAGGGGCATAGCTGTAGTTAATACACGTCAAATTATGTAAAACTATTTTCCATTATGTCAATATTCAGACAGGAAAATGGGAATAACGTTTTTATGGAGAAACGGCCGGCTGTCTCCCTTCCGCTTAAGAGGCTGTCAACACCCAATGTCCTTGAAATTGATGTTACTTAAACAGTTTTTTAAGAAAGACTATTTGTTTTAGTCAAGTAAGAAAAATATATGTTCATATTAATTATATTTCACCGTGGTCGTACTCGATACATGATTGAACGAAATCGGCTCGATAGAAAATAATTGCAAAGATTGGTCTTAAAATCACAATTAAACGGTTTTATGTCTTTATTGGTTTGACTTATGGGTCTGCAATTAAAATCACAATTTCAAAACATTTATATCTAAACCGCTGTTGAGTAAAATATTACACTAATAATCCACTTTTTTTTATTTAAATATTTTTCTTATTATTCCCTTGCCCAGGCCCAGTAACATGCGACAGTGCTATCTCATTTACTCCGATACAAATAGACAGTGTGCGCGCTTTAGGTATTGACAGCCTCTTAAAAAAAAAAAACCACTGACGGTGCGGAGGTGCGGACTCCCAGTGACGCGTTGTAAATGTGACGATTTGAACGCATGTCCTTCTTGTAAAGTTTACTAAATAAATAAATAAAAAGTAAATTATTAGTAAAGTTTACGTCATGACACGGCGATGTTGTAGTTTTAACATGTCAATCATCATTCATCAAAAAAACAATACGATACATGTCAATATATCGCATGTAAAAAATACAATAAATATTGTCCATTTATTATAAATCGTTTTCATTAAATACAAAAAGTTCAAGAAATAAGTTCAGTTATTAAGTTAACTAAATAAATAAATAAAAAGTAAATTATTAGTACAATTTACGTCAAGACACTGCGATGTTGTGAATGTTTTCCGCGCCGTCACCGTTTATTAAGCTAATACAAAACTAATTAAAATTTTACATACATATGCTGCATATGCAAAAGATTTATGGCTGGACTGGGTATTGTATAAATGACCGGTCTGTAGGGATTGCAAACCGGATTGATTTTCAATCCGGCCGGATCCGGCCGGATTTTGGCCATAACCCGGCCGGATCCGGCCGGACCGGATCCGGTTTGGTATAGGGATATCAAAATTAATTAAATGACATATTTTTCTAGTTTTTTTGCGTAATAAGTATTCCTAAATCTATAATTTGAAGTTAATAAATAACTTCTTAACAATAAAATAACCCTTAGTAGTAAAAAGTGTGACCTTGTCAATATCACTTAAAAACCCAAATATGAAATCGGTCATTTATTATATATAACCATTCACAAGTGCTCAAATTTTCATTTACAATTATAAATTTGATTAGTTTCCAAAGCCCGGTAATGGGATGTGGGGTGGGAATTGGAACTCCTTGAAATGATAAGTTTTCGTAACTGTTCCTTGATTGAATTCTTTGTAACGTTGACATCCATTCTAGTAAGAAAATAAGATATTTTACTACTAACCAAAATGATATTAAATTTTCCCTCATTTTTTGCCCAAGAAAGTAGTAGTCTGTATGATTTAAAAAAATACCTTTTTTTATTTACAGAAAAGTATATTGGTCAAATTATAGTGAATGGAACACGATACGACGATCTCATGCGAAAAATAATAGAGTGTAGGATTGAAATCCATCGCGGAAAGGGACTCCTTAAGAAAAGTTACATGGATCAAATAAAGAATAGGCTAGACGTCTCTACTCTACGTCTCTACGTCAGTATGCTACTCTTAGCATACTGTACCATTAAGGAAATTGCATGAGATTGGATGACATTTTAAATACAAAAGATTCTCTCTCAAATTTGAATAGAAAATAAACAATATTTTATCATATATATATAAAATCGAAGTAAACTAAAGATTATCAATATAATCATTTCATTTCATTTCATACATTCATTTTCAATACAAACTTACAATCTTATATTCATTCACACATGTAACACATATTGATTAGCCCAGCTCTAGTCGGTTGAGTACCGCCGACTTAATCCTGCTCATTTGTTTACTTGTAATCTCCTATCAACATTATGACACTCTTTTCTTCTCTTTAGCATAAATTACAAATGCCTTGCATGTCATCTCCATCGTTTAATTTTTCCTTCTATTACAGTATTTATGTAATCGTCGCATCGTGCCACCAACATGAAAGGCAACTTCTGTTCCCAGTCATCGTCATAATAAATATATTTTTATTTAACTAAATTTAAACTTTTTCATTCGTTTTATGCTCTGTTCAAGTTCATACCTCTCATCCGTCGCCTTTTCCTCATCTAAACCGCACAGTGCTTGCTGTATTTAGGCGTTTTTTTTATTTGACCGGATCCGGTCCGGATCCGGTAATTTTTACCGGATCCGGTAGCTCCTGAAAAGTGCCGGATCCGGCCGGATTACCGGATCCGCCGGACCGGATTGCAATCCCTACCGGTCTGGCCTAGTGGGTGGTAACTATCTGAATATGAAGCCGATGGTCCTGGGTTCGTGTGTGTGATGGGACTGATGGGTATTTGTGTGATGAACATATATATTTGTATCTGAGTCATGGGTGTTTTCTATGTATATAAGTATGTATGTATCTATAAGTGTTTATCATCGCCTAGTACCCATAGTACAAGTTTTGCTTTGTATGGGGCTAGGTCGATCTGTGTACAATGTCGCTAGGTATTTATTTTATTTTTTTATACTACGTCAAGCGGACCCCAAGCTCCCATGAGCCGTGGCAAAATGCCGGGACAACGCGAGGAAGAAGAAGATACTACGTCGGTGGCAAACATGCATACGGCCCGCCTGATGGTAAGCAGTCTCCGTAGCCCATGTACGCCTGCAACTCCAGAGGAGTTACATGCGCGTTGCCGACCCTAAACCCGCCCCCCCGAGTTGAGCTCTGGCAACCTTACTCACCGGCAGGAACACAACACTATGTTATTTGGCTGCTGTTTTCTGTAAGGTGGAGGTACTTCCCCAGTTGGGCTCTGCTCTAGATCTGGAATGACATCCATTGGCTGTGCCCTGCCACACAAAGCGAGATGACATTAACACTGCCCATACCTCTCTTATTTGTCAATGTGTTTATCGTCGCCTAGGACCCATAGTACAGTTACGTCTGAAAACATCTATACGGACAAAGTGCCAAAAATATGTATACACTGCCTTAATATATGGGCTATAAGGTCGTGTACATATCGTATACATATTTTTGGCACTTTGTCCGTATCGATATTTTCAGACGTGACTGAACAAGCTTTGCGTAGTTGGGACTAGGGTGATCTGTGTAAGAGGTCCCCTGATATTTATTTATTATTTATTGTGTGTCATGAAGTCACTTAACACAGTCATCCTGTTGGGCTAAGATGGTCGGCTCTTTATCATTTGTCACTGTGCCTGTCACGTTCTAACAAGTATGTAAGTGCGAAAGTGACAGGCATAATGAGAAGTGATAAAAATACAACCGTGCTACAGCCGCTGTATATTTATTCAACAATATAATTTATGATAAACAAGAGGAAGTAGGTAAGGAGTTAAACACTGTAATTGCTAAATTCTAGATCTAGGCAGGAATGATATAATCATACAGTTGTAGCAAATTGCAGGGACAATTGACATTGTCAAGGTTCTGCAAATCTTCCGTATCAAATATGACACAAGTCACTGCACAACTCGTGTTTAGATCGTGTCATTCAAGATGACTCTTAGTGTCATGTTATTAAAGGTTATATTTGACGAATCGTGGATAACACGAGCTATAGGGACCGTGCGCGTTGGAGGGTCTGCCATCTTGTGGCCTGAATCGGAACCATAAACATGTACATTTCACGTCACGTGTTTCCTTGTGCATAGTAGTTTCTGCCATCTTGTGGGCTACATCGGAACAATAAACGTCACATTTACGCCTCGCGCCAAAAATCTGACGGCTCCTGTGCTGCCTCCTACAGTTCACACGCTCCCTATAGGCTTGTGATATCATGATATTTTGGACCCGGGTACGTCCTTAAGCTACGTCCAAAAGAGATATGGGCATTGTGAATGTCATCTCGCTTTGTGTGGTAGGGCACATCACAGCGGATGTCATTCCAGATCTAAAGCAGGGGAAACTGGGGAAGTACCTCCACCTTACAGAAAACCGCAGCCAAATAACACTAGACCCTACTCATAGTGTTATGTTCCTGCCGTTTGAGTAAGGTTGCCAGAGCTCAACGTGGGTGGGGGGGTTCTATAACATATAAATATACGCCAATAAGTGACGTAAATGTTTTTTTATACTACGTCGGTGGCAAACAAGCACACGGCCCCAACAAAATATGAAAATACGATAAGCGGTGCTGGTGGTTAAATGAATCAGCCGTCAACAGTTAACAACATTGAGTAATAATCTTTAATCCGAACGGGAAATTTCTAAGTGCAAACTTGCATGACAATTTTCTCATGGAAATCGGGAGATGTCAAGTGTGAATTGAAAAATTAATAACATAAGTATATTTGTATGTACTAATTGATAACGCTAATAAAGACTATATGCTTTTTTCGTCCATCCTGTATAATCGCAAAAAAAGATTTCAGGAAATGTCGTTTCAACTCATCAATAATTAAATTTAATGGCTTAATTCCCCCACTTGCAAACAATTGTAATTATTAAAACATTTAAAACTGGGGAGAAATTCGAATTTCAAAAAGCTTTTATTGATTTGTTATTGATATTTTGGGAACACATCAAATTAAGCTTGTGCAAAAATTATTTTGTATGTCTGGATGTTCTCTACAGGTCGCATTTTTCAACCAATTTTCGCGAAATTTGGTGAGCAGGTTCGAAGATTATATAGTTTTTTCTTCGATTCAGTATTTGGACATTTTTCAAAATGGCGGAGGCATGAAGATGCCCGAGGTCTACAGCTCTCAGAGCCACTAGTTTTATTATTTTGTATTTGACTGGGGTAGCCTAGATGTGTCAATATAAATTTGATTAACCTTTAAAGATTTCGACATGTAAATATTTAGGTAACTTCTCACATTTTGTATGGGGAAAGAAACTATCCATTGTCAAAATGAAACTTTCTGGAAAAAAGACCCCGAAAATTCCTGGATGTGTTCAACTGTTTGAAAACTGTCCGTAACTTACATATCTACACGGCTTAGCGACTGCGGGAACTAGATCGCATTCCCTCTCTATCGCGCAAATTCATCAGTGCGAGCGAGACGGACTGCAGTTTACGCAGTCGCTAAAGTTTACGTCAAGTGTCAACTCGTACGGTGTAAGCGAGATACACGGATGAAAGTCATGATGAAATCAAATTGCACAACTTGCGAATCTGAATCGTCCTCCTTGTTAGTTGTATACTTTAACAGACATACAGGCAAACCTTCGGGCTAATTGATTGTTTATTTTGTAACCTGTTTGTATATCCATTATAAGCCTACATGTGAAAAGTAAGGTTATGTTTCTATCTGTTTTTACGCGACTAAATATAGAACTTATAAATTTAGTATTGTTATAAAGATGTTTCACCGTAGATTGGAAACTACTGAAACGATTTTGATAAATTATCAAACGAGACCTCTTAAACTCCAAATGATAAAGGAAGGATTTCCACAATTTTTTTACGAGTACAAATTTTTAAAAAAAACACGTATTTAGGGGTTTTTAATTTGGGGCTTTTATTTCGATTGAGTTACATATTAGGTACGGTCACGTCTGGAAATATTGATACGGACAAAGTGCCAAAAATATGTATACACTACCCTAATACATGGGCCATAAGGTCGTGTATACATATTTTTGGCACTTCGATCGTGTCGATGTTTTCAGACGTGACTGTACCTAAGTAACCAAAAAAACTGATTTTTATTTTTGTGACACACTTTTATTGCTGATTGTAATTTTTCTCATTTGTATACCTATCTATCAAGTGCTTCTCGATACCTTCCCAATGAGCATAACTACTAACTGTGTTTGTGGAATTTGTGGAACTCGTTGATGGAATACTATTCTGTTTCGTTTGGTTACCCTCCGACTTCGAACCAGTTCGTTTAGTTACCTTCCGACTGCGAACCAGTTCCTTTGGTTACCTTCCTACTTCGAACCAGTTCCTTTGGTTACCTTCCGTTCGACTTCGAACCAGTTTCTTTGGATACCTTCCGACTTCGAACCAGTTCCTTTGGTTACCTTCCGTCCGACTTCGAACCAGTTTCTTTGGTTACCTTCCGACTTCGAACCAGTTCCTTTGGTCACCTTTCGACTGCATCTTCATATCAGCTCCATTTTTTGGAAATATTATCGATTGTCATCGGAATTATGCAACCAACTCTAAATTTCAACAGTGAATCCAAATAAAAAATAAAGATTAAATAAATAAATAAATAAATATTATAGGACATTATTACACAAATTGACTAAGTCCCACAGTAAGTTCAATAAGGCTTGTGTTGAGGGTACTTAGACAACGATATATATAATATATAAATATTTATAAATACTTAAATACATAGAAAACACCCATGACTCAGGAACAAATATCCATGCTCATCACACGAATACATGCCCTTATCAGGATTTGAACCCGAAAGGTTAGATTAGATGCCTTATTTCATGAAAGACAATTACATAATAAGTTTGCATTAATGACAAAAATATACAAATTTCTAAAGAAATCAAACCCACATCGTATTTCAGCGCGTATCATTGACAAACAACGTTTTAAAATTTATTACAAACTTACTAAAATATTATATACGCTCGCACTTGACAGCTATTAAAGCAATCATTAGTTGTTGACTAAGTACATAACATACTTTAAGTAAATATGTTATACAATATTTATCGAGCTGTTTAAGTACGGGTATTAATGTGTGAAATGCCGATATTGTCGTTAAACCATAGATTACTATCGACAGACACCGTTTTAATAAAATAAATCTTGAGACAATCTTACACAAATCGACTTAGCCATACAGAAAGCTGAATAAAGTTTGTGTTGTGAGTTCTAGACGTCGATATATAGATACTCGTAGATATAGATAAATACTTAACCTTTTAAATATGTTAAAACGGGTCACTCACGTATTTTAAGTAGAATGTGCTCGACATGTCTCACTCCGTTCGAACTCTATTTAATATGTCTGTCACGGAAGTTTTGTTATTAAAAATACTTAGCCTTTGCGCCGCCACGTCAATGAAGCAATAAAGTGTCATCAACGCCCCGTCAAAACTTGCACGTACACAAACCTGACTAAAACCACGACTCGATAAGAAGTTGTGGCGTGCGGGGCAGGTCATGACTTTATATCAAGTCAATGCCGGTGAAAAGGTTAAAATATAGAAAACATCCATAATTCAGGAACGAATATTTGTGACGAACACACAAATAAATGCCCTTACCAGGATTAGAACTTGGGACCTCCTGCTATTTATAAGCAGAGTCATTACCGACCAGCGGTGGCAGCATGATTCCATTTTTATCACTTGTCACTATTCCCGTCACTTTCGCGCTTACATACTTGTTAGAACATGACAGGTATGGTGACAAATGATAAAGAGCCGGCTATCTTAGCCCTACAGGCTAGGAGGCCGTTTTTTGAGTAATCTTTAATTACTTTGGAAATCTTTCTCTAATCTGAACGGAAACTTTTTAAGTGGAAACTTCATGAGAATTTACTTATAAAAATTCGGAAATTTTGAGAATATTATACAACTTACACATTGATAGTAATAACATCATCATCCAATATTGGAATGTGTTATTATAGAGTTTTAAATTTCAATAACACGTGATCGAAAAAAATCTAATTTCATACAGGTGTACTGAAGGACAAAGGCCTATTTTGTTCCCCCGGGAGCTATAGATAGTGAAAAGCTATAACTCCTTTTTTGTGTCACTAATCCATACCAACCAAGTAGGTATAAATGAGTTTTAGTTTCAAAATACTATCTTTTATGATTTATTATTAATGTTTATGTTAAACAATATTTAAATAAAACAAAACTTAGTAACTTAAGTCTAGTCAAAAAGCCCCCCCCCCCCCCCCCGAGTTGTCCCCGGCGAAAAGGTACCCATAAAGGATGACTCACGCTAGACCGGCCCGGCCCCGGCCCGGTCTGGTGTGAGTCATCCTTAACGCCACATTGCCACGTTGAATGGCGATGGATAACCTTTGCACCAGGTACGGAAATTTCAATCATAAGTTCATAAGTTAATGAATGAACAATCACTATGACAATTCCAAAATGCCTCCGCTAATAAAGTAACCAAATATCATCGACTTCTGTCGATGAGTCACTGATTAGTAACATCATGATGAGTTAGTTGATTGTGTAACATAACTATTTACTTTCGGCAATAATAGTTTACACTAAAATATGGCTCTTCAAATGCTCCTTAAAAAACTTTTTATCCACAATTCAGAACCCCTAGTGTAAATTTAGAAACAGCGCGCCAAGCGGGACGTTTTGGAAACTCAAAATCCCATACAAAATGAGACTTAACGCAAACGCGTACGTCACGTTTCGCTACCGAATAAATTTATACTAGGGGTACAGTTGTACGAGGCAGGAAGTTTCTGGAGAAACGCACAGTTGAAGACTTCCAACCATTGACGCGTAGAGCGCTGGTGGAAAGAAGCGGCAGGGATTAATCCGAACAATTTCTCGGAAAACTCCCCGTTAATATATGCGAAAGAAAATGATTGTGGTGTAATATATATTGTATACAGTAAAGTAAATGATGTGAAGTAGGTTAAAATCGACTAGCAAGATTTTATTACATATTAGGTTGCAGGCGAAGTTAATATGTATTTAGAAACATTGTATCCAATATCCAACCTTGGGGCACTCCTTAAGTCTTAGGTTTACTAAACATCTATGCGTTAATATCTATCTAGTTAATAAAATACGCAGTTTACTCCGATAGAGTTATATTTAAAATTAAACGTCTATATTCTCAAACTATCCGCCATTTTGAAGCGAATTCACAATGAAATGGCGTCGTAAATTTGTCTGTTATTTTGCAAGAACTTTATATGTATTTTATTAATTTTGAATATAAATTAATGAAGTGGTATAAATTGGCATATTTAAATTTGCGAGTCATAACTATAAATAGATACATAAAACAGCCGCTTTATATAGACAGGTAGTAATATAGTTAACGCATTCAGCGCTAGTCACAACACGTTGTTTTTGTCTTTACGAAGCATTTCCGCTACCTATCGGGAAATCCATGTTATCGGCTACGACGTAGCGTTACTAGCGTAGTTCAGCGGTGAATGGAAAACTGGAAATAGCTTGCCAAACTATTATCATCATCGTCCTCACGTTGTCCCGGCATTTTTCCGCGGCTCATGGGACCCTGGGGTCCGCTTGGCAACTAATCCCTAGAATTGGAGTAGGCCCTAGTTTTTATGAAATCGACTGCCATCTGACTTTCCAACCCAGAGGGTAAACTAGGCCTTATTGGGATTAGTCCGGTTTCCTCGCGATGTTTTCCTTCACCGAAAAGCGACTGGTAAACATCAGGTGTTTTTTTGTACATAAGTTCCGAAAAACTTATTGGTACGAGCCGGGGTTTGAACCCGCGACTTCCGGATTGCAAGTGGCACGCTCTTACCGCTAGGCCACCAGCTTGTCAAAATATATTCACCAAACTTTATCAAATTCTGACGAAAAAAAAAAAACAAGATAAAAATCGACTAAAACAGTATTTTACCTACGGAAATTAAACAATGCTTCCGTTGAAAGACAAATGTCAACACGTGGTCAAATCATGCTTCGTTTCAATGGTATATGAAGTCTGCAATACGTACCTACCGAATGTTAATTAACTTAAGAGACATGTGGAATGTAAAGTTAATCCGCCACATGCTTTGTCAGAACAAAAATCACACAAATGTAATCCGTACAAGCATCGTCACAAAGTTGCCAAAGAAACTTTGTAGCCACAGTAAATTTACTGCCTTCTTCCGACACATAATTAAAACTTTAGAGCGCCATTTGACTTTGATCCTTATTATTTTACTGATATGTGTTCAATTTCTTAAATATCACAAAGTGGCGCTATCTTACCGGGCACTACCTGAAGGTTATGGCGCCATCGCTCGAAACGATGCTGCTATACCTTTGGCATTTGTATAGATGGCGACGATTTTTACGCAGGATTTATCGCCTAAATGGCACTAATTTTAGGAGCCAATCTCATTAGCGCGAATGATATCATCATTTTAGCCTCCAGTCGCCCACTGCTGAGCATAGGCCTGTCTTCGTGTACGCCACTTATCCCGGTCCTGGGCTAGTCGCATCCAGAAGTGTCCCGCGATTTTTCGAATGTCGTCCACCCGAGCCAACGGACGCCAATCTGTCAACATTTTGTTCCAGCTGCGTCGGATATATTTAGCTAAAATTCCCCTTTCCTTTTAACATTCGAAACAATCGGTACACAATCTTTGGGGCATTACCGCTCCGCGAAATGACGACAGCAAATAATAGCAATAAACACCTTTAAAAACTCAATAAGCTCGACTGTATTAAAAATGATTTTAGGTGACTAACAGACAATTAGAGTGTGCACAGTCGTTATTTGAATAGTATTGGAATCATATTAATCAAGCTAAAGGAGATGCTTCACGCTCGCTCAGTCAAATAGTCTATTTGTCGCCCTTCGGTCACGAAACGCGAAATAAATTTCATATATCATAGTAAGTCAGGGAGTTTAATTGTTAAGCATAGGCCTCTCTTCGTTTACGCCTCTTATCCCGGTCCTGGGCTAGTCACATCTAGAAGAGTTCCGCGATTTTTCGAATGTCATCCACCCATCGAACCAACGGACGCCAGCCGCTTCTTTCGTCCGAAAGCGGCCACCAATCTGTCAACATTTTGGTCCACCTGCCATCACTCTGCCTGGCCAATTCCATTTCTGCTTGTTAATGACCTCACCTGCGTCTTGCACCTTGGTGCGGCGTCGGATCTCGACATTCCTGACTCGGTCTAGAAGTTTAATGCCGAGCAATGCAAAAAAAGCAAAATGCCGAGTCAACATGTCAGTATCAGTCACCATGTAGGGTTCAAGATAATTTGTTTGTCAAAACTAACGGTATAAAATGTCCAATGTAACGTAAACCCTAAATGACTCAAGAATTTAAGTTCATGGCTGTGCCTTCTACTTACTTTTTTTGCTACCAGCAAAAAGGATGTAGATTATTGGCCATTCCCAATTATCATATATAAGTAAACAATGATACAACACAATGTTAATGACGTGTGCGTGGATTTTTTCTCTATAATTGTGTTAGATCATGGTTTATTTCTTATGTGTGTTCTTACAAGCTTTTATTTAACTTACCCTGGGGCCCATTTCTCGAACGGTATTAGACTAAAATTATTAATTTACGAACTGGGCCCATTTCTCGAACGGTATTAGTCTAATATTATTAGTGTGTTGCCATAGTAACCTATACGATTTAAGAAATACGAGAAATGGGCCCCTGTCAAGTCGTATGGGTTATCATGGCAATACACTAATAATATTAGACTAATAATTCGAGAAATGGGCCCCTGTTTATTATGTAGGTATGTTTGGGTCAAATCTTGGAAGCTAAATGTGACCCGCTTCCCGGTTTTCGATTGAGCTGAAAATTGGCATACTTATGTAAGTCGGGTGACAATGCAATATTATGGTGCCATCGAGCTGAACTGATGATGGACACAAGAGGTCGCCATGAAAACTCTGTGATAAAACAACGCAACCTAATTGTGTTTGGGGTTTTTAGAATTGTCTCGATGTAATATACTCATCGTACATCGTGTGGATGGAAAAGTACAGCCAGCGATAAAAGCCCGTACCAAAAATGTAATTTTTACCAAAACCATTTTTATTATTTAAGAGCTTGTTTAGAAAACGGCTTAATACCTAAATGATATGGCAATACAAATGTCAATACCTATGGTTTAGAATGATATCTACATAATAATTGAGTTATCGTGCGTCTCGCTCGCGCCATTACATGTATAGACAAGTTAATGACATCATGGCGGCATCTTTTCGAGCGATGGCGCCATAACATTTGGCCAATCCTCTAGTAAATGGCGCCACTTTTTGATATATAACAAATTGCACACATATCAGCGAAATAATATGGGTCAAAGTCAAATGGCGTTCTAAATTTTTAATCTTGTGCCATCTGGCAATAAATTTACTGTGGCTACAAAATTTACTTTGACAATCCACCTCTATTTTTTTTTTCTTTATCATTTGATAACAATTATTAACTACTTATATACAAATATTTTATTAAGTATTTTTAAGGCATCTCTGAATCTGTGGCGAATTACTATGGGATATCCAGTGAGCCAACATATTTCATCACCTTCCTTTTAAAATTTCAATCCTTTTAAATTAATAATAATAATAATAATTCAGCCTATATACGTCCCACTGCTGGGCACAGGCCTCCTCTCATGTGCGAGAGGGCTCGGCCTATTAAATTATTCATTTCAAATTCTTTTTGGTCAATATAAAACAAGAAATAAAAGAGACGGGAAATTTCCCTCAGCGCATACGTCAACTATGTTGTTGTTTATAAATTGAAACGTCATTTACAAATAACCAGTAATTTGCCGCGTTTCCATTGTACAAGACAATTACTGGGGGCCTGGCCAAGATTCCAATCGTTTGCGCCGTAGCGAACGTAACGATAATGGCTCCTGGTAAATGGACCGCGTTGGAACAGCAAGATGCCCATGCGATGGTTGAGAGCACGCACTATGGAATGGGCCACGTGTTGATGCGATACCACCATCACTGGCCGTGGCCCATCGCTATACGACACCACAGTACCATCTCCATACACGCTGGCCCATCTTAGCGAGCCAGTATGATGGCCCGTAGAGTAGAGCGGTCATAATGTCTCTCTGTTGCACTAAAAGCATAGACGGTGTAGGATCCTATAGATGTGCTATACGCGTGCGCCCGTGAGGGACAGAACATACGCAATGAGATAAAATTAAAAACACGTTTTAACATTCCTGACAACATACCAAAAACAATCTACGTAATTTGGTCGTGTTATTTGTTTCCTTACTAAAATTTACGGTGGGGAATAAAAAAAAGACTGTGACAAGAACAAACAATAATAGCGCTTTTTCTGCTACTCCTACTGAAAGTTCCATAAGTCTATCCCGTTCGGTCATTCCCCCCATCGCTCATGTCTGATCCAGTTATACTAGATTCATGACTAAAAGTGATAGAAATCAAATTGATATTCTGTTCTTACAGTCAGAATAAGCTTCGCTGACCTTAAAATCTACTGCGAGTTTTTTACATTAACGAAAGATACTTTGAAATAGAGGTGTATTGTCAAAGAAAACTTTGTATCGACGTGACTTTACTGCCATCTTTCGACACACAATTAATACTTTTAGAACGCCGTTTGACTTTGATTCTTATTCTTTCACTGATATGTGTTCAATTCGTTAAATATCAAAAAGTGGCACCATCTTACCGGGCACTACCTAAAGGTTATGGCGCCATCGCTCGAAATCATGCTGGGAGGTATAGGTAAAAAACTTTTAAGTAAGTCACCTGTTGTATGTAGTTGTGACGTGTTCGAATAGACATTTGTTTTGTTTGTGTGTGTCTTTTAAACATTATTGTCTATTCGAATACGTCACAACTACATACAACAGGTGACGTACTTAAGTTTTTTACCTATATAGACCTTTGGCTTTTGACATAATAGATGGCGCCACTTTTTGATATTTAACTAATATCAGTAAAATAATGAGGATCAAAGTCAAATGGCGTTCTACAAGTTTTAATTATGTGTCGAAAGATGGCAGTAAATTTACGTCGTCACAAAGTTTTCTTTGACAATACACCTATATTTTAAATTCTCTTTGCATTAACTTAAACCATTGACGCATTGGTTGTGTCTATAATGGCATGTAAATATGTTTGAAATGAAATTTAAATTTAAATTCTTTACACGTCACTTAATTGTTTAGAATTAATTACGTTCATGGAATAGTAAACACATCACTTTCACATAAATGTCCATTTGATATGTTAATGAGATAATGACATTTGATGCTCTGCCCGAGAAAATTAGAAACCGATCGCAGAAAGTGGACTACAGATTGATTTCAAACAGTCATTCGGTCTGGCCTCGTGGGTAGTGACCCTGCCTATGAAGCCGATGGTCCCGGGTTCAAATCCTGGTAAGGGCATTTATTCGTGTGATGAGCATGGATATTTGTTCTTGAGTCATGGGTGTTTTCTATGTATTTAAGTATTTATATATTATATATATCTTTGTCTAAGTACCCTCAACACAAGCCTTATTGAGCTTACTGTGGGACTTAGTCAATTTGTGTAATATTTATTAATTTATTTATTAATAAGTCATTGATTTATAGCAGTGTCAAGTCAAAGACAATTAAGAAGACCAAGAGTGCTTCCATACAACGGTTTTGTTACCAAAAATACTATTATTTTCGTAGTTGACATCTAGCGTCAAGGAGCGGAACTCTCAGAACAGTCAGAACTGCTACTCGACAACAGATATCGCGGCAAACAAAAAATCTAATGCTCAACGATTTTCAGCTAATATTATAACCAGAGTAAGCGTAGGAGTTGAAAATAGAGTTCCGGTTACTCTGGTTATAATATCAGCGGAAAATCGTTGATCATTAGACTTTTTGTTTGCCGCGACATCTATTGTCGCGTAGCAGTACTGAGAGTTCCGCTACTTGACGCTAGATGTAGACTACGAAAATAATAGTATTTTTGGTAATAAAACCGTTGTATGGGGTGAACACTCTTGGTCTTCTTAATTCTCTTTGGTCATGTTGACGTGGAGTATTCTCAACTGTATAAAAGTAGGTAAACATAAACAAGAACAGTTGTTTACAGTACTTGTGTAAGTAGGAGTGTAAGTTCACCTTGGACCTACATTATTATACTTACATCTTTTACTTTGTTATGTCTATTTTGGGTAAACTTGTTTATGTGAAATATGATGACACACATATAAGTAGGTACATACATATATGTGAGATATAATATCATTTTAAATGGATTTATACTTTTTTTATACTACGTCGATGGCAAACAAGCATACGGCCCGTCTGGTGGTAAGCAGTCTCCGTAGCATATGGACGCCTGCAACTCCAGATGAGATACATGGGCGTTGCCGACCCTAACACCCCGCAACCTTGTTGAGCTCTGGCAA